>NC_044992.1:66789866-67089866 GCF_008728515.1 Papio anubis | reverse complement strand
CAGTCATCTGATGGCCCTGACACCTCCTGCCCTGACCCCCAGAGCTCCTGGGCTCCACAAAGAGGCTCAACGTGAACTACCAGGACGCTGACGGGTGAGTGGGAGCCCCGTCCCTCTGCAGAGCTGCCGGGTGGGGCCAGCAGAGCCCCGGGGGCGGGGCTGGAGGGAAAGACCCTGAGGCCCAGAGCCCCTTTCCCTCTCAAACTTGGCCCTGGAAGTGTATTTGCTGCGAGCTGTGGGTCCTGTCCCTAGGCTGGAGGGAGGGGGCACCCGCCCACCCGTGGAGTTAGCGCTGAGTGAGGGGAGGGGCCTTGGTGCCTCTCTGCAGGGCCTCCTGGGGTCAGATTCCTTCGGGGCCCCCTTTTCTCCCTGGAGGGTAGGAGCCCTCAGGCTTCTGCTCCCACGGCCCCCTCCCCTGGGCCAGCTGGGACCGGGGGGCGAGACAAACGGGCCTCTCAGCACAGACACTGAGCTCTTTCATGCTGTGGCTCAGCCACTGCGCTCCCACGGCAGGGCTGGCGGGGTGTGGGGGGATCAGCCACTGCGCTCCCACAGCAGGGCTGGTGGGGTATCGGGGAGCCAGCCACTGCGCTCCCATGGCAGGGCTGGCGGGGTTGTGGGGGTGTCAGTAACCCATCCCTGCCAGCCCCAGGATAGGTTTGGGTATGGAAGACCAGGATTTGAGGGTGGGGGCTGCCCACCAACACCCCAACTTTGTGTCCTCCCACACCAGATTCTCTGCCCTCCACCACGCTGCTTTGGGGGGCAGCCTGGAGCTCATAGCCTTGCTGCTAGAGGCTCAGGCCACTGTTGACATCAAGGACAGCAATGGTGAGACCCCCATGTGCCCCCGACTCCCACTCCAGGCAGGTAGGGGCCCTACCCAGACCCTGGGACCAGAACTTGCTCCCATGACAACGTAGCAATGCTAATAGTTGTTAGCACAGCATCTCTGGGCTTGCAAGTGGCTTTTCCCTGTTCAATCTTCACAGCCTTCTTGCGCAGGGGACTGGTACTAACATCCCATTATTCAGATGAGTAGGTTGAGGCTCAGCGAGGTTTTGCTGCTGTCCTGGGGTCATCATGATCCGTGATGGGCACAGCAGGACTCTGGCTTCAGCCCTGTCAAGCCGGACCTCTTCCTAACCAGCATTGCATCCCCTTGGGCTCTGCCCTCCCAGCTGGGCTTGCTCCATCCTCTGCTCAGTTCCTCTCCACCCCCAAGGCCATCCCAGGACCTCCCTCAGAATCGCTTTCCTCCTGCCAGGCATGCGCCCGCTGCACTACGCAGCCTGGCAGGGCCGGCTGGAGCCTGTGAGGCTGCTGCTGCGCGCCTCTGCGGCCGTCAATGCCGCCTCGCTGGACGGACAGATCCCCCTTCACCTGGCCGCGCAGTATGGACACTATGAGGTGGTACGTGAGGCCGCCCACAGGGGCGTGGCGTGGGGCGGGGTGGGGTGCCGGCCAGGCCAGGCCCCCTCACTTGGCTCCCCCCACCCCAGTCAGAAATGCTCCTCCAACATCAGTCCAACCCATGCCTGGTCAACAAGGCCAAGAAGACACCCCTGGACCTGGCCTGTGAATTTGGCCGACTCAAGGTGAGGCCCGCAGCCTTGGGGTGCTGGGTCCTGGACGTCTACAGGGTCTCAGGAGGAGGCTCTAACTGGGCGCTGGGTGCTGCAGGTGGCCCAGCTGCTACTGAACAGCCACTTATGTGTGGCACTGCTGGAGGGCGAGGCCAAGGACCCTTGTGACCCCAACTATACCACGCCCCTGCACTTGGCTGCCAAGAATGGCCACAGAGAAGTCATCAGGTACTCTTGGGGTCCCCCCGCTTCCTCTTCACCTGCCTGCAGGACAATTGGTGCCCCTCAGTGCCCTCCCCCGCTGCCCTCATCCCCCGGGCTCTCCATCTCCCAGGCCCCCAGCAGTCAGCACCCTCTCCTGCCCCACCTCCCCTGTGACTCCCCTTGTCCACTGCAGGCAGCTCCTGAGAGCTGGGATCGAGATCAACCGCCAGACCAAGACGGGTACGGCGCTCCACGAGGCCGCACTGTATGGCAAGACCGAGGTGGTGCGGCTGCTCCTGGAGGTGGGTGTGCGCCCCTGCTCCCTTGCAGGTGTCCATGGAGCCTCTGCCCTGTGCCCCAACTGGGCTGGGGAGGTACGGGATGGAGGACTCCAGCATGGTTTTTGCATTGGCATCAGGGAAGAGGCCTGATTTTCTTCTGAATGGTGCCGAGGCAGTGCGGATGGATCGGGGGCAGACCAACCTGATTGGCACCCCAGATGTGCCTCTTACTAGCTGAGTGAACTTGAGCTTGTCCTTGACTGAGTCCCTGAGCTTCTATTTCCTCATTTGTAAAATCTGAAAATAAAAGTACCTATGTCCCGGGTAGCTGAGAGAATAGGGTGAGGTGTGTCAAAGTGCCCAGTGTGTGCTCATGCGACGCTGTGCACCCAGGGAGGTGTGGACGTGAACATCCGGAACACGTATAACCAGACGGCGCTGGACATAGTGAATCAGTTCACCACCTCCCAGGCCAGCCGGGAAATCAAGCAGCTACTGCGGGGTGAGTGCGGGGGAGGATACCCTGCCCAGAGGGGCCTGGAGCTGCTCAAGTAGGTACCAGGATGTGGAGGGGGAGTGGACGTCCCTGGGGGAGGGTTGTCAAGGGGATGAGGGGTGGAAAGATGCCCTAAGGACCCTTAGATGACACCTGTCCCCCGCCCCATTCTCTTAGAGGCCTCAGGGATCCTGAAGGTCCGAGCACTCAAAGATTTCTGGAACCTCCACGATCCCACTGCTCTCAATGTCCGGGCAGGGGATGTCATCACGGTGAGGGACCCCAAGCAGGCATTGCAAATACAAATGATTGCTGTTACTTATTTGGGTACCTGCTATGTTACCAGGTTCTGATCTGAGGTCTCTATATGTACTCTCATTTAATTCTTCCCAAAGCCGGGGAAGGCAGTGCTATTAGCATTTCTTCTTTAGAGATGACAAAATTGAGAATTAAACAAAATAAAATCAAGAGAAATTAAAGTGACTTGCCCAAGGTCACACAGCTAGCAAGTAGTGGAGCTGGGATTTGACCACAGGCTGCCACTGGGGCTTGCCCTGGAGGCACGGGGGAGATTGAGCTGGCTGCTGGCAGCAGGGGTGGAACTTGGGCCAGTGTGGGCATCAGAGGCCAACTCCTCAGGGGTAGGGGAAGAGCTGGACCAGGGTTGCCGGACCGCAGCTGTAGAGACAACTGTTTGCCACTTGCCTGGTGCTGGGAGTGACCGTCCCCACTCCCCACCCCTGGCCACAGGTGCTGGAACAGCATCCCGACGGCCGCTGGAAGGGCCACATCCACGAGAGCCAGAGGGGCACAGACCGCATAGGCTACTTCCCCCCGGGCATTGTCGAGGTGGTCAGCAAGCGGGTGGGCATCCCTGCAGCCCGCCTCCCCTCCGCACCCGCCCCCCTGCGCCCAGGCTTCTCCCGAACACCACAGCCTCCTGCCGAAGAACCCCCGCACCCTCTTACCTACAGCCAGCTCCCTCGGGTGGGCCTCAGCCCAGACAGCCCAGGTACCTGCTCCCAGGGGGCAGTGCTGGGCACTGTGTGGGCGTGTGGCGTGGGCAAGCTGCCAGTCAGCTGTCAGCAGCATCCCTTGGGGCTCTGACCCTTTGGCTTCTGCCCCCCACAGCAGGTGACAGGAATAGCGTGGGCAGCGAGGGCAGCGTGGGCAGCATCCGCAGTGCCGGCAGCGGGCAGAGCTCTGAGGGCACTAACGGCCACGGCCCTGGCCTCCTGATTGAGAACGCCCAGGTAGGATGGTGGGGTCACGGACCAGGGCAGGGCTCACCCCCCACTGCCAGTTCCCCACATGCTGAGTTGGCTCCTGCCCTGTCTCCAGCCACTGCCCTCAGCTGGAGAGGACCAGGTGCTGCCAGGACTCCACCCACCGTCCCTGGCAGGTAGGAAGGGTCAGGGGACCTGGGTTGGCTAGGAGAGGTGCAGGTAAGGAGGCCGAGGGTAGGCACCCCTTCCTCCTGCTACCTCTCCATTCCATTTTTCTCCCTCCTTGAAGACAACCTGAGCCACCACCCTCTGACCAACTGCCGCTCTGGGGAGCAGATCTTCACCCAGGACGTGCGGCCGGAACAGCTGCTGGAGGGGAAGGTGTGACCTCCATTGGGGTGCACTGTGGGCCTTGGGGTGGGTAGGGCAGGGGAGATGCAAGGGCCTCTGGACTGAAGCCCCACTCAGGCAGGCCTTGAGCCCCTGGTGGGGGCTGGGGCCTTGGTCCAGCTTCTGCTAATTCTGCCGCCTTCCCCCACCCCGCAGGACGCGCAGGCCATTCATAACTGGCTAAGCGAGTTCCAGCTGGAGGGCTACACTGCCCACTTTCTGCAGGCCGGCTATGATGTGCCTACCATCAGCCGCATGACGCCTGAGGTGGGTGCTGCAGCTGGGAAGCAGTGCCCAGTGGGCAGGGGAGGGCCCAGCAGGCAGGGGAGGGGCCTGATGGCCAGACTGTGTGTGGCAGGACCTGACGGCCATCGGGGTGACCAAGCCTGGGCACAGGAAGAAGATCGCCTCCGAGATCGCTCAGCTCAGCATCGCCGAGTGGCTGCCCAGCTACATCCCAGTGAGCCATCAAGGGTGACTGGGGAGTGGGGCATGTGCTGTCACCCTCAGCTGTGGCTTTGCGGTGCCTTTTCCCCTCTGGCTGGGGGCAGAGGCTGGCTGGGAGCTGTTCTGAGGACGGTGTTCTTCCAGACGGACCTGCTGGAGTGGCTGTGTGCACTGGGGCTGCCGCAGTACCACAAGCAGCTGGTGAGCAGTGGCTACGACTCCATGGGGCTGGTGGCCGACCTCACCTGGGAGGAGCTGCAGGAGATTGGGGTCAACAAGCTCGGTAAGGACTGCCCTGAGGCCCGGCTGGGCCCCCACCTGCCTCCGGGATCTCCAAGAGGAGAGAGAATGGGACCCAGCGGCGACCAGGACAACCCCAGCCCCAGCTAACCTTGCCACTTCTGTCCCCCATGTCAGGGCATCAGAAGAAGCTCATGCTGGGGGTGAAGCGACTGGCAGAGCTTCGGCGGGGCCTGCTGCAGGGGGAGGCCCTCAGCGAAGGCGGGCGCCGGCTGGCCAAGGGTCCGGAGCTGATGGCCATCGAGGGGCTAGAGAACGGGGAAGGCCCAGCTACGACTGGCCCACGGCTCCTCACCTTCCAGGGCAGCGAACTAAGCCCAGAGCTACAAGCGGCCATGGCAGGGGGTGGCCCTGAACCACTCCCCCTTCCACCTGCCCGCTCTCCCAGCCAGGAGAGCATCGGGGCACGCTCACGGGGGTCTGGCCACTCACAGGAACCGCCTGCCCCACAGCCCAGCAGTGGAGATCCCAGCAACCCCCAGGAGAGGAACCTTCCAGAGGGCACAGAGCGGCCCCCGAAGCTTTGTTCCTCACTTCCTGGCCAAGGACCCCCACCCTATGTTTTTATGTACCCCCAGGCCTCACCCTCCAGCCCGGCCCCAGGGCCACCTCCTGGCGCCCCCTGGGCCTTCTCCTATTTGGCTGGGCCCCCTGCCACTCCCCCAGACCCGCCTCGACCTAAACGCCGGTCCCACAGCCTAAGCCGCCCTGGCCCCACGGAGGGGGATGCTGAAGGGGAGGCCGAAGGGCCGGTGGGCAGCGCCCTGGGCAGTTATGCTACCCTTACCCGGCGGCCAGGACGCAGCGCCCTTGTCCGGACCAGTCCTAGCGTGACCCCAACTCCAGCTCGGGGGACTCCTCGCAGTCAGTCCTTCGCCCTGCGGGCCCGGCGCAAAGGCCCCCCGCCCCCACCCCCCAAACGCCTCAGCTCCGTCTCTGGCCCCAGCCCGGAGCCACCTCCACTAGATGGGAGCCCAGGGCCCAAGGAAGGGGCCACAGGGCCCCGAAGGCGAACACTGAGTGAACCCGCTGGCCCCTCAGAGCCCACTGGCCCACCTGCCCCGGCTGGGCCTGCATCAGACACAGAGGAGGAGGAGCCAGGCCCCGAGGGGATGCCTCCATCTCGGGGCAGCTCCGGGGAAGGGCTGCCGTTTGCAGAGGAAGGGAACCTGACCATCAAACAGCGCCCGAAGCCCGCTGGTCCCCCGCCCCGAGAGACACCCGTGCCCCCTGGCCTTGATTTCAACCTCACGGAATCAGACACTGTTAAGCGGAGGCCCAAGTGCCGCGAGAGAGAGCCGCTGCAGACCGCACTGCTGGCCTTCGGAGTGGCCAGCGCCACGCCTGACCCCGCTGCCCCCCTGCCTTCCCCAACTCCTGGCGAGTCTCCTTTAGCTTCTAGCCCTCCCCAGCCCGAGCCCAGCAGCCTTCCAGCCCAAGGAGTTCCAACCCCCCTTGCTCCCAGCCCTGCCACGCAGCCTCCGGTGCCACCCTGCCCAGGGCCAGGTCTGGAAAGCTCAGCTGCTAGTCGGTGGAATGGGGAGACAGAACCCCCGGCCGCCCCTGCTGCCCTCCTCAAGGTGTCCGGAGCAGGTAAGAGGGGAGGCCTGTGGGAGAGGCACTGCTGGCAGGGTTATGTCTGGCTCAGCCAAGTCCCAGGCCAACCATTTTGTCTCTGCAGGAACAGCCCCCAAGCCTGTGTCAGTGGCCTGCACCCAGCTGGCATTTTCTGGTCCTAAGCTAGCATCCCGGCTCGGCCCCCGCCCGGTGCCTCCTCCACGGCCTGAGAGCACTGGGACTGTGGGCCCAGGCCAGGCCCAGCAGAGACTAGAGCAGACCAGCTCGTCCCTGGCAGCTGCACTGAGAGCCGCAGAGAAGAGCATTGGCACGGAGGAGCAAGAGGGGTGAGGGGGGCCGGATGGGGAGGGAGAGAAGGCTGCGGAGAAACGGCGCTCCCTGCATCCTCTGCCCAGGGACCATGGGGATGTTGGAGGGGGACACTGCAGGCACTAATGGGATAAGAGGCCAGGTGTTGGACTCACCCAGATAAGGGAATCTTGGTGGCTGCCATTTAAGAGGCACATGAGCCTGGCCGGTCCCTTGCCTCTCTGAGCCTCTGGGAGCTATGACAGCTCCCTGCCCCAGGGCCAGTGGGGTACAGGCCAGTAGCTAATCTGACCGCATCCTTCCCCTTGCTGCAGCGCCCCCAGTGCCTCCACCAAGCACATTCTGGATGACATCAGCACCATGTTCGATGCCCTGGCTGACCAGCTGGACGCCATGCTGGACTGAGCCCTCCAGCAGTGCCCACTGTGACCTGCCGAAGTCCACTGCCTTTGCCCCAGCACAAAAGAGGCCCCTGCCACCCTAGGGATGGGCCAAAGGCTGGTCAGGCTGAAGCGCCCCTCCTAGCAGGGCCCCTTCCCACTCCAAGCCGGCGGCTGTGGGCACCGCAGCTCTCGTGGGGCAGCCCAGCTTCTCAGAACCTGACTGGCAAGGGGCCTCCGCTGCATCTCAGCCAAGCCCCTCCCAGGGTGATCTGACCGACAGCCCTGCTCCTGGACAGGGACCCTGGTAAGAGCTCTCTCCTCAGGGAGGAAGCGGGGATGGGGCTCTGGGGGTGCTTTCTCTGTACCCCCCAGCCTGTGTCCCAAGTTGTTGTGCCAAGGGAATGCCTCTTGCCACCCACCATCCTGCCCAGGCCCTGAGAGGCTGGAGGAGGCATGTGTCTGGCCGGGCCCCCTCTCCGTAGGTGTACAGAGGACATGTAAATACACAGCGGTGGTGCCCAGGCAGCTCCTGCCCCCGCCTTCCCTCACTGAGGCAGAGCTAGCAGGGGTGGGAGGCAGTGGGGTTAACAGATCCCACAAGTCCTAACTTTTCAATTGTAAATGTTATTTTTTAAGCAGAGAGAAATGCATATATTTTAAATGGAATTTATTCTATCTATTAACTGCCTGAGAGGACACAATGGGGGAGGGGCTTCGGACCATAGCAGGAGCCCCGGCTGCCCACCTGAGGGCAGGGAGAGCCTGACCCCGTTGGCCCAGGCCCTGGCTCTGTAACCATTAACCTCTTCTCCCAACTAACACCAATGAAAACACCATTCCACGTGACTGGGCTGTGTGTTTGCCTCTGTGACATGGGGACCCCTGACCCCAGGGGTCTCGCCTGAGCCAGACCTGAGGGACCCACCAGCGTAGATGGAGGAAGGCTGAGGCCTCCCTTTGCCAGCCACCGCCATGGGTGCAGACCCTGCAGTGGCCTTACAGACCAGCCACAGGTGTTTCTTAGCAATTGACACATTTTAATACAAACCAGTCTACATTCATTCCTAAAAGGCTCATTTCCAGTAAAAAATATACACCAGTAGAAACTTCTCCCAGAACTGGGGCAGAGGCTGAGGAGACCTGGGCCAGATTCCCCGAGACTGACAGGCAGCCAGCTTGAGCCAGGCACAGGAAGAGGCTCCAGGGCGAAGCGGGGCCCTGCTCCATCTTCAGGTTCAGGCGGGAGACTCCCCCGCAGAGGGAGGGAGGGGAGGCACTCGGGGCCACATCCAGGCAAGCACCACCACCCTGCCCTCCACGGCAGCCTTGGGAGTTGGACGTGTTGGCCAAGGCTGCTGCTGTTGCTTCTCCAAAGAAGGTTCGCTTCAAGGCCATGTCCAGGGACCCACGAGCAGAGGCACTGGGGGGCAAGGGATCCCCAAGGGGGCAGCCCACAGGTGAGGGGGTTGAGGGCCCCTCTAGGGAGCGCCTGAGGCCATACATTCAAGAGTGTCCCTGGTGAGGCCCAGAGAAGAGCCAGGACTGGCCAAGGGCCCAGGCCGTCAGCTCCTCCACAGTGAGCCCCAGGGCCCAGGAAGACAGCGGGGTCTGACACGGGGAGCTGGGCTTCCAGTGCCACGGGTGCAGCAAACCCGGAAACATTCATGATACCAACTCCCCTGTTCAGAAATGGGTCTGGCTTTAGCCCCAGGGATGGGGGCAACTACGGCCACCACAGCCAGTGGCTCAGAAGGGAGAGTTCATGCCCAGCTTAGTTTCAAACTGCAGCTTCTGTCGCTTCTGGTAGCGGACTCGGACCCTGGTGGGGCAGGAAATTAAAGTACAGGTTGGCAACGATCCTTAGACCAGGGGCCAGGGCAGGACAACAGAGGAGAAGGGAGGGATGGGCAGCGGAAAGGTGGGGGAGTGTCGCCAAGGGAGTGACTGGTTTAGGGAACACGCCTGAGCCCAGAGGGAGGCGCCCTGCTGACAGCTCACCGAATCTCATGTAGCTTCACGATCTCATTGGTCACCACCACAAGGACCAGGGACAGGCAGCCCAGGAGCCATGTCAGCAAGGGCACGTCCTCCAGGCCAAAGTGGACATGGCTGTCCCTGTGCGTCCAGAGCTGCAGGTCCACGGCCGTCTGGACCACCTGACCCAGCAGCCTGTGGGAGGCAGCGGCCCCGTGTGAGCCCTGACACTGCCTGCTTCCTGGTACAGCAGTTAGCTCAGGCAGGGCACAGTTAAACCTCTGGCCCCGGTCCCGCCCTCCAATCCTAGCCCTGCAGAAGCCCCTCTCCTCCCCAGCCCGCATTCTGCCCTCCATCCTAGCAATACTCACACCACAGGCACTGTCACGGCCCACCAGAGGTTGGTCAAGGGGCTCTTTCTCCACAGGGGCTTGGTGCGATGCACATGGGTGATGGAAATGAAGACTGGGGAAAGTGGGGCGATGGGGGGGTCAGACTTCCATAGAGGAGCTCCTCTCCCACCATCATCTGTGCCCTCCCAGGGAGCCCTCTCACCAGTGTGCAGAACAATCAGGGCGGCCGTGAGCTTCTGAGCCGACAGCAGTCCGTTGGCAAAGTCCTCAAACCAGGCTGGAGCCCTGTCGTCGTTGCTGCCAAAGTGAGGCATGGGCTCAGCCCCTCTGGGGCCGCAGGGAGGTAGGCTGGGGTGGGGAGGGAGGAAGCCTTGAGGCGAGGCAGGCGATGGGTGGATCTCCGGGGCTGGGACCCACCTGGGCAGCATGATGGAGGAGCAGTTGGTGAGGTTGCGGGCCCGGGAGCTATCACAGAAGCTCTGCAGTGTGAAGCCAAAGCAGATGAGGCACGAGCTGATGGTGAGGCTGAACTTGAGCAGGAAGCAGAGCAGGAAGTAGTGCTGGGTCTGCCGGGGAACAAGGCCAGTGACTCCTGGGGCGCACAGCCCCTCTGCCGGCTGCTCCTAGCTCTTCCACGTACTCAACAGGCTCTTAGTAAATGGTCAGGCCTGGGGTATAGGGAGCGCACGCCCCAGCAAGGATCTTTCCCAGCTCTGTGCCGCCACCTCCTCTTTGATCTGGGGGAAGACTAGGAACCAAGTGCCAGCTTCCCAGTTCTGCTGAAGTCTCCCATCCAGAGCCTTCCAGATTAGCCCCTCTCTCCTCCCCCAACCCTCAGTCCCTTCCATGCTCACTTGCGAGGCTCACAGGGTCTGCTTCGCTTACCTTCTTGGGAATGGAGTGGAGGTTTTTCCCTGTTGCCATAGACATGATGGAGCTATGGGGGGGCTTCCCCAGCAGAGAGATGCTGAAAAGCAGAGATCACGTAGAGGGATGGTGACAATGACCCTCTGTCCCTCAATTCTCACAGAGGGAGCCTCTAGGGAGTCTTGCGTGTGAGGTCGAGTCTGGCGAGGGGATGGAGTAAAACAAAGGCTGGGTGGCAGTGGCTCACACCTGTAATCCCAGCACTTTGGGAGGCCGAGATGGGCAGATCATTTGAGGTCAGGAGTTCAAAACCAGCCTGGCCAACATGGCAAAACCCCAACTCTACTAAAAAATAAGCTACAAAACAACAGCATGGTAGTGGGCACCTATAATCAGAGCTACCCAGGGAGGCTGAGGTGAGAATCACTTTTGAGCCCGTGAGGCAGAGGCTTTAATGAGCAGATTGCACCATTGCACTCCAGCCCAGGACAGGAGGAGATTCCCATCCCAAAAAAAGCACAAAGGGGTTTCCCCATACCTACTTGCACCAGAGGAGGTGAGCCCTGAGCAGTTCCAGAACCTTGGGCTCCTAGGGCTGCACAGTGACATCCAGACACCTCCAGCTTGGGCTTGGGGGGTGGGGAAGCTGCACGGCATCTCACCTGAGCAGAGGGTAGCAAAAGCAGGACAGCCACAGGATGTCAGTGGTACTCAGGAGTGGCGGCAGCTGGACCAGGCAAGAAAGGAACTAAACCAGGAAAGAAGCCAAGAGCCACAGTTCGATTCAGGCAAATAATAAGGGCATAGGAGCCCCTGAGCTCCCTTGCCCCAGGCCCAGATAGATGCTCACATCCTGCCAGAGGGAAGTGGGGCCGGAGGGAATACTGTTCTGCCAGTGAGTGTCATCTCCAAAAGCCCAGGGGCTTCACAGGGCTCTGGGGGCCCCTTGACTGTACTGCTACCCCCAGCCTCCCTCCTCAGATGTTCAGCTGGCCCCTGAGTGAAGGGGCGAGTGGCACGGGGGTGATGCCTGTGCGGGCCCCACCTCACCTGGATGACCACGAGAGTCAGCTGGCACTGCAGCAGGAAGAGGAAGCACTTACGGATGCCATAGGTGGCGTGCCGAGCCTAGGGACCAAGAGGGACAGATTATGGCTGGGTCTGCCTGTCCTCTCCCAGGCCCAACAGGTGACACACTTCAGCCAAGAGACAGACTCCCAGGATGCTTCTATGAGGGGAGCAGAGGCGAATGTTACTGCCTGGGAGAGCCCACTCGGAGGTCTGGGGCATGAGGTCCCCCAAATAGGTCCTGTGCTGCTACTCCCACCCCGGGCGGGTCCTGCGTCTCTCCTCCTTTGCCTGCCAAAGCACCCACCTGTTCGATAAGCCGGATGATGCTGATGGTCTCCTCCTGGCGAAAGGTCAGGGAGCAGGGCAGGCTGTTGAGCTGCCCTGACAGCTGCAGGGGAGAAAGGCCATCCGAGGCCTGGGCCATGCTGGTGCTGGTGGCGTAGCCAAAGGTCTCCCAGGAGCAACGGGACGGGTACAGGGGATCCAGGGCAATGCTGCTCAGGGTGGGAGACACACACCCTTCAGCTGCATCTCCCACAGGACTGGGCACCCCACCCTCTTCTCCCACCGTGCCCAAGTGCATTGGTCCCAGCCAGGGCGAGGTCGGCCATGGTACACACCCCCAGCCCCATGCAGGCCCATCTGACCCTCTGGTGTGGGAGGTAGAGGCTGGCCCACAGGCTCCAGGGTCCCGCCCTGACCTGATGTCACTCTGGAGGAAGAGGCAGCTGTTCCGCAGGTTGGCAGAGCTGCCCAGGCAGCAGGTCACCTCCCCGTACTCTTGCATGATCTTTATCATCTCACACATGGCTGAGGACAGCATATGAGGGCACAAGGGTAAGGCAGGCAGAGCGCCATGTGGGCGCTGGGCAGAGACCCATGGGACAGGACAGCAGGAGGCAATGGGAGGTAGGCCCCTCTTTGAAGCAACCCCACCCCCAGCAGCGGGATCATGTGAACATTGGCCCTTCTGACTCCAACCCACAAGATTCCCCAGCTGATCCCAGCCCAGGTTTCTTCACTCCCTGCATGGAAAACCTACATCCCTCCAGAGCCCACAGGGTGCCTGGGCCCAGGCAGAGCTCAGCCACAGGGACCAGGCTGCCCAAGTACCCGTGGCCACAGCACTCACTCTCCGGGGTGCAGTCGGTGAAGAGGGGCACTAGCAGGGGCACGTTGTCAATGTTCTGCAGGTGGGGCCGCACTTGGTGGATACCCCGGGGCAGCTTAGCCTGGAGAAAGCAGAGATGCCAGTGGCTTCAGGATGGGGATCAGCATCCCTCCATCCCTCCCTTTCACGTGCCTGCCCACTACCTCTCTACCTCTCCCCTGGACCAGCTATGGGACCACTACAGGAACACGTGAGACAGATCCTGCCATCGTACCCGGTTGGAGTCCTCCAGGAAGCTGGGGATGTCACTGTCCGTAGGCTGGAAGCTGATGAGGTCGGAGTGGCCCTCCTCCTCCATGAGGAGGAGCCCTTCTGCATCGTCTCGGGACACTGTGGGGACAAAAGCCTCTCCCTCACCTTGGGGCCAGCCTTCTGGGGCCCTGTCCTTGCCCTGCAGATGGCAGAGAATTTCCTGCCTCTGTGTCCACTCCTTCCTGCTGACTACTGTTTCCCACAGGGACATCACAGCCATTTCCCAAGGGAATGTATTTATCTGGAGGGCTCTTGGGAGGCTCTTCCTGGCTGTGGCTCTGAGGAGGGGAATCCTCCCACCGCCACCCCGTCCCCACCCCACGCCTTTGCCCTTACCCTGATTCAGGTCATCGTGTAGGGAGCCTGCATGGCTGGGGCTGGAGGGGGGGATCTCGGAGCCAGGCATGTCACCATTGGGCGTGAGGGAGATGTGGCAGTTCCAACCTGTCTCCAGGCCCATTTTTTCTGCAAACACCTGTGAAAGGCAGACAGCCATGAACATATGGGTCCAAAAGCCCATGGGAGACAGAGTTAGTGGTGGCAGAGGGGATGGCTCTCCCCACCTTGCTTTTGAGCTCATCCTCCAAAGAGAAGTAGACAAAGCGGATGCAGGCGTTGACGAGCCCGTCGATGAGGCGTACGATGTCCAGCCGGGCCTGGTACTGGGAGGACACCATGCCCATGAAGATCTGGCCGCTCAGGGCCTGCATGCAGTCTTCCTTCTCCAGCACCTCCCCGATCCCTTCTTCAGGCAGGACACACAGGACACAGCCCGATCAGGACACCCAGGAACCAGCCCAGGGCCACACACACAGATGCCGCACCCAAATCAAGGAGCACACAGGCCCCAGGGGACCACACACAGCCACGGATGCACACAGCCAAGACACACGAAGGAGCCGACAGACACAGGAGAAAAGACAATGAAAGGTATGCATCAGTCAGGTGGCTGAATCCGAGCTGGGAGCCATGACAGGGCATGGCTTCAGCTGCTGCCCAGCCCTGCTCCAGGGCTGGGGGACCGGCCCCACCCTCAGCAATGGCTTCAATTCACGGTCTCTTGGGTTGAAAAAACCCGGGAAGTGTGTGTGTCTGGTGGGAATGGGGTGGTGTGGTGGAGCTTCTGGGCCCCTCTGCACCGGCGGGGTGAGAGACCTGGTCTCCTGTCTGATTCTGCCAAGCCTAATGCTCTATGAATGCTGCTTGGTAACTTCCCAGGAAAGCACTCTGATACATGTTACCCACTTGAGCATCACAACCAACCAGTGAGGCAGGCCAAGTGAGCACCCGCTGATAAGGGAGGAAACTAAGGGACTCCCCATGTCACTGGATAGAGTGCCGCACTGGCACCCCAGCCTGGGGCTGCGGCCACTGCACCCTTTGCTGTGGGGGGTGCCAGCGCCCTACAGAAGCCCTCCCTGCTCCTGGGCTTCTGCAGCCCAAGGGAGCCCCAGCACCAGCCCCGCTGGACAGACGCACGAGGTACCGTCAGAGCTCCAGCTGCTGCGGCGGGCGTTCTGCTTGATGGGGATGGTGCTGGGCAGCTCGCACATGGTGAAGATGCTGCTTTGGCCAGGCACCTGTACCAGCTCGATGCACTTGCCATTGAGCTGAGAGGACAGGGCGCAGTTCATGGGCTTGTAGGCGAAGGCAGAGCAATACCCAGACAGGCAGGCTCGCTGGTAGAAGTCCAGCACTTTCTTTCTGCCAGGGAAGCAGGTGGAGGTGAGGTGAGCGGTCCCGCCTGTGAAGGGCAGGTGCCCCGGCAGAGTGACTGCTCCTGCTGCTGGCACATGCTTCCTCACCCACCTGTCAGATCCCGAGAGAGGGTAGATGTCAGCTCCGTCCCAGAAGTCTGTGCAGGCTTCTAAGACCACATCAGCGGTGCCATGGGACAGCATCTGCTCTGTGCCTGGGGGGACAGAGTTCAAACCCTGAGTGTCGCTAACTAGCCCCCAGCCCTCACTCTGACCTGACAGGCAACACACTGTCCTCCTGGAGAAGGGCGCTGAGGAGCCCCTGCCAGAGGAGGAGACTCCCTGGGACTCACGATCAACAAGGGTCTGCAATGCCACTGGGCTTGGAATGCAGACACCATATTCCCATCCTTTGGACAATCCTGGCCTCTGGAGTCAACACCATCCCAGCCCTGGTCCTCAAGTCCAGCCCCTGCCACAGTGGAGCACTTGGAATCAGTCTACTTTTCATCTGCCCAGGCCTCCCTAGCAATGGGTGGAGTTGGGTAGAGCCCCCCTGCCAAGCTCTGGAAGGTCTGGCCTGATGCTGGCCGAGGTAGCCAGGGCTCACTGGTGGTGGTGTCTTTAATGAAGAGGCTGATCATGTGGCTGAGGGGAGGCCGCCGCTTGGTGACACAGGAGAGCCGCCCCAGTGATGTCTCCTTCATTGTCTCGGCACTGGGGAGGCGGTACAGCGCCAGGTGGTTCTCCTGCTTGAAGAGCTCCTTGGCCCCAGGAGTGAAGCCTGCGGGGCAGGGAACAGGAACTTAGGGCCATGCCATGCCAGGTCCATTAAGTCCCATGAGGAGTCAGTACTGGACCTCTTCTAGGAGGCAGGTCCAGCCAGCCATCCCCTGCCACAGGGGCCCATACCAATGAGGCGGGCAAGCTCACAGAGGCCCCAGGGCACATGCACGGGCAGCACGGCACTGTGGCTCTCTTGCAGGGCGATGTTGCACAGGTGGTCAGAGAATCGGCACAGGCGCTCGGTGACGCTGGCATTACACAGATTCAGCAGCACGTTGAGGCCCAGGGGTTTGAGGGAGGTGAGGTGCAGCTGCCAGTTGGAGTCATCAAACTGGATGCACGAGGGGTTCTGCTGGTCCTGGGACAGGCTCAGCATCTCCAGGTGGTAGTCACACACAAAGTCCTCTGCTTCGTAGGGGTCGCTCTCCATCCCGGGCTGGGTCTGGGGCAAACATGGGCAGGAGCCTCAGCCTGGGAGAGGGTGCGGGGGAAGCCAGCACTGGCTCCGCCCACCTCCCAAGGCTGGGGAGGGCTCCTGCCCCTGAAATGCGCTCTTCCCAAGAGAGAGCTCCTGCTCACTCTCTTCCACTCCCCTCCCTCCTGGAATCCGCTTCCTGTCCTTCTTGGGCTCCTGTCTGCTTCTAGGAAGTATTAATATATCTCATGACACTGGCAGGAGCCAAAAAGAGGGGTGGCCAGACCAAAGAGGACACAGTTGAGGGATCTTTTGTGGCCAGGGAACATCTCTAAGAGGGAACCCTGGGCTATGTGTGTTTGGAAGGTTCCAATAGGGACACCAGTGATTGCGACCACGAGAATGGAAGGGTGGGGGAGGCTCCGCCTACTTCGCGGCAGAGACTTGGGGAGGGCCTTGGGGGCCACTGGCCTAGGCTGGAGGTGCTGGGATGGAGGGCAGAGACGCCTGCTCTTTCAGACCCTGTGGTGCCAGGCTGGCCAGGGAGGCCAGGACAGCCTGTGGCTGAGGGCGTGGCTGCCCCGTGCCACCTCCTCCTCTCACCTTGCTGGGCTCTTCTTCGCCACCCTCGGTGTCCCTGCTGAAGCTCACGTTGGAGCCAGATGGGTGTTTGCTGCGGCCGTGCGCTCTGTGGTGTGAGTAGGGCTCGGGGGGCTTGGGAGCCTCGCCAGGCCAGTCGCCACGCTCCTGCTCGCTGGAAAGGTGCAGAGCGTTGTTCAGGGAGCCAGCCAGGAGGGCGTCTCGCTCATGGGGCTGAAGAGAATGAGGAGCACAGGCTAGGACCAGTGGCTCTCATGGTCCGGGGAGGCAGAATGCTTGTAGGTCCCCTGGCTGCCTTGTCTTCACCTCACCTGCCCAGAAGCAGATCCTAATGGTGCTGAACCCTCCTTCGCCCTCCTAAACCTCACCCTCCCTGGCCAGGCTCCAAGGCTAAATAGCCTGGCCCAGAGTCGGGCCCATGGGAGCCGGCCGTACCTCCTCCTCTACCTCAGGATGGCAGAAGGAGCGGGTGGATAGGCCATCGGTGAGGTCCTCATGGCTGCTGTGAGGGGGCTCCACCTTCCCGCTGAAGAACAGTACAGTCTCTGGGCTGGGATTTGGCCAAGACAGGATCCCCTGTTTGTCCACACAGCATAGGACCTGCATGGAAAGCGTTTGGGATAGGAAAGGAGCCTGGCATTGGCCCACCCTGCCCAGGGGCCACTCAAGCGGCAGATGGGCAGCCCAGGCCCAGCCAGAGAGCAGGGCGGGCACAACAGGTGCCTCCTCCCCGCAAGGCCCACCCTCACCGTGACGGAGCCCAGGCTGTGCAGCAGGCTGGAACTGTGGCTCAGCGTTGGCGACGTCCCCCGGAGCACCCTCAGGAAGTGGCCCCAAATGCAGCGCAGCATTTCCTGGTGAGAGAGAGGAAGTCTGCAAGGCCATTTAGGGCTCAGCCTCATTTCCCTGGAGATGGCCTCTAGGGGGAAATCCAGGGGAGTACCACGAAGTTGGGGTGGAGAGGCACTTCTCTAGGGCAGGGCGTGCACACATTATGGGAACAGGCCCAGGTTATGTCCACATGTAACGGGTGGACATGGGGCTCCAAGAGCCCAATTGGAGGCTTTAAGGCCAAAAACAGGGGAGTCCCAGGGTTGTGGCTATAGGGACCTGCAAGAGAAGCCATCCCGGGTCAGCGTTGTACCTGAGAGGAGACAGCCTCCGTATAGCTGCTGAGAGTGTCCTCTGAGAACTTAGCCAGCTGCACGGAGAGAGGGTGAGGTCCTCAGTGAGGAAAAAGCCGCCTTCACACAGGTCTCTCCAAGCTGGCAGAGGTGGGGCCCACACCAGCGGGGCTCCCAACCCCTTTGGTAAAGGGCCCGGGCCGTCCTGACTCCCCACCTGGTGGAAGCCAGGGTAGACTTTCACCCACACCCAGGGCCTGGCCTAGGGGCCCTTCTGGAATGGAGAGGGCCCGAGGCCTGGAGAGCTGCCCAGGCTGACCAACACGCCGAGCCCAAAGTGGGGCTGGACTTCTGCCCCTGTCCTCTGGCACAGCCAACTCCCTCTTTTTGTTCCTGTCACTTCCCCCAGACGCCTTGGAAAAACCTACCAGGGAGCTGGGTGAGGCCTTGCTCATCTGGGCCAGGACACGGGCCTCTCCACAAGCGGTTGCCAGAACCCAGAGGACTGGAAAGAGCAGGGGGAGGATGGGCAGGACGCCATTCACCTGGGAAGGAGCGGACCACACAGACGGCTCCTGAGCTCTGGGCCTGGGGAGGAGGGAAGGGAAGGGCTGCCCTGGCCCCACGGCCATTCCCTGGGCAGGAAGGGCCAGCTCTCTCGCGGGCAGGAATGGAAAGAAGGGAAAGAGGTATTCTTTTTTTTTTTTTGAGATGGAGTCTCGCTCTGTCGCCAGGCTGGAGTGCAGTGGTGTGATCTCAGCTCACCGCAACCTCCGCTTCTCGGGTTCAAGTGATTCTCCTACCTCAGCCACCCGAGTGGCTGGGACTACAGGCGCACACTACAATGCCCAGCTAATTTTTATATTTTTAGTAGAGACGGGGTTTCACCATGTTGGCCAGGATGGTCTCGATCTCTTGACCTCATGATCTGCCCGCCTCGGCCTCCCAAAGTGCTGGGATCACAGGCGAGAGTCCCCATGCTTGGCTGGAAAGAGGTGTTCTTTTTTTTTTTTTTGAGATGGAGTTTCACTCTGTCGCCCAAGCTGGAGTGCAGTGGCCGGATCTCAGCTCACTGCAAGCTCCGCCTCCCGGGTTTACGCCATTCTCCTGCCTCAGCCTCCCGAGTAGCTGGGACTACAGGTGCCCGCCACCGCACCCAGCTAGTTTTTTTGTATTTTTTAGTAGAGACGGGGTTTCACCGTGTTAGCCAGGAGGTCTCGATCTCCTGACCTTGTGATCCGCCTGTCTCGGCCTCCCAAAGTGCTGGGATTACAGGCTTGAGCCACCACGCCCGACCAAGAAAGAGGTGTTCTTAAGCTGAAGTTTAAGGGGACCTCTGGGCTGCAGAGAGGGAGGGGACAGCCAGGATACTAGGAGAAGAGCCAGCCCTGCGGGTCAGAGGGAAGCATGACAGAGAGGACAGGGCGGTCCTTGCCTGGAGCTGCAGGAGGGTGTACTGCCAGGAAGTGACCCCCGGGGCACTGAAGATGAAGCGCAGGGCATTGGTGATGAGGAAGCCGGCCTGTTGGGAACAGCAGAGGCACAGCCTTGACCCCGCCCCTCTAGAGCGTCATAGGCACTGCCATTTTCCTTCCTTTGCTACTCCACAGGCTGGCTCGCTCAGCGACCCTCTGCATTCACTCCCGCTCACATGAGTGGCCCTGAGACTCCCCCCACCCAGTCCAGCCCTCTCCTCTGCCCGTGCAGCCCCCTGCTGCACGCACCAGGACCACAGGCACAGCATAGTGTAGCATCACCGACTGCACTGTGAACCGCTCATTGTCCAGGGCGGTGACTGGTCGGGACAGGGCCATGTCCAGGCACCACCTGCAGAAAGAAGTGACTGTCAATCTCACTTGGCAAAGAGGCCAGAAACCTACAACTTGGGAGGATTCTGGGCTTCTCTGCCAGATACCGCTTCTTCAAGCACCGTGAGTCCTGCAGTTCCATGCTCTGCCCTGGCCCTAGCCCATGTTCACCTCCAGAGCTGTTCCCTCAGTGTAGAGATTGGGAGAGGGCACCACCCAGTCTAAGAATTCTCACAAGATGCTAAAGACAGGAGCCTAAGGAGATGCCTGCCCTCAAAAGAACCTCAAGATGAATGGGACCCCTTCCTTGTCAGTCTCATCCCCCTCTTCACGGAAGGCACCCGGGACAGCAGGAGGCGGGGCGGCACCCCTACCTGACGTTGTCAATCACAGGGGTCTCAAGGACACGGAAAAGCCGGTGCTGCTGGGGGCTCTGTGGCCCTCTCTCCACTTCTCCCCGGGGCGAGGGTGGAGGGGAGAAGGGGGGGAAGAGGTCTCCTGGCTCCAGGACAATGTGCTCATCATCCTGCAGGCAGCAAGTGGGAGAGTGGGGGCAATGAGAGGGTCCTATCAGGGGTCACTCTTCCTGGACAATTCAGCTAACTACAGACATTCCCTGGGGTTAGGCGCCATCAGCCCAGAGTCCACTGGGGCAGGGCCTGTGGGACTAGACTCTTAGCGAGAATAAAGAACAGCATAGGGGGCCGGACATGGTGACTCACACCTGTAATCCCAGCACTTTGGGAGGCTGAGGCAGGTGGATCACTTGAGGTCAGGAATTCGAGACCAGCCTGGCCAACATGACGAAACCCTGTCTCTACCAAAAAATACAAAAATTAGCCAGGTGAGGTGTGGTGGCACATGCCTGTAATCCCAGCTACTAGGGAGGCTGAGGTGGGAGAATCACTTGAACCCAGGAGGCAGAGGCTTCAGTGAGCTAAGATCGTGCCACTGTACTCCAGCCTGGGCGACAGGGTGAGACCCTATCTCAAAAAAAAAAAAAAAAAAAACAGCAGGGTGGAGGAAGATGTTCCAGAGCCTGTGCCAAAAACCAAGTGAGCTGGCCAGGAAGCTTCAGGATGAAGTCTGAGGACCCTCCCATTATTGCCTGTCAATGCTCCCACCGCATTTCCAGGGGAGAAGGAAAGCCTCAAGTTACCTTGATCCCCCTCAGAGAAGCAAACGATTCCTGGCCAGGCCTCAAAGCTATGATGTCTCCTTCAACCAGCAGGCTGACTGGCAGGTTGACGAGGTGTCCATCTCTGTAGGCCCAGTGCAGGGACCAGGATGGTGCAAAGGGCATGTGGAGGTCTGGATACATGGCACTGGGCCACTGGATCTCCCTGCCATCCCTGAGGGCATCTGAGGGGAATGGAAAGAGGGAAACCACCCTCTCGGCCATGGCCCTGCACCCCGGTCAGATACAGCAGCACCTCCGGAGCACTGTCTGCCCACTTCCTCTCCCAGGAGGTCCATGGCAAACCCTCCACTCGTTCCAACACTTCCCTGCTTTCAAGGACGCCTCCCTTGTGAAGCCCTACCTGGCCACTCCAGCCCCAGAGCCTCTACCTCCTCTCAACACCTGGAGCTGTCATTCTTTGTACCCCCCTCCCATTCAGATACGCTTCACAAACACTGCGGAGGGTCTGTGAGGGGTGCAGGGTGGAGACAACAACATGGCTCCTCAAGGAGCCTCAACCCAGTGGGGCAGATAAGACATATGGACAGGAAACTCCAAACAAGGCAAACACGGCTAAGCATTAACAAAGATCCCTGTGCTGCAGGAGTCCAGAAGAGGGAGCAAACCGATTTGCTGGGGCGATCAGAGATGGCTTCCTGGAAGAGGAATTACTGGGGATGGGCCTGGAAGAATGGGTGAGATTTTGTCAGCTGGAGATGAGTGAGGGAGAAGCTCCCCAGCAGAGAACAGTGGAGAGAGGCACAGGGGCAGAGGCTGATACACAGTGGGCCTAGGACTGGTGAGTAGTTTTAATGTAAGAATGAGGAGGAAGAGAAGAGGCTGGAGAGGAAGGTGGGCCTGTGTTGGAAGCTCTGGGAGGCCACATGTGCCTCTGGGATGGCTTCCATAAGCAAGAGGGAGCCACTGATGCTCCTGGGCAGGAGACTAAGCTCTGGAAAGCAGGGCCCGTCTTTTGCCATCAGCATTGCACTCCCAGTGCCTGGCACATGGTTGCAATTAACCATCTCAGAATGAAAGGACAAACTCTCACTTGGCAACTAAATGTCCACTACCCAGTTCTGTTGGAGAAAGTCTCATGAGCGGGTGCTGCTTCTCCCACAGCACCTGCCCTGGACATGCCCCTGGACAGCAGGAGCCACCGTCCCTCAAAAGAGCCTCAACAACCCTCAATCCGCAGCCAAGCTGCATAAACACCGCCTGAATGAAAGGCCAAGCAGAAATCCAAGCAACTCCCTTCCCTTTTGGAACTGGGCTGCTCCATCTCAGGCTCCCAGCCCCCTACCCCACCACAATTCCTGCAGGTATCTCTGCCCACCTCCCCATGTCTCCCGGCACAGTACACCAGACAAGATGGACTTGAACGAGAAAACTTCAACCATCCTCCTGCCACGTGAGAGGTCTTCCCTGTTAGTTTCCCAACACGAGCCAGCCCGCAGGCCCACCTGCCACCGTTGGCCTTCCTGCCCGCCCAGCCTCTGCCTGGGCACCCACCATGATCCCACAGCTCTCACTGCCCTGCTCAAAAGAGGGTGGGCATCCTTCTAACTCCCCAGATGACAAGAGCCCCTGCAAGGCCACAGGCGACCCGTCTGTGCTGGGGTGCATGAGGGGAGCCCTCAGGGCTTTGATATGTCCGGTCATCTTTTCCCATCAATATTCTTGCCCTTGACCTCACCTTGGATTTGGTCAATGATCCCTCGCAGCCTCCGCTCTACCTCCCGACGCTTCAGCCGGTCTTGCCGCCCAATGAGCACAAGGTTGAGAAGCAGCAACAGAAACAAGGCCGAGGCGTTCACCAGCCCCACCCCACGGCTGGCGGGAGGAAAGAGAGGGGCACCCACAGGGAGTGAGGGCTTGCCCACCCAGCAGCCCCTGGGCCACAGCTCCCTCCCACCCCAGTCCCTTGTGGAAAGTATCCCGTTCTGGTGCCCTGACACCAGCTAGGCCTCTGACCCCAGTCAAGGGACTGAGGAGGTTCCCTTACATACCAGGAGCAGCTTGGGGGTGACAGCCCCCCTCGGAGCCCTGGCCGTCCCAGGTGTTGCAGCAGGACGGACAGGACAGCTGGAAAGGTTGGGGAGCAGCCTCTGGGTGCATACCTCCCGGCCGGCTGGCCCCCACAGCAGCCCAGCAGCAGCAGCACAGCCAGTAGCATGAGTGAGGCCCCCGGCCAGTGGAAGCAGGAGCAGCGGTTACTGTGGTGGAGGAAGCTGCTTCTCCACACCTCCTGGGAAGGGACAGGGAGGGGACAATGTCCCATTCCAATCTGGCCGCCTCCCCCAGCACCCTCCCCAGCCCCCATGGCCACCTTGATCCCCTCCCTTTGACCTTGGCCGGCCTCCATCCTGTTGGGCTCCTGCAGCAAGCAGGCTCAGGAGCCACGCTGAGGGGAACCCCAGCTTCTTTCTGACATTTCATGAGGCCTCAGTTGGGTCACACCATCCAGGGTGACGGTGCATCAGAGTCCTGAGAAGGGGCCTCCCACTTCCCTGCCATCTCAGCCAGGCTCTGGTGGTCCCGAGAAAAAGCTTCACCTTCCAGGTCAGACACTTCTTCCGCTCCCTGAGATGTCCTTCCAGCACTGCCTCCAGCTGCTCCTTCAGGACGCTGAGGGCCTTCCGCGTGGACAGGCCCAGGGCCGAGGGAGGCTCGCCCTACAGGCAAGCAGGAGGCATTGGGCGTCACTGCCAGGCTGAGGCTGTGCAAGGCACGCGGGCCCCAACCCTCCCCTTCCCTGGCCCTTCATCCTTCCCCTCCTCTGGGATCCTCACATCTCTTCCCCTACCAGCTCTGGCCCCTCAAGGTGTGACCATGTCCATCTCCACTAAATTACAAACTGTTCAAGTGCACAGCCTCCTACCCTACTCTTTACAGCTAAGTTAAAAAACAAAACAACTTTTTCTTTTATTGCATGTTCCCCAACTCACTTTCCCCACTGCCACCAGTGAGCTCCCTGCCCACCCAGCCTGTGCTCACCACTGATCTCCCAATTTATTGCAAGGGGGCCAGCCTTTGATTGTATGGACAATTTTATTTTTTTTTAGATGGAGTCTTGCTTAGTCTCCTAGGCTGGAGTGCAGTGGCGTGATCTTGGCTCACTACAACCTCTGCCTCCTGGGTTCCAGTGATTCTCCCGCCTCAGCCTCCCAAGTAGCTGGGATTACAGGCACACACCACCACGCCTGGCTAATTTTCTGTATTTTTAGCGGAGACGAGGTTTCGTCATGTTGGCCTTGAACTCCTGACCTCAAGTGATCTGCCCGCCTTGGCCTCCCAAAGTGCTGGGATTACTGGCGTAAGCCACCACGCCTGGCCTAAAATATATCTGTTTTTAAATGGAAAGAGGGAAACTAACATAGAGATGCTATCTTTTGGCCCAGCGTGGTGGCTCACGCCAGTAATCCCAGCACTTTGGGAGGAGGATCACTTGGGCCCAGGAGGTCAAGGTTGTAGTGAGCTGTGATTGTGCCACTGCACTTCAGCCTAAATGACAAAATGAGACCCTGTCTCAAACAACAACAAAAACAACAGATGCTAGCATTTCATTGTTCCTAGGAAAGACATGAAGGAAAAACCTTCAAACTCTGTGAGGGACGGAGGGAGGGAAGAAGGGGGCAGGGGAGGAAAAAAACCCACCATCTTCTGTAACTACCATTTCATGAAAGAGAGGATATTGTAACACTAAAATATTAGAAAAAAAGGCAGCTATTCCCAGGGCAGGACTGTGCAGAGGCACACTCCCATCTCACCAAGGATGAGTGGGACACGGTGTGGATGGGGTAGACCCCGACGATGCAGGGACCAACCACGTCATCTTAGGTGACCTTGTGGCCCAGCCTCTCCCTGTCAGGACTCCCCCATTCCTGGCTTCTCTCCTGTTTTCTCCTTTGACTGTTCTTCCCCATCCATCTACCCCACAGGCCACCTAGGACACATTACCAACCTCTGTAGGTTTCCAGAGCAACCTCATCCACAGTCATGGATCACCTGCCACCAACAAGCCTACAACTCCTATTTTACTTCAAGTCTGACCACTACCCTGAATGTGGATCCGTCTGCTGAATGGGCCTATAGCTGCTTCACAGGGACCTAGGAGTCAATATGTCCAAAAACCCGAACTTGGGCCGAACATGGTAGCTCACACCTGTAATCCCAGCACTTTGGGAGGCTGAGACAGGTAGATCACTTGAGGTCAGGCGTTTGAGACCAGCCTGGCCAGTCCAACATGGTGAAACCCTGTCTCTACTAAAAACACAAAAATTAGCTAGGCATGGTGGCGCATGCCTGTAATCCCAGCTGCTTGGGTGGCTGAGGCATGAGAATCACTTGAACCCGGGAGGTAGAGGTTGCAGTGAGCCAAGATCATGCCACTGCACTCCAGCTTGGGTGACAGGGCCAGATTCTGTCTCAAAAAAAAAAAAAAAAGAAGCCGGGCGTGGTGGCTCACGCCTATAATCCCAGCATTTTGGGAGGCCGAGGCGGATGGATCACCTGAGGTCGGGAGTTCGAGACCAGCCTGACCAACATGGAGAAACCCCATCTCTACTAAAAATACAAAAAATTAGCTGGGTATGGTGGTACATGCCTGTTATCCCAGCTACTCGGGAGGCTGAGGCAGGAGAATCACTTAAACCCGGGAGGTGGCAGTTGCGGTGAGCCGAGGTCGCACCATTGCACTCCAGCCTAGGCAACAAGAGTGAAACTCCGTCTCAAAAAAAAACTTGAACTTGCCACCTGGCTCTACTGCCAGAGTCACCTTTCCTCCCATAGTGACCGTCTCACCCAATGACGTCTAGAACATTCCAAACCCTGGCCTTATGCTTGCCCAAACTCTACCCCACGCTCTCTAACTTTTCCAAACCCACTGGAACACCTTGGCCAGTACAGGGCATGCCTGGTTGGTCAAATGACCTATTTACCCTTAAAATCAAGTCCGATTCTTGCGTGTGCTCCTGGAGGCCCTTCAGAAGTGCCAGCCTCTCTGGCCTCCTTTCCTGCTCATTCTGGCACGAGCCGAGCCCCTCCAGCTCATGTTCATATACTTGATGTGTTTCTCAGCCAGAAACACGTGCCCCACCCCAAACAACTCTTGCTTCTCCTTCAAGACTCAGCTCAAACATCACCTCCTCTGGGACATTTTCCCAAAACCCGGGGCTGCACTTCAGTAGAGGTTTACATGTCAATGGTGTCCTGGGCAACCTGGCCTGCAGCCTGCACCTTACAGAACTGTAATCACAGATTGACACGCCTGCTCTCCCGCCAGACTGCAAATTCCTTAAAAACAGGCTCTGAATTCTTCCATTTCCACACACCCTCACCATCCAACTGCTAAGACAGTGCATGGCACACACAAGCTCAATGAATACTTGCTGAATGAATGAATGAATGAATGCAATGATCCCAATGAAACAGCAACAGGAACAACTCGAGGCATTCCGCAGCTTAGTCAAGGCTTCACCTTAATCGGGACTGTCAGCCCAAAATCTGTAGCTGAGACACAACAGCTTTTAAAAATGTGGATGTCTAGGCCCCACTCCGGACCTACCAAACCAAAATTTCTGGGGATAAAGAGAATCCCATTATATATATATATATACACACACACACACGTATACACACACATATACACATATATACACATATACACACACACACACACATACACATATATATATATACACACACACATATATATATGTATATATTTTTAAATTGAGACAGGGTCTTGCTCTGCTGCCCAGGCTGGATGCAGTGGCATGGACATGCATCCATCCTCTCAGGCTCCAGCAATCTTCCTGCCTCAGCCTACGGAGTGGCTGGGACTACACCCAGCTAATTTGCTTTGCTTTTTTTTTTTTTTTCTTTTTTGAGACGGAGTCTCACTCTGTCACCCAGGCTGGAGTGCAATGGCATAATCTCGGCTCACTGCAACCTCTGCCACCTGGGTTCAAGAAATTCTCCTGCCTCAGCCTCCCGAGTAGCTGGGACTACAGGCACATGCCGCCACACCCGGCTAATTTTTTTTTGTATTTTAGTAGAATCGGAGTTTCACCATGTTGCCCGGGCTGGTCTCAAACTCCTGAGCTCAGGCAATCTGCCCGCCTCAGCCTCCCAAACTGCTAGGATTACAGGTGTGAGCCACTGCGCCTGGCCCTTTGCATTTTTTTTTTTGTAGAGATGGGGCCTCGATATGTTGCCCAGGCTGGTCTTGAACTGCTGACCTCAAGCAATCCTCCCTCCTCAGCCTGCTAAAGTGCTCTGATTA
This sequence comes from Papio anubis, assembly GCF_008728515.1. Classification (NCBI taxonomy): domain Eukaryota; kingdom Metazoa; phylum Chordata; class Mammalia; order Primates; family Cercopithecidae; genus Papio; species Papio anubis. Next base: position 67,063,082 of record NC_044992.1, on the reverse strand, counting down.
TAGGCGTGAGCCACCACACCCCAGCTCTGAGGCCTTGGGACGAAGAAGAGCCCCATGGAAGGCAGCGCCTGAAGGAGAAGTGAGTCTTTCCAGGGCCACCTGAGAAGCATCCATGTGAGCTTCCATCCGGAAAACCTCCTGAGCAAGCAGAGCGAATCCCTAGACCTCAGGCACCAGGAAAGGGATTTTGGGCAGCCATGGAGGAGGCTCGGCCACAGGCTGTGGGGCTGGGGATCCCTGGCTGCCTCGTCTCACTGCCCTCCCTGCCCCCTATGCTGCAGCCCACAGTTCTGTCTCCCAGAGTCCTGCCCTGGCTGTGCCCTCTAGCCTTCTGGACTTACTCCTTCCTGCCTATCTCCACACACACCCCCTCCTCGGCAACTTAGCCTCAGCCCTGGCAGGGTGCACATCCCATAACTAAGAGTGGCTGCTGGGCGCGGGGGTGCTGTCCCCCTGTCACAGGATGCAACCAAGTGGAGCCCCCAGTGCTGGCCTGAGGGACAGGGCCTGGCTTCCAAAGTGGGCCTGGCCCCAGGATTCCCCAACTCCCTTGCCTAAATCTCCCCTAATCCTGCTCTCCACAGTGGCTTTGGGGGATTAGAAAGATAAGAGCTGCCTCTTCCCAGAGGGGATAAACTGGTTATTTCAGCTCAGAAAGAAATGGCCTTCCGGGCGGGGGCCTCACACCCCCACATGGGTAAATACTGTGCTCCAACGCACCCACCCACCTTTGGCAAGGATCCTGAGGCCTCCCAAAGAGGCCATGGGCCAGGGCAAATGAATGCCTGTACCTGTCCTACTGCCTCCCGGAGCTCCTGACATGGAGGGAAGGAAAGCTTAAGGGAGGGTTGTAAGGGAGGAAGAGAAACAGGAAGAGGAGACCATAGGCCTTCTCCTGTCTGTGGGCATGGATGTCTGTTCCTTCCACCCCAGGGAAGACAAGGATCTAGGAGACAGACGCTGTACACAGAGACCCCAGGCCTCCAGTGCCTTCCCCTCAGGCTCAGCCTTCTGAGCTTCCTCACCACAGAGATGGATGTGAGTGTTCCCAGGACGGAATGACCCATGCCTGGGCCTGGCCTCCAGACATGATCAAGTGAGAAACTTACTGGAGGCAGGAAGAGCTGGCCTGCAGAGGGGGAAGGCTGTCCACCCAAGACATGGAGACTGGGAGGGAGAAAGAGAGGAAGGACCAGGCAACTGTACACGGCTGGGAAGATGCTCGGCTTGGAATGAGGACCACACTCAGGAAGGTGACAATTTCCAGCAAGGCAGAGAAAAGGCTAAGAGGAGTAGTCAGAGAGCCAGGGAGGTGTCCCTCCTCTGGTCAGGCCTGAAGATCTTGGACATTCATCGATTCCCGTGGGCCACATGGTAGCTGTCCTGACACCCGCGGCCTCATTCCAAGCAGCCAGGACCTCCTCACCCAGCCTGGCCATCATCTGCTCTCTTGCTGTCTCTACCCCAGGTACCTTGAAGCTGTGCTCTGCTCCCCTCCAGGTGTGGGAGGTATGGGGCCAGAGGGTGGCAGATGCTCCCGGGCAGGGCGCCTGCAGAGCTGTCTGTGTGCATCTGCCCCCGCATGTTATGTCTGGCCAGGGACACCAGCTCCAGACTGGTGATTAAAGACAGCACAGTAGAGGAAAAATAAGCCATTCTGTAATTACATGCCGCCCAAAGGAAGCGCTTGCCCGCACAGGCCAGCCCTGCGGTGGGGACCCAGCGTTCTGGGCCAGTCTGCTCTTTGCGGCCTTCAACTGAGCTTATCCAACTGCCCAGAAGTTCACCTCCCTCTCCAGCAGGGGGTCTGAGTTAAGGGTCAAGTCACTGCTCTCTCTTGCTCGTTTTTTTTTTTTTTTTCCTTTGAGACAGGGTCTTGCTCTGTTGCCCAGGATGGATGGAGTACAATGGCACCATCTTGGCTCCCTGCAGCCCCCACCTTCTGGGCTCAAGCAATTCTCCCACCTCAGTTTCCAAGCAGCTGAGACCACAGATGTGTACCACCATGCCCAGCTAGGGGTTTTTTTAGTGTTTTTTTGAGACAGTCTCACTCCTGTCGCCCAGGTTGGAATGTAGTGGTGCCATCAGAGCTCACTGCAGCTTTGACTTCCCAGGCTCAGGTAATTCTCCCACCTCAGCCTTCCAAGTAGCTGGGACTATAGGTGATGCCAAGACACCCAGCTAATTTTTTGTATTTTTAGTAGAGATGGTGTTTCGCCATGTTGCCCAGGCTGGTCCTGAGCTCCTGGGTTCGAGCAATCCTCCCGCCTCCCATAGTGCTGGGATTACAGGCGTGAACCACCATGCCTGGCCTGCTTTCTTACTCATTGTACCTCAGCTTTGACATGTGACATAAGAGCAGAAGACCTTCATACTTTTGGAAGGAAGTTCAGAATGGGTTGGTGGGTGATTGGGCTCTGCCAGCCTTTCCCAAAGCATGGAGTTAGGCTGGGTACCCAATGTGCCTGGGCACCAATGGCAGGGCATAGCAAAGGAACAGGCACAGTTCTTATTATCTGAGAAACAGAAATCCAGGTTGACACACACAAGCTGAGGTCGCCTTTTCTTGATTCCTGGGGCCAAGATGGCTGAGAAAAAATCTAACCTGGCTTTAAGTACCCAAAGGTGACATGAGATTCTCAGAGCTTCCCACATACTAAAAACTCCCACCACACCAAGGAGAAGGGAGGCCCTGCTTCTCAAATTACACGGATGCTTTTCAGGCAGCACTAACCCCATTCCACTGTTTTCACTGCTCAGGCTTAACTGGAGCAAGAGGAGAAAATAACACGGCTCTAAGGAAGTCCTGACTCAGGAGAGGCAGGCAGCAAACGCCCATCACAGGGCTTGCTCTCTGTGTTCTTTTTTTTTTTTTTTTTTCTGAGACGGAGTCTCGCTCTGTCGCCCAGGCTGGAGTGCAGTGGTGCGATCTCGGCTCGCTGCGAGCTCCGCCTCCAGGGTTCACGCCATTCTCCTGCCTCAGCCTCCCAAGTAGCTGGGACTACAGGCGACTGCCGCCACGCCCGGCTAATTTTTTGCATTTTTAGTAGAGACGGAGTTTCACCGTGTTAGCCAGGATGGTCTCGATCTCCTGACCTCGTGATCCACCCGCCTCGGCCTCCCAAAGTGCTGGGATTACAGGCATGAGCCACCACGCCCGGCCAGCTCTCTGTGTTCTATCATCAAAGGGGGACGCTGGCAGGGCGTGGGGATTTGGAGGAACAGCAGGGTGGTGAAAGAATTCTATCCATCAAATCAGAACCACAAGGAGTCTGCCACTGAACAGGCCCAGCTCTGGAGGTCTGAAGCTGAGCACCTGGATAGACTAAGGCACTTTGGAGAGCTGACACACCTGAGCTCTCCTGTGCCGCTTCCATCAGGTTTATCAGGTGACCCAGAGCCCGAAACCCCCAAGCCCCAGGCCCTCTCCCCTTTCCTTTTTTTCTTTTTGTTTTTCTTTTTTTTAAGATGGAGTTGGCCAGGTGCGGTGGCTCACGCCTGTAATCCTAGCACTTTGGGAGGCTGAGACAGGCAGATCACGAGGTCAGGAGATCAAGACCATCCTGGCTAACACGGTGAAACCCCGTCTCTACTAAAAATACAAAAAATTAGCCAGGCATTGTGGCAGGCGCCTGTATTCCCAGCTACTTGGGAGGCTGAGGCAGGAGAATGGCATAAACCCGGAAGGCGGAGCTTGCAGTGAGCCAAGATCACACCACTGCACTCCAGCCTGGGCGACAGAGCGAGACTCCATCTCAAAAAAAAAAAAGAAAAAAGAAAAAGGAAAAAAAAAAAAGATGGAGTCTCGCTCTGTTGCCCAGGCTGGAGTGCAGTGGCGCAATGGCTCACCACAACCTCCGCCTCCTGGGTTCAAGCGATTCTCCTGCCTCAGCCTCCACAGTAGCTGGGACTAAAGGCATGCGCCACCATGTGCAGCTAAGTTTTGTATTTTTAGTAAAGACAGGGTTTCACTATGTTGGCCAGGCTAGTCTTGAACTCCTGACCTCGTGATCCGCTCACCTTGGCCTCCCAAAGTGCTGGAAATTCAGGTATAAGCCACTGCGCCCGGCCGCCCTGTCCCCTTTCAGAGCTCCTGCATGGCGTTCTGGGCACAGCAGCTGCTCTCCTTTCTACTCCAGCTGTCTCAGGAGCAACAGAATCAAGGTCCCCTAGGCTCAGGTAGACAGGTTATAAATTTAGACCTTGACCTTCAGCCTTGACAACAGCAGATAACTACTAATTAGAACTGGCTGGCTGGGCATGGTGGCTCATGCCTGTAACCCCAACACTTTGGGAGGCTGAGGCGGGTGGATCGCTTGAGCCCAGGAGTTCGAGACCAGCCTGGGCAACATAGTGAAACTCCATCTCAAGCCTGGCCCCCTCTCTGGGTCCCCACTATTGTCGTCAGTGCAGGTATAGAAGGGACACAAAGCTGGACTCCACACAATGCCTGAATCATGGAAGCAGAGATTCAGCCACTACACACTCTTCTGAGTTGAGCCAGACACAGATGGACTCTGTCTGCAGCCAGGCAAATCAGAGCCTCGAGCGGAGCTGCTTCCTCCTCTTCCTGGCTCATGCTGACCTTAACACTTTCACCCACATTCTTCCCCACCTCCTGTAGCCATCAGGACCTACGAAAAAATCCTCCCCACCCTGTTGGCTTTTGTCTTAGTTCCCCACGTGGTTCTTCATTGTGCCTTCAAAATGCCTTCATTGGCCCTGAGGAGGGATGACATCCTGGCCCTGAGCTACTATCACCTGTGCATGGAAACCCAGGTCCTCACATGCCTTGGCAGGGTATCCCCTGGGAGGCTTGGGTCCAGTCCTGCTCTGGGTGACTCAGGCACCTGGCTGGCAGCTCCCCAGGCACATTGGCCTTCTGGCTCTCATTCCCAGTCCCCTTCCCAGGTCCCGGCTACCCATGCTCATTCAAGCAGCCTCCCATTTTGCATTGTCTTCAGGACGCTCACAGCAACCGCTAACCCAAAGACTCCCACACAAAGCAGAGAACACAGCATTTTAAAGAGAAGCATAAAAGCCCCGCCAGCATACTCACTTTGTTGCCTTTGCCCTGATGGGGCATCCATAGCTCTGCCTGCTTGAAGAGCATGGGCCAGAGCCTGAGCCACAAGCAGTCAGCTGCAAGAACTTCCAACACCTCCCTCAAAGCGGGGAGGGTGAAGAGAGAGAGCGAGAAGACGAGAGAAGAGATGGAGACAGCTGAGAGTGTGTGAGCAAGGAGCCGGGTGCTGCGGAGAATCGGCGCAGCAGAGCAGAGCTTCAATCTGCTGATTAATTCAGCCTATTTCTAGTCACGCTGCAGATTCAGGGAGGGAGGAGGAGGCAGCAGCCCTGGAAGGGCGGGAGGGAGGGGAGGAGAGGAAAGAGAAGGAGGGAGGAAACAGGAGCATTGAGAAGAGAAAGTTCGTCCGATGCGCTGCCAGATGTCCAGGAGCTTGGCCTGCTCTTCAGAGGAGGCCACTGCGGGGTGAGCTGAGGGGCACCATGCAGCTAGGATATGGACAGACAGAGGGAAAGATGGAGGAGAAACTGCCCCGGTCCCAGAAACCTGAAGACAACTGCCAGTATCAAGGGGAACCCTGGGACACACAAATCCCAGCTCTCTTCCCAAACTACCTGTCCTTTGTCCCCAAGTCACTGGGTGAGCCCATCATCCACAAGAACCCCCCAAATCACATGACGACTCCCCAGCACGGAGCCAAGCCAACAGCCCTTTCCATAGTTACAGCTGCAGGAAGGAGGGGAGAGGGGACTTGTGGGTTATTAATAGCAGCACATCCTGTGTGGAGGGGGACGGGATGGACTGGCCTCTGAGAAGACTCAAGCAGTGACTTCTAGGAAGGCAAAGCCCAAGGCCAGGCAGCGGGTAGAAGGAAGGATCCAGTAGGGGGGGAAGAGCCAGCCCAAAGGGCCTCTGAAGACTCCAACACCTTCCTGCCAGGTAGCATGGACACCCTAACAGCCATGCAGGGAAGAGCTGGGCCAGTAGCCGGTGATGCCCCAATACATTCAGACATACCTGCCCAAGTGCTGCTGGGCCCATGAGGCTGCCCAGGAATGCCCAGGCCCGGCATCCCTGAGGCAGAGAGGAGGCCAGATACCTGGAGCTCCTGCCTCAGCACGTGCCAGAGCATCAGGCAGAGCCTAAGTCAGTCGTGGCTCCAGGGGCATCATTCAGGGACCGCGAGTTTGACATATGGGATGCTCACAGCACAGACACCCTGAGTGAAGGAGGGGCCAAGGCATGAGGAGTGGATGGGACACTTCTCTGCCTAAAGCCATCCTTATAATGGGGTTACACACCCTAGGGGAGAAGAAACAGTCTCACAGGTTCCAGAGCTGGAGAGTGTGAGCTGGAGCCTGAGCATGTTTCTCCAGGGCCCTCCGTTTCCTAGACGACACCATCTCAAGCTGCAGGGAAGAAGGAGCCTCAGCAGCCCAAGCCAGCCTCCCCATTCCCTTTCATGAGCGCAGCTCCCTGTGGGGCCCCTAAACAGAGTGCTGAGTGAGAACAGAAGGGAGGGCCCAGGCAGTCCAGAGGTTAAGAACAGGAAGACTCCGTGGAGAGCAGGAAAGGTTGGCAGTGGGGGTCAGCTTCCATGCCAGCCACTGTGAGGATGCTGCTGCTCTGCAATCTGGCTGTAGCCAAAGAGAAAGACTCCTGTCCCCTCTCTCCTGTTCCTGAGGCGCTGCTTGGGTGGGAGCTACAAGTCCGCAAACACTGTTCCTTCTATGTGACAGGCCCCAGCAAGAATAGCACACAGGGACTAGCCTACCTGCTGTGCAGGCCCCAGTGCAGCCCTCTCTGGGCCCTGCCTCCCTTCCTACGCTGCCTACCTCAGCAAATGGAGAAGGGAGCCCTGCACCCAAGCAGCAGGAACCCAGGCCATCACTGCTACAGCAGGGCCACTGTGGGCTGGAGGACTGGGGACAGGGGTGAGGGCTTTGAAGGAGACAGAACTGATGGATCAGAAGCAGAGAATCATCTCTGAGCCAAACCGCTCCTGGGCTAAGCCAGGGGACGACCCTCTTACCATCAATAACCACTATGCCAGCCCTTCCAAAGCCTACTCCTCCAAGACACCCTCTGGTTTTTTTTTTGTTTTGTTTTGTTTTTAGAGATTCTGCTCTGTCCCCCAGGCTGGAGTGCAGTGGTGTGATCCCAATCTTGGCTCACTGCAACCTCCGCCTCCCGGGTTCAAGAGATTCTCCTGCCCCAGCCTCCCAAATAGCTGGGATTACAGGCAGACACTACCATGCCCAACTAATTTTTGTATTTTTAGTAGAGACAGGGTTTCACCATGTTGGCCAGGCTGGTCTCAAACTCCTGACCTCAGGTGATCCACCTGCCTCGGCCTCCCAAAGTGCTGGGATTACAGGCATAAGACACCGTACCCAGCTGAGATTATCTTTATAAGTCCATTTATACAACTCACAAGTTACCTCAGCTAGAGGCCCTACTAGGTCCTATTACTTTACTGCTTGTACTATCCATTTTGTTTGTTGTTGTTTTGAGACAGAGTCTTGTTCTGTCGCCCAGGCTGGAGTGCAGTAGTTCAATCTCTGCTCACTGCAACCTTTGCCTCCTGGGTTCAAGCGATTCTCCTGCCTCAGCCTCCCAAGTAGCTGGGATTAGTGGCACGTGCCACCACGCCCAGCTAATTTTTGTATTTTTAGTAGAGACGGGGTTTTACCATGTTGGCCAGGTGGGTCTCGAACCCCTGGTCTCAAATGATCTGCCTACCTTGGCCTCCCAAAGTGCTGAGATTACAGACGTGAGCCACTGTGCCCAGCCTGCTCGTACTATCACTTCCTCTACTAGACAATAAGCCTCTCTAAGCCAGGGGCCACCTCCCTGGTGCCTAAAGCTCTGCCAACCCAAAGCTGCCATTCCATAGTATGGTGACTGCCAGTGATGACTGAAAATGCTTTCCAGGTCAGAGGTCACCTATCCAGAAAGAGGAGGAGGACAAAGAGAAACCCTCCAGGAAAAATGGCCCCTGAGAGCTATCCAGCTGGGTCCTCAAGTCTTCTCCCTCAGGCTGGAGAGAGAAGCCAGCCCCTCGATACAGAACTTTATTTCTCCCATACACTAGGCACTAGTGTTCAGTGGTTCTGGCTGGAACCAGAAGACAATACCATCCTCTGTTTTGGGGGCATTCAGCCTCACCCAGGCAGGCCACCACATTACATAACAGCAGAGCCTCTGGGGATGTGCTCCTTGGAACTAAGCAGCGCAGAGCCCTTGCGGCTGTTTGCAGGGGACGACCCTCTTACCATCAATGACCACTATGCCAGCCCCTCCAAAGCCTACTCCTCCAAGACACCTTCTGATCTTATTCCCAGCTAGGAGAGAGGCAAGTGTAGCTTTCCCTCTGTGCCAATCACTGCTAGGGTAGATATCTGCTGAGCACCCAGAGGTGGCTGTGAACAGGAGGCCAAGCACACCTGCTTCAAGTTCAATTCCAGAAGCCTATTGCACAGCCGGTCCAGAGACACAGGAGGCCTGGAGCTGAACAGGAAGCAGTCAGCCAGCCCGGTGCCAGCAGAGGCCCAGGGAGTGAGCCCACAGCTCCCTCTCCAGACCTTCCCAAGATCTCCCTGGAAGGAAGATCACTATTCAGAAGTTCAGGTCAATAAATATGTACTAAGCCCTTGCTACATGCCAGGCTCGGTGCTGTGAGCTAGGGATATTGAGATGAAGTGGAAGAGATGAGTTATTTCCATAGAATAGTGAGTACAATGGTGGAAGTGCTATGAATGCTGAAAGGAAGGACCTCTGGAAGGAAGGAGGACTTAAGTGGAGAAGATGATGCCAAAACTGGGTCTTGAAGGAAGAACAGAAGTTTCCAGGAAAAGGGGTGGGAAGCATTTTAGAGTAATTACTAGTGCTAAAGTCAAAGCAGGGAGGCTAGGACCACCAAATCCACGGGCAGGAGCAGGATTCTCGGGGGCTCTGCACACACTACAGGTTAAGTAGGTCGTGTGGAACCAGTGACCAGTTTTGTGGCAGCCATGTGGAGGCTGATGAGCAGAGACAGAAAGATCTATTAGGAAGGTGTGGCAGAAGTTGGCAAGAGACAAAAGGACTTCCTCTGGGGCAGCCTTTGTCAAGGGAGAAGAGTTTTCTGATTGACAACTCTACCTCCATCCAAAGATGGTGTACATAGAAGCTGGGCCAAGCCAGGCTGGGAGGAGAAGACCGATTTTATGGATGGCCTGGGCCACCTGGCTGCTCACCACCAGCTGATTAGGCAGCTGTGTTTGGAGTCTGATTGGGGAGCTCTTCCCTAACCACAGAGAGGGTGCCCAACAGCCCTCAGCACAGCTCAGCAGGTTAGGACATTGCCCTAGCAAAGGGCAAACAAACTAAATTACACACCCCTGGGCAAGAAGTGGAAGACTGGCTTGGAGCCAACCTAAATCAGAAACCCTGGTCCCATGCGGTTAATAGGTCCACCTTCATCCTTTATTCATAGCTCCGTGAGTCTGTGCTTTCCAGCCGAGAGGTCACAGTTGCATCCCCCAAGACTCAGAGCCATGCCTCCTCCCTCAACTTTTGCTTAAAGCCCCCAGTTAAAGACCTCCCAGGCAAAAACAAGTAGGGAGAGTTCAACAGAGACACACAGACAATACCTATAAGGTAATAGGATATGGCCTACCAGGTGCTTCTCCTTCAGGTCCATGGGCCAAGAGTACTGCAGGCATGCCCAGATGAATGTGGTCACCCCCAAAAGGAAGTCTCCTCCCCAGCATGTACAAACCCCGGTGAGTCTGTCACGGTCCCAACATCTGGGGAAAAAGAAGAAAGAAATCACCCAGGTTGCTGGAACAGGCAGCTACTGTGAAACACAATAGTATCTGTTTGTTTGTTTTTTTTTTTTGAGACGGAGTCTTGCTCTATTGCCCAGGCTGGAGTACAGTGGCAAGATCTCGGCTCACTACAAACTATGTCTCTTGGGTTCAAGCGATTCTCTTGCTTCAGCTTCCAAGTAGCTGGGATTATAGGTGTGTGTCACCACGCCCAGCTAATGTTGTATTTTTCAGTAGAGACAGGGTTTTGCCATGTTAGCCAGGCTGGTCTCCAACTCCTGACCTCAAGTGATCTTCCCGCCTCAGCCTCCCAACATAACAGTATCATCTAAACCACAGCATGGTACGTGGAAAAGAGCGAGACTCACTGACCAACAGACGGGGTCAGCCCTGTCGAGCAGCAGTCAGCTCTGGATGAATTGCACTCTCTGAGCCCAGGAGGGGAGAGGGCCACAGAGAGGATTCTGGAGGGGTACAAACTCTCTCTCTTTTACCCTTCATTTTCTCTTTTTTTTTTTTTTTTTTTTGGAGACGGAGTCTCGCTCTGTCACCCAGGCTGGAGTGCCCTGGCCCAATCTTGGCTCACTGCAACCTCCGCCTCCTGGGTTCAAGCAATTCCCTGCCTCAGCCTCCTAAGTAGCTGGGACTACAGGCACCTGCCACCACGCCCGGCTAATTTTTGTATTTTTAGTAAAGATGGGGTTTCACCATTTTGTTCAGTCTGGTCTTGAACTCCTGACCTCGTGATCCACCCACCTCAGACTCCCAAAGTGCTGGAATTACAGGCATGAGCCACTGTGCCCGGCCTTCATTTTCTTTCTTTTTTTTTTTTTTTTTTTTTGAGATGGAGTCTTGCTCTGTCACCCAGGCTGGAGTGCAGTGGCACAATCTCAGCTCACTGCAAGCTCCGCCTCCCAGGTTCATGCCTCTCCTGCCTCAGCCTCCCGAGTAGCTAGGACTACAGGTGCCCGCCACCACGCCATGCTAATTTTTTGTATTTTTAGTAGAGACAAGGTTTCACCGTTTTAGCCAGGATGGTCTCGATCTCCTGACCTCATGATCCGCCCGCCTCGGCCTCCCAAAGTGCTGGGATTACAGGCGTGAGCCACCGCGCCCGCCCATTTTCTCTATTATTAGTACTATTATTTTGAGATGGAGTCTTGCTTTCTTGCCCAGGCTGGAGTGCAGTGGCGTGACCTTTGCTTACTGCAACCTCCACCTCCTGGGCTCAAGTGACTCTCCTATCTCAGCCTCTCAAGTAGCTGGGATTACAGGCATGCACTAGCATCCCCGGCTAATTTTTGTATTTTTAGTTGAGACAGGGTTTCACCATGTTGGTCAGGCTCGTCTTGAACTCCTGACCTCAAGTGATCCACCTGCCTCAGCCTCTCAAAGTGCTGGGATTACAGGCATGAGCTACCATGCCCAGGCTATTATTATTTTTTAAAATTCTGTGTGGAGAAGGGGTCTTGCTATGTTGTCCAGGTTGGTCTTAACCTCCTAGACTCAAGCAATGCTCCCCACCTCAGCCTCTTAAAGTTCCGCGACTACAGGCTACAGGTGTGAATCACTGTGCCCAGCCTCAACCTTCATTTTCAAAGGCACGCTGTGTTTTGTTCCGTATGTACTCTGTTTATCACTGAATTACAGCATGTAGGAAAAGCCTTGGTTTATTGGCTTTGTTTGTTTGTTTGTTTGAGATGGAGTTTCACCCTTATTGCCCAGGATGGAGCGCAATGGCATGATCTCAGCTCACTGCAACCTCTGCCTCCCGGGTTCAAGCGATTCTCCTGCCTCAGACTCCTGAGTAGCTAGGATTACAGGCATAGGCCACCACGCCCAGCTAATTTTTGTATTTTTAGCAGAGACGGGGTTTCACCATGTTGGTCAGGCTGGTCTCCAACTCCCAACCTCAGGTGATCCACCCACCTCAGCCTCCCAAAGGGTTTATTGGCATTTTTATTATTACTACTTTTTTGGTAGAGATTGGGTCTTGCTATGTTGCCCAGGCTGGTCATGAACTCCTGACCTCAAGTGATCTGCCTGCCTCGGCCTCCCCAAGTGCTGGGATTTCAGGCATGAGCCACTGCACCCAGCCAGCATTTTGAAAATTTAGGGTTAAGGCCGAGCACAGTGGCTCACGCCTGTAATCCCAGCACTTTGGAAGGCCAAGGCAGGCAGATCACTTGAGGTCAGGAGTTCCAGAGCAGCCTGGCCAACATGGTGAAACCCCATCTCTACTAAAAATACAAAAATTAGCCAGGCGTGGTGGTGGGCACCTATAATCCCAGCTACTCAGGAGGCTAAGGCAGGAAAATCACTTGAACCTGGGAGGCAGAAGTTGCAGTGAGTTGAGATTGTGCCACTGCACTCCAATCGGGCGACAGAGTAAGACTTGGTCTCAAAAAAAAAAAAAAAAAACCTTAAGGTTAGTCTTAACATCAAGTGAAATCTAGATATCCAAGCTGGATAATCAGCGGGCAGCTGGGACAGCAGCAGGGTGGACGTCCACTGCGTCCCCAGAACGCAGTGGCAGCCCAATTTGACAACAGGTCTGACAAAAGCGGGCTGCTTACCTGGAAAATGAGGTTGGCTCTACCTCCCCACCTACCCTCACCAGCCCCCACCCTCCCGCCCTGGCAGCCATCACAACTCTCATGATCTCAGACCAGGGTGTGTTTGAGCAAAGAGTGACACTGAGTATTCTGGTCTGATGCCAAGCGACTTCTCTTGGAGAAAGCACTAACCTAACGACTAGGACAGTTTTTTGGGGGCCAGCAGCAAGCCTTGTCAAGGGGTACCAGGCAGAAACCCAGGAGAACTGACCCAGAAAAAAGCTGTCAAGAAACAATAAAAGCTGTGTCCGGAGGACCCAACCAGAAGTCCCCAGTTCTACCGCCAACTCCACTCCAAAACCCCGTCCAATTCCTCTCAAGGTGGCACCCATGCTGGTGCCCCAGGCTGAGCAACCAAGTCTGTCCCACCTCTGCCTTTGAAAACTGAGCCAGCCTCAAAGGCTCAGATACAGACAGGGACGCTGGAAGTGGCCTTGCAATGCAGTGACATTCAGTCTTTGGCAGCCAACTGAAATGGGATCCTGAGGGACCAAAGCCACTCCTCCCCAAGGCCACTGTCTGACTCAGGCTGCCCCAGTCCTGTTTACGACTGCAGCTCGAGGTCCCCATGGCACCCCATCCCAGCAGGGGCTGGATGAGATCGTTGCCACACAGGGAAAAGCACCAGGAGCCAGATGGGGACTGTGCCTGTTAACTCCTTCTGCCAACGCTAGAAAAGCAAAATCACTCTGTGGCCAGCTGGAACCACAGCAGTACAGAGAGGGCAGCCAGGAACAGGACATTTTTCTAAGAGTCTCTGTTTTCCCATCATTCCATACATGGGATTCTGGGAGACAGCCATTCTTAACTGTCTGATCTGAAACCAGTAGCCGGGTCCTTAAAGGGCCAGTTCTGCTCCTAGTCCACTGTGAAAACAAGCACAGGATTCAAAGCCAAATATCCCTGGGTTCAAATCCTAGCTCCAGTTTGTCTTGAACGCCAGTGGCCTTGACAAATTATTTGTCCCTCTGAGCCTCTTTGTTCATAGAATGGAAATGACAATACCTATTTCACAGAGGAGCTATAGAATTATGAAAAATAGTATATGCTGGGGATCTAGTATAATATTTGACATATAGTAGGTACTCAATAGACAACTGCCATTACTATCAGCAGCAAGCAAAAAATATGAACCAAGTGCCACTTAGGTGAAGAATAAGGACTCAAAAGCAAGGTGGAAGAAAAACAAATAGATGGCATAATGATGGGAAAGAAATAAGTGAAACTGTCTTTATTTGCAGAAGACAAGATCAACTGTATATGGAGAAAATACTAAGGAATCTACAAATAAGATACTAAAACAAATAAGGGTGCAAAGTTGTAGGATATAAGGTCAAAATACAAAATATAAATCTATTTCTATATACTATAATCAAATGTCAGAAAATAAAAATTTTAATATCATTTATAACAGTATAAAAACAGCATGGCCGGGCGCGGTGGCTCACACCTGTAATCCCAGCACTTTGGGAGGCTGAGGTGGGTGGATCACCTGAGGACAGGAGTTCCACACCAGCCTGGCCAACATGGTGAAACCCCATCTCTACTAAAAATACAAAAATTAGCCAGGCGTGGTTGTGGGCGCCTGTAATCCCAGATACTTGGGAGGCTGAGGCAGAAGAATCACTTGAACCCCGGAGGCAGTGAGCCGAGATCACGCCATTGCACTCCAGCCTGGGTGACAAGAACAAAACTCAGTCTCAAAAAAAAAAAACCTATAAATTATTCTAATAAAAATATATGTAAGACCTGTACACTGCTGAGAAAAATTAAAGAAGACTTAAATAAATGGGGAAATATACAATGTTCATGGATTGGAAGGCTCAGTATTAAGATGACAATTATCCCCTGATTTATAGATTTAATACAATCTTTTTTTTTATTCCCCTTCTCGTTGCCCTGGCTAGAGTGCAATGGCACAATCTTAGCTCACTGCAACCTCTGCCTCCTGGGTTCAAGTGATTCTCCTGCCTCAGCCTCCCGAGTAGCTGGGATTATAGGTGCCCACCACCATGCCTGGCTAATTTTTTGTTTTTTTAGTAGAGATGGGGTTTCACCATGTTGGCCAGGCTGGTCTTGAACTCCTGACCCCAGGTGATCCATCTGCCTCAGCCTCCCAAAGTGCTGGGATTACAGGTGTGAGCCACCGCGCCCAGCCTCTCAATACAATCTTAATCGAAGTCCCAGCTGGGACTTCCACAGAAATTGGCAAGCTGATTCTAAAATTTGTATGGAAAGATAAAGAACCTAGAATAGGCAAAACAATTTTGTTTTTTTTTTTTTGTTTTTTTTTTTTTTTTTTTTTTTTTTGAGACGGAGTCTCGCTGTGTCTCCCAGGCTGGAGTGCAGTGGCCTGATCTCGGCTCACTGCAAGCTCCGCCTCCCGGGTTCACGCCATTCTCCCGCCTCAGCCTCTCAAGTAGCTGAGACTACAGGCGCCCGCCACCACGCCCGGCTAGTTTTTTGTATTTTTAGTAGAGACGGGGTTTCACCATGTTAGCCAGGATAGTCTCGATCTCCTGACCTCGTGATCCACCCGCCTCGGCCTCCCAAAGTGCTGGGATTACAGGCTTGAGCCACCGCGCCCGGCAACAATTTTGAAAAGAGAAACAAATTCTGAGGACTTACACTACCTGATTTGAAGATTTAACATACAGCTACAGTAATCAAAACATGTGGTACTGATACAAGGAGAGGCATACAAATCAGTGGGACAGAACAGAGTAGTACTAGATTCACACATATTGACCCTTACTTCATACCATATACAAAAATTAACTTAAAATGGATCACACATCTAAACATAAAGGTTACATCTATAACACTTCCAGAAGAAAATATGCAGGAGGGGTGGGGGCAGGAATCTTTGTAACTTGGGATAAGCAAAGATTTCTTAAAACACAAAAAACATAAACCATAAAAGAAAGCAACTTTAGCCAGGTCTGGTGGAGCACGCCTGTAGTCCTAACTGCTTGGAAGGCTGAGGTAGGGGAATCACTTGAGCCCAGGAGTTGAAGGTTACAGTGAACTATGATTGTGCCACTTCACTACAGTCTAGGCAACAGAGTGAGACCCTGCCTCTAAAAAACAAATAAATAAAAGGAAACAACTGATAAATTGTTCCATAAAAATAAAAAAAATTTCCACTCTTCAAAACGTGCCATAAAGAAATTGAGGCTGGGCATAGTAGCTCCTGCGTATAATCCTAGCACTTTGGGAGGCTGAGGCAGACAGATCACTTGAGGCCAAGAGTTCGAGTCTAGCCTGAGCAACATAGCAAAATCACGTCTCAAAAAGCAAAAGTAGTTTTGAAGTCTTTGGGATTAAAAAAAAATATGATTATTTTATATATATATATATGTGTGTGTGTGTGTGTGTGTGTGTGTGTAATTCTTACGGCTCAGTAACAAGACCAACAAGCCAATTTTAAAATAAGCAAAGATTTCAGCCAAGCATGGTGGTACACATCTGCAGTCCTAGATACTTGGGAGGCTGAGGCAGGAGGATCACTTGAGCTCAAGAGTTGGAGGTTGCAGTGAGCCATGATCTCGCCACTGCACTCCAGCCTGGGCAACAAAGTGAGACCTTGTCTTTTTTTTTTTTTTTTGAGACGGAGTCTCACTGTGTCTCCCAGGCTGGAGTGCAGTGGCGCGATCTCGGCTCACTGCAAGCTCCGCCCCCCGGGTTCACGCCATTCTCCCGCCTCAGCCTCCCAAGTAGCTGGGACTACAGGCGCCCGCTACCGCGCCCGGCTAGTTTTTTGTATTTTTAGTAGAGACAGGGTTTCACCATGTTAGCCAGGATAGTCTCGATCTCCTGACCTTGTGATCCACCCGCCTCGGCCTCCCAAAGTGCTGGGATTACAGGCTTGAGCCACCGCGCCCGGCCGAGACCTTGTCTTAATAAATAAATAAATAAAACAAACAAACAGGCAGAGATTTGAACAGACTTTTCACAAGATATACAAACAGCCAATATGAATATGAAAAGATGGTCAACAACATTAATCATTAGGGAAACAAAAATTAAAACCACAATGAGAAGGCCGGGCATGGTGGCTCAAGCCTGTAATTTCAGCACTTTGGGAGGCTGACGGGGGAGGATGACTTGAGGCCAAGAGTTGGAGACTAGCCTGGGCAACATACCAAGACCCTGTCTTACAAAAAAATTTAAAACCACAATGAAAGACCAATATACACCCATCAGAATGACTAAAATGAAAAAGACTGAGAATATGGCTGAGGCAGGAGGATCTTGAGACCAGGAGTTCAAGGCTGCAGGGAGCTATGATCACGCCACTGTACTCCAGCCTGGGAAACGGAATGAGACCTTGTCTCTAACAACAACAACAAAAAGAGCTGGGTGCAGTGGCTCATCCCTGTAATCCCAGCACTTTGGGAAGCCAAGGTGGGTGGATCCCCTGAGGTCGGGAGTTTGAGACCAGACTGACCAACATGGAGAAACCCCGTCTCCACTAAAAATACAAAAATCAGCCTGGCGTGGTGGCGCACGCCTGTAGTCCCAGCTACTTGGGAGGCTGAGGCAGGAGAATCGCTTGAACCCAGGAGGCGGAGGTTGCAGTGAGCCAAGATCACGCCATTGCACTCCAGCCTGGGCAACAAGAGCGAAACTCCGTCAAGAAAGAAAGAAAAGAAAAGAAAAGAAAAGAAAAGGAAAAGGAAGGAAGGAAGGAAGGAAGGAAGCAAGGAAGGAAGGAAAGAAAGAAAATGAAAAAATACACAGGGATAAGGGGCCAAAATGGAGAGGCTCTGAGGAGTCACTGAAGAGTCTGGGTTTCTGAGTAGGCCACAGGTTGGTTTGTTTTTTTGAGACAGGGTCTCACCCTATTGCCCAGGCTAGAGTACGGTGGTGCGATCACAGCTCATTGCACCTCAACTTCCCAGGTTCAAGTGATCCTCCCACCTCAGCCTCCCGAGTAGCTAGGATCACAGGTATGTGCCACTACGCCTGACAATTTTTTTTCTGGAGACAGGGTCTATGTCACCCAGGTTGTTAGCAGTATTTTAAGAGGGTAGAACATGGATCAGAGGGAAAAGGAAAGAAATTTTAGGCAGAAGAGTTAGAAGAAAATGACGATAATCTTGGTTTGCCATGCCAAGTATCTAGACAAAGGTGGCAATAGTAGCCATGAAAACAAAGGGGTGGATGCTTCCTGATGCCAAGCTCAGAAACAAGGTCAAAAAGAACTAAGGGCTGGGCACGGTGGCTCATGCCTGTAATCCCAGCACTTTGGGAGGCCAAGGTGGGCGGATCATGAGGTCAGGAGGTCGAGACTATCCTGGCTAACATGGTGAAACCACATCTCTACTAAAAATACAAAAAATTAGCCGGGCGTGGTGGCGGGCACCTGTAGTCCCAGCTACTCGGGAGGCTGAGGCAGGAGAATGGCGTGAACCCGGGAGGCGGAGCTTGCAGTGAGCCGAGATCGTGCCACTGAACTCCAGCCTGGGCAAGAGAGCAAGACTCTGTCTCCAAAAAAAAAAACCCAAAAGAACTAAGTGGGAGCCCAAGGCTCAGATTGAGGGCAAGATGAGGAGTTGGCTGTCCTTCTAATCCCTTCAAGGACAAACTTCATTAGCTGTGCTTGTACGCTAGCCATGCCCAACACACAAAAAATACAGTTTGGTGGATTTGTATTCAGTTTAATGGTGGTGCCCACAGGGTACTAATTGATAGATCTGTGTTAAGCTGGAGGGAAATTTTTAATAGCAAGCTGTAGGATTCTATCCTTGGTGGCATTATAGTCAATATTTTTATCAATGACTTGGGTGAGGAAACAGATGGTATGCTAATCAAATTCTTGGATAGCATAAACCTGGAAAGGAGATCAAAGTCAAAATCCAAGAAGCTCTCAACAGGCTGAAGTGATGGGCCAAATCAAATGGGTTCAGTTTAACTGGAAAAAATATTAAGTCCTGCACTTAGGTTCAAAAACTACTGTATAAAACTACCACAAATGGATTAATTAGATGCAATTTCAATATGAGTGTGTGCTCACTCAAAGTTCATTCACATTTAGGCTGCATTAATAGATATCCCGTGTCCCTAACAAGAAATGAGGAAGTCTGATTTCCGTACATATCAGAGAACACCTGGAATATTTTGTTCAGTTGTACATCACACACTTTAAGAAGGACACTAACAAAACTGGAAGGCCTTCAGAGACCAGTAACCAGGTTGGAGAAACCAAGACATGAGAAATGGCAGAAAGAACTGAAGATGCTTAGCTAGTACACCAAAAACACATTTTGGGTGCAAGCAGGGCTAGAAAGGTATCATGGCTATAAGCAGTGAGAAGGGTCAGGCTTACTCTGGGAGGCCCCAAAACAGGAACTAGGATGCTATAAGAGCTAGACTGACTTCAAATGTACAGTATCTTTCTATTTCTATATAGTTTAAACTGTATATATATATTTTTTCCTTTTTTTTCTTTTGGAGACAGATTCTCATTCTGCTGCCCAGGCTGGAGTGCAGTGGCACGATCATGGCTCACTGGAACTGCAGTCTCAAACTCCTGGGCTCAAACAATCTTTCCACTTCAGTCTCCCGAGCAGCTGGGACTACAGACACATGCCACCATGACCAGTTGCTTTTTTTTTTTTTTTTTTTTTTTTTTTGTAGAAACAAGGTCTTGCTATGTTGCCCAGACTGGTCTAGAACTCTGGGGCTCAAGCAAATCCTCCCACCTCAGCTTCCCAAAGTGCTGGAATTACAGATGTGAGCCACTGAGTCAAGCCTAGAACTTACATTTTTCTTTTTTTAAAAAAATATATATAGAGAGAGAGATGGGGTCTCACTATGTTAACCAGGCTTGTCTTGAAGCGATTTTCCCATCTCGGCCTCCCAGAGTGCTGGGATTACAGGTGTGAGCCACCATGGCCAGCCTTAGAACTGTGTTTTTTTTTTTTTTTTTTTTTTTTTTTTTGAGACAGAGTCTTGCTCTGTCCCCCTGGCTGGAGTGCAGTGGCGCTATCTCGGCTCACTGCAAGCTCCGCCTCCCGGGATCATGCCATTCTCCTGCCTCAGCCTCCCGAGTAGCTGGGACTACAGGGGCCCGCCACCGCGCCCGGCTAATTTTTTTGTATTTTTAGTAGAGACGGGGTTTCACCGTGTTAGCCAGGATGGTCTCGATCTCCTGACCTTGTGATCCGCCCGCCTCGGCCTCCCAAAGTGCTGGGATTACAAGCGTGAGCCACCGCGCCCGGCCAGAACCGTGTATTTTTAAAAATGGAACAGGCTGCCCTGTGAAGCAATGAGCTCCCCACCACTAGAGGGAACCAAGCAGAGCCTGAGAAATTATGGAGATAATTAATACATGAGGTAGAGGTTAGGAAGACAGTTCCAACCCTGAGAGAATGTGAAACCAAGAAATCCAATGGTTTCTCCATATGCAAAGATGCTCAATTCTGCATATAAGAGACATTCAGGCCAGGTGTGGTGGCTCATGCCTGTAATCCCAGCACTTTGGGAGGCTGAGGCGGGCGGATCACGAGGCCAAGAGATCAAGACCATCCCGGCCAATATGATGAAATCCCGTCTCTACTAAAAATACAAAAATTGGAGGCCGGGCGCGGTGGCTCAAGCCTGTAATCCCAGCACTTTGGGAGGCCGAGACGGGCGGATCACAAGGTCAGGAGATCGAGACCATCCTGGCTAACACGGTGAAACCCCGTCTCTACTAAAAAATACAAAAAAAAAACTAGCCGGGCGAGTGGCGGGCGCCTGTAGTCCCAGCTACTCGGGAGGCTGAGGCAGGAGAATGACGTGAACCCGGGAGGCGGAGCTTGCAGTGAGCTGAGATCCGGCCACTGCACTCCAGCCTGGGTGACAGAGCAAGACTCCGTCTCAAAAAAAAAAAAAAATACAAAAATTGGCCAGGCGCGGTGGCTCACGCCTGTAATCCCAGCACTTTGGGAGGCCAAGGTGGGCAGATCACGAGGTCAGGAGATCGAGACCATCCTGGCTAACATGGTGAAACCCCGTCTCTACTAAAAATACAAAAAACTAGCCGGGCATGGTGGCGGGTGCCTGTAGTCCCAGCTACTCAGGAGGCTGAGGCAGGAGAATGGCGTGAACCCAGGAGATGGAGCTTGCAGTGAGCCCAGATTGTGCCACTGCACTCCAGCCCAGGCAACAGAGCGAGATTCCATCTCAAAACAAACAAACAAAAAAACACACAAAAAAACAAAAATCAGCAGGCCTGGTGGCGCGTGCCTGTAGTCCCAGCTACTTGGGAGACTTAGGCAGGAGAATTGCTTGAGCCCAGGAGGCAGAGGTTGCAGTGAGCCGAGATCACGCCACTACACTTCAGCCAGGCAATGGAGCAAGATTCCATCTCAAAAAAAAAAAAAAGAAAAAGAAAAGACATTCAAATCAGACTACGCCAAGATAACAAAATTGGAAGACTTTCACCACCTAACTTCAAGCCTTATAAAGCTACAGTAATTAAAGCAATGTAGAGCCAGGCATGGTAGCTCACGCCTGTAATCCCAGCACTTTGGGACGCCAAGGCAGGCAGATCACTTGAGGTCAGGAGTTCAAGACCAGCCTGGCCAACCTGGTGAAACCCTGTCTCTACTGCAAATACAAAAAATTAGCTGGGCATGGTAGTGTGCACCTGTAATTCCAGCTACTTGGAGGCAAGGCAAGAGGATCCCTTGAACCCAGGAGGTGGAGGTTGCAGTGAGCTGAGATCGTACCACTGCACTCCAGCCTAGGCAACAGAACGAGACTCTGTCTCAAAACAACAACAACAATGATAAAGCAATGTCGTATTATAGCCTGGCATTAGACAGTAGCAGACAGAAATAGATCCAGGAATATATGTTTAAGTGACTTTTGAGAAAGATGAAAGGCAATTCAGTGGAGACAGGATAGTCTTTTCAACAAATGGTGCTGAACAATTAAATATTCACATGCAAAAAAAAAAAAAAAAAAGAACTTGGAAATATTGCTTGTACCATATACAAAAATTAACTCAAAATGGATCATAGACCTAAATGTAAAATGGTAAAACTTATATAGGAGATAGGAAAAAGTCTTTGTGACTGTGGGTTACATTTCTTTCTTTCTTTCTTTCTTTTTTCCTTTTTGAGATGGAGTCTTGCTCTGTCACCAGGCTGGAGTGCAGTGGCATGATCTCGCCTCACTGCAAGCTCCGCCTCCTGGGTTCAGGCCATTCTCCTGCCTCAGCCTCCCAAGTAGCTGGGACTGCAGGTGCCTGCCACCACGCCCGGCTAATATTTAGTAGAGAGGGGGTTTCACCGTGTTAGCCAGAATGGTCTCTATCTCCTGACCTCGTGATCCACCCACCTCGGCCTCCCAAAGTGCTGGCATTACAGGCGCGAGCCACCGCGTCCGGCCTACTGTGAGTCACATTTCTTAGATTCAGTACCAAAAGCATAACCCACAAAAGGAAAAATTAATAAATTGGAACTGAGTGGCTAGCGAATGGTTGGGAGCAGGAAGGAGAATTTTTACTATAGACACTTTTTAAAAAAAATTCTGGCCGGGCGCGGTGGCTCAAGCCTGTAATCCCAGCACTTTGGGAGGCCGAAACGGGCAGATCACGAGGTCAGGAGATCGAGACCACCTTGGCTAACACGGTGAAACCCCGTCTCTACTAAAAAATAAAAAACACTAGCCGGGCGAGGTGGCGGGCGCCTGTAGTCCCAGCTACTCGAGAGGCTGAGGCAGGAGAATGGCGTAAACCCAGGAGGCGGAGCTTGCAGTGAGCTGAGATCCGGCCACTGCACTCCAGCCTGGGCGACAGAGCAAGACTCCATCTCAAAAAAAAAAAAAAAAAAAAATTCTTTTTTATACTTTTTCCTGCCCTTGCATACACATACTTTTGTGCCTTTTGATTTTCAAATCATGTGAATGTATCCAATATATCTTTAAAAGATCAGCAACTTCAGGCTGCACGCGGTGGCTCATGCCTGTAATCCCAGCACTTTGGGAGGCTGACGCAGGTGGATCACCTGGGGTCAGGAGTTCAAGATCAGCCTGGCCAACATGGTGAAACCCCGGCTCTACTAACAATACAAAAATTAGCCAGACGCGGTGGTGTGCGCCTGTAATCCCAGCTACTCGGGAGGCTGAGACAGGAGAATTGCTTGAACCTGGGAGGCAGAGATTGCAGTAAGTTGAGATCACACCACTGCACTCCAGACTAGGATAGAGCAAAACTCCGTCTCAAAACAAAACAAAACAAAAGTCAATCGCAAAAGGACAAATGTTGTATGATTCCTCTTATATGAGGTTTCTAAAATAGTCAAATCACAGAGACAGAAAGTAGAAAGACGGTTGCCAGGGGGTGGGAGCAGGGGGAAATGGGGAGTTAAATGTTTAACGGGGACAGAGTTTCAGTTTGGGAAAATAAGAACGTTCTGGAAAAGGATGGTGATGAGGGTTGCACAACAATGCAAATGTACTTAATGTCGCAGAACTGGTTATAATGGAAAATATTATACTGTGTATTTTTTTCCATAATTTTAAAAATTCAGCAACTTCTGGCAGGACACGGTGGCTCATGCCTGTAACTCCAGCACTTTGGGAGGCCGAGGCAGGCAGATCCCTTGAGCACAGGAGTTTGAGACCAGCCTGGGCAACAGGGCAAGAACCCGTCTCTACAAAAAATACAAAAATTGGCTGGGCGCGGTGGCTCACACCTGTAATCCCAGCACTTTGGGAGGCCGAGGCGGGTGCATCACGAGGTCAGGAGATCGAGACCATCCTGGAGAACACGGTGAAACCCCGTCTCTACTAAAAATACAAAAAAATTAGCTGGGCGTGGTGGCGGACGCCTATAGTCCCAGCTTCTCAGGAGGCTGAGGCAGGAGAATGGTGTGAACCTGGGAGGTCGCAGAGCTTGCAGTGAGCCGAGATCGCACCACTGCACTCCAGCCTGGGCGACAGAACAAGACTCCGTCTCAAAAAAAAAAAAAAAAAATACAAAAATTAGCCAGGTGTGGTAGAATGTGCCTGTGGTCCCAGCTACTCAGGGGACTAAGGTGGAAGGATCACCTGAGGTCTGGAGATCAAGGCTGCAGTAAGCCATAATCACACCACTGCACTCCAACATGGGCTACAGAGCAAGTTCTGTCTCAAAAAAAAAAAAAAAAAAGAAAAATCAGCAACTCCTGATTCTGATTTTGCAATAGGCTCTGCCTTATAGCTAAGCAATATGCCCCACTTGGCTTTCATGCCAACGTAATGAAGGTTTACACTTTTAGAATACACCTTTGAGTCTTTCTCCAGCATACATCTTTTTAAAGTGTTTCCCAGTATTTTTCTGTTCACCTCCCTACCAAGCAAGACTGGTACCATGAACCTCCTTTTCAAGAAGCCCTTGAAGTTATGAAAATTGGGTTCATTTAATCATAGTACACTAAAATTTCTGGTTCCTCAAATACCACTCTAAGCCTTTCAAGGTTCTTCTCTCTGACACCCCTCACCCCTCTCCCATCACTTCTGGCCTTCGGAGCTAGAGAAACGCAAAGCAAGCAGCGTGTGGTTTGCTCTTCCTTACACAGGCCATCAGTGTCTAAATCTAGCCCTTAAACTACTTGTCATGCCATGTGACCCATCCTGTTTACTACCATCTCAGCAGCCACAGGCAAAGCTTATTATTACACAAACCCCTGATCACCAAACCACACATTCTGGCTGGCGGGTCTGCTTGGAAGAAAAGCATTCCTGTTTCAGCCATGGCCTACCCTCTAGTTCACCTGTGCTGCTATAAACAAATCCAGGCCTGCCTGGAAACGGCCTTTAAACAATATTTTTAAATCCTATCATTTTGGTAAAGAAAGGCACCATCGTAAAAACAACACTAACACAATAGTAAGATAAGAAATATTGACACATATTTACCAACTGGTGCCAAGCCTGACCCAGAAGCTTCTCACTTGAACACCAGGAATGGACTTAAA
This sequence comes from Papio anubis, assembly GCF_008728515.1. Lineage (NCBI taxonomy): Eukaryota > Metazoa > Chordata > Mammalia > Primates > Cercopithecidae > Papio > Papio anubis. The sequence continues at coordinate 67,038,676 of NC_044992.1, read as the reverse complement.
GGCTTTGTGGCGTTCAGGCTCGGACTGCTATAGTAAGAGTTCAACTTGATTCATCAGATTAAGCTAAATACATAAAGCCTTGGGTGTAGGTAGTATTTACATTAGGACTCCTCCCTCTCCTGTAGAAACTGTTTCTCAAGCCTAACTTAGGGAGAGAGCAGCAGGGATGAACTGGACGATCACAACCTTCATTTCTCATTAGTTTCTACAGGAGTTAAGGTTTCCAAAAGGCTGGTTCTCAGCACTAGCAGCTGGCACTCCCTAGCAACTTCTCAAAACAGAGATGTCAAGGAGTTTCTGTTCTCTTCTATTCCACTGTCCAGGCCTAGCTCTCCCAGTCTCATCTGATGTCAAGTCACCACAAACAAGGGGCGTGGTGGCCTGGGGGTTCAAGGGCAGTTAACTCTCAATTATTTGGGGGCTGATGATGAAGAGGATGGTTTGTACTTCACCTCCCTGGTCAAGGTACTACTCCACAGTATCCACCAGTTTTCCTGTTTGCAGTTTTGACAAAGAGAACCAGTGAGCAAGGAAGTTAGAGCTAACACAGCAGCTAAGACTTGCAATGTTTTGAGGATTTTATCTGAACGTGCTGTCTCCTGTTCTAGGGTTACCATAGTCTACTTTTTAATGTGCTCTGATCTTTACAGTGATTTGCAAACTTTCTGATTCCATGACTCTTTTTTTTTTTGGAGACAGAGTCTTGCTCTGTTGCCCAGGCTGGAGTGAGTGCAGTGGCATGATCATGGCTCACTGCAGCCTTGACCTGGACTCAAGCGATCCTCTGGCCTCCACCTCCCAAGGAGCTGGGAACACAGGTATGTGCCACCATGCCCAGCTAATTTTTTGGTTTTCTTGTCACTGTGTTGCCCAGGTTGATCTCAAACTCCTGGGCTCAAGCAATCCTCCCACATCAGCCTCCCAAAGTGCTGGGATTACAGGCATTATTTTGACTCTTTTGAACCTTACTAATGCCATTGCTTTAAATTTTTTTATTTATTTGTATTATTTTAGTTCTGCCCCAGGATCTAACTTTTTTTTTTAACCACCTCTTTAGAATACCAAGATCAGCTCTTCTTTTGCCAAAAGTACTGTAAAGAGATACCACAGTGCCATTTCTTCTCTCCTCAATGGCTCTCAATCTTTTTCTGCCTCCACGCTGTTCCCGTATGCAACGCGTTCCTGTGAATAACATCTCTAATGACACTATAATGGTTCCCAAAAAACAAGGAAGAGGCACACCTTCCTCCTACTCTGCCTCTCGCTGCCCTGAGAATCACTGAAATAATTTATGCCCCCAATATAGACAGAGACAACAATAAATATTAATACGAGTAGTCCGCCAGAGAACTACCTGCTGGCTTCTTAAAATTAATGAATGCAAACCAGGCATGAAGACCCTAGTAATTGCCAGGAAGCATAGGAGGATCCGACTTTTAATGCCCATCACTTTTAATGCCCAGAGCCACCCTGCAAGAGGCTCAGGGGAGTCAGGGAACTTGATTTCCTCAGGTCACACCTAGGAAACAACTGGCTCTGGCGGATAAAGAACTCAACACCCCTGGACTTTCGGATTCTAGTTTGGCTCTAGGTGACCCTGGCCTTGCCTCTCTGAACAATCTCCACATCTGCAAAATGAAAATGTTAAAACTGCCCCCTCCCTGCCTCCATCTTCCAAGGTTACCTGTGGAATAACAACTATGTCACTAAAGCTTAGCATCTTGGATAAATCATGAGAAAACGATCCTTCTCTCCAATGCACACACCCACACACCAGAAGGAAAACAGATTCCATAACGAGCTCCCTCCTTTTTTCCCTCAAGAGCCACCGAAAAACTCAGGAGAGAGGGTGGGATGTAGCAGCACGTGACCAAGGCAATGCCAAAGTGCAGCCCGCGGTGACACACCAATGAAAGAGCGGGGCTTTGCTTGCATCTGGCGCTGGGCAGCGGGCAGGGGCCGCATCGTGGCATGCTAGGAACCGGGAGACCTGGGCTCCAGGGGTGTGCGGCACAGGAACCGGGGCATTGCACAGGAATCACTTTATCCGATGCCATGGATGGTAGCCTATGGTTGCTTCTGAGGAGCCTGAAAACGCTTCTGGAAAGGCGGAAGGAAAAGAAAGCACGCTCCAAACTGCAAGATCAGGGAGGGCTGCCAGGAGCCCCTCGGCCGGCTCCATCCAGCTGGGGATGGCCGCGCGAGGACCCCGGGCGGCTGCAGAGAGCACGCGCAGGCGGCACAACGGTCTTTATTTGGGTCGGGGTATGAGGACTTCCAGGGGCCTCCAAATAAATACTCAGGGCGTCGGCGCTGGGAGCCCTCTGGGACAGGGCCCAGGCACGACAGACCTGGGGCAGGGATTCTTTGTTGGCGAGAGGCTTTATTTCTGGCGAGAGACCCCACAATGGACCAATCCAGGGCCGAGAGCAAGAGTCTGAAGACTCGGGGGTAAGGCAATGGTCAGGAGCTGGAGACCAGAGCCAGTCCCTGGACTCCCCCTCAGGAGGCATCCCCTGAGGCCGTTCTCTGGGTGCAGACCCCAGACTCCCCTTTCCTTGACCAAGAATCCAAAGGACGCGCAAGGCCGAGCCCCACGCCCCCTTGTTCCCCACTTTCGGGCCACGGGCCTTCTCGTACTTACCGGGGCCACGGGGCCGGTCTTGCTCGCCCGCGTCCTCTCCCCTCCCAGCCCCCTCCTCACTTCACGTCCCCTCCTCCGGGGGCCGCAGCCATGTCCGTTACTGGCAACTCTAAGGGGGCTTGCCTCCGTTCCGGACAACGGAGGCGCCTGGCAGAGAGCTAAAGTTCAGGCCACCGATTGGTCAGAATTTGAGAATGGGGGTGAATTCTGGCTTCTTATTGGCTACGCGGCGTGCCAGGCTGTAGCTGCAAGCGCCCCTCTGAGAGCCTGGCGGAATTAGGTGCCGAGTGATGCCACCGGGAGAGTGAAAAGCAACTGTCCTTTCCTGGGCGTAATGCTCAGGCACTTTCTAGTCCAGAAGCCCTGACCAGAGGGCACGGCTTTAGCTTCAATTCGTTTTCCTACGGAATTATTCTAAAAAGATAGGCGGCACGCCCCCCCACCGCCTTTTTCCCTTTCTTTTTAAAATAAGCCCTTTACAGAGCTCCCCGCCTCTCTTAAATTCTTCTAAGCTCCCTCCTTGTTGCTGGGAACAAATGCCTGGAGGCTCCCTGCTCCGAGAGGCCTTGGAGGGACTCCCTCAGGACGAATATTGCGTCCAAACCGAAGCTAGAAAATCTAAGGCAATACTGCAATTCTCCCTCCCCCTTCCAGCTCGGCTGAAATCTAAGGGAAAAACAAGTTAATTTTTTTTTTCTAGGTAATTAGAGAAATCGCCTGGTAGACCCCTCTTGGGAAAACAAAACAAGCCTGTGTCAGTATTTACTTCTCTTTTCCCAGAGATCTAAGTCTGGAAGGCTTGTTTAAAAAAACAAAAACACAAACAAAACTTATTTATAAAATTGGGAAGGAGCTGAGGTTGGCCCTGTGAAGTAAGAACCCCTTCCCACATTCATGAATTTAATTACGTAATTAAAATTCCTTTCTCAGCTGGACAAGAAAATGGTATTTTGGTACCTAATCTTGTATGACCCAGTTTAGCTGTTGCCTAAAACACCGTTGGAATCATGTCACTACCCTACACACAAAAACCTATAGTTCATCTTTGCAAATAGGTCCAAATCTTTTCCCCTGATGTTCAAAGCCCTTCATAAATTGACTCAGACATACATTTCCAGATCGAACTCCCCGCAGGCTAAACTATTCCTGCAGCCACATAGATTCACCAGCATTCTTTTTTTTTTTTTTTTTTTTTTGAGACGGAGTCTTGCTCTGTGCCCCAGGCTGGAGTGCAGTAGCGCGATCTCGGCTCACTGCAAGCTCCGCCCCCCCGGGTTCACGCCATTCTCCTGCCTCAGCCTCCCGAGTAGCTGGGACTACAGGCGCCCGCCACCTCGCCCGGCTAATTTGCTTGTATTTTTAGTAGAGACGGGGTTTCACCGTGTTAGCCAGGATGGTCTCGATCTCCTGACCTCGTGATCCGCCCGTCTCGGCCTCCCAAAGTGCTGGGATTACAGGCTTGAGCCACCGCGCCCGGCCCACCAGCATTCTTTAAACATGTCAGAGAACTTTCCACCTCTGCTCCTTCGTCACATGGTTCCCTATGCTTTGCTTTGAAAGTTCTTTCTTTTTTTCTTTTTCTTTTCTTTTCTTTTTTTTTTTTTTTTTTTTTTTTTTTTTTTTTTCCCGTTTTTTTTTGTTCTTTGGCTCAATCTTGGCGCACTGCAACCTTCACCTCCAGGGTTCAAGCGATTCTCTCGCCTCAGCCTCCCGAGTAGCTGGGATTACAGGCGTGTGCCACCATGCCCTGCTAATTGTTGTATTTTTAGTAGAGATGGGATTTCATCATGTTGGTCAGGCTGGTCTCGATCTCCTGACCTCGTGATCCACCCACCTCGGCCTCCCGAAATGCTGGGATTACAGATATGGGCCATCCTGCCTGGCAGCCACCTTTTCAACCTAGTCATTTGTTTAAAAGTAACAGGAGGAGGCTGGGTGCAGTGGCTCACATCTGTAAGCCCAGCCCTTTGGGAGGCTGAGGCGGGTACATCACCTGAGGTCAGGGGTTCAAGACTAGCCTGGCCAACGTGGTGAAACCCTGTCTCTACAAAACTATAAAAATTAGCTGGGCATGGTGGCGGGCACCTGTAATCCCAGCTACTCAGGAGGCTGAGGTGGGAAAATCGCTGGAACCTGGGATGCAGAGGTTGCAGTGAGCCAAGACAGCTCCACTGCACTCCAGCCTGGGTGACAAAGCGAGACTCCATCTCAAAAAAAAGAAAAGAAGGGAGCTGCGTGCGGTGGCTCATGCCTGCATGCCTGTAATTCCAGCACTTCGGGAAGCAGAGGTGGGCAGATGGCTTGAGCCTAGAAGACCTGCCTGGAGAGTGTAGCGAGATGCCTTCTCTATTAAAAAAATGTTCAAAAGAGAAAAAAGTAATAAAAAAGAAATAATGGGCTTCGCATAACACAGGGGAAAGGTTTGGAGGGAGATAGCAGTGGAGGAAGACAGAGGCTGGCATTCGAGGTTGAGACTGAGGATACTTGCGATGTGAGGCCTGGTGAAATTATCTGAGCTGTCAATTCTTGAGCAGACAGTTCCCACGATTGGCTTGCTCCATCGGCAAGAGCCTCTTGCCTCTAAGTTGTGAGTGATATTTTTAGGAGAAGCTGCTCCTTTAATACTTGCATCGTGTAGTAGTGATGTCTCACTGACAAGGGGCTCCTCTTGGGCCCTCTGATTCAACCATGAGGTCCCGCTGAAGAACATTGTCGTAAATACTGCCAGTAAGACAATTCTGACACGTCTTTGTCCCCCTGAAGAGTGGTCTGGGCCAAGCTTGTAATACCAACACTTTGGGAGGCCAAGGTGGGAGAGTCACTTGAGCCCAGGAGTTTGAGACCAGCCAGGTCAACACAGGGAGCCTCCATTTCTACAAAAAATTTAAAGATAAAAATAATTAGCCAGGCATGGTGCACACCTGTGGTGCCAGCTACCCAGGAGACTGACGTGGAAGGATCATTTGAGCCCAGGAAGTTGAGCCTGCAGTGAGCTGTGACTGCGCCACTGCACTCCAGCCTGGGCAACAGAGTGAGACCTGCCTCAAAAAAACAAAAAAGGCCGGGCGCAGTGGCTCACGCCTGTAATCCCAGCACTTTGGGAGGCCAAGGTGGGTGGATCAGGAGGTCAGGAGATCAAGACTATCCTGGCTAACATGGTGAAACCCTGTCTCTACTAAAAATACAAAAACAAAATTGGCTGGGTGTGGTGGTGGGCACTTGTAGTCCCAGCTACTCAGGAGGCTGAGGCAGGAGAATGGCGTAAACCTAGGAGGTGGAGCTTGCAGTGAACCGAGATCACGCCACTGCACTCCAGCCTGGGCAACAGAGTGAGACTCTGTCTCAAAAAAAAAAAAAAAAAAAAACCCAAAACAAAACAAAAAAACAAGAGTGGTCCAGAAATAGATGGCACAACTTTACGACACAACATCAGCACTGGCCACACCACGGTCCCATTCCCACACTGCATTCACAGTCTGCAAAAGTTAGATCTCTGGGTAACAAGAAATGGCCACCCAAAGACATTGTTCATAAGCACCCCAAATGGGAAACAAACTGAATAGCCATCAGCTGATGAACAGGTACACAAATGGTGGCGGATCTGAACAAGGGAATACTACTTAGCCACACACATAAGTGAATGAGGCCGGATGCGGTGGCTTACTCCTCTAATCTCAGCACTTTGGGAGGCCGAGGTGGGCGGATCATGAGGTCAGGAGTTCAAGACCAGCTTGGCCAACATGGTGAAACCCTGTCTTTACAAACAATACGAAAGTTAGCTGGGCGTGGTGGCGTGTGCCAGTAATCCCAGCTACTCAGGAGGCTGAGGCAGGAGAATTGCTTGAACCCAGAGGCAGAGAGCCAAGATCGTGCCACTGCACTCCAGCCTGGGTGACAGAGCAAGAATCCATCTCTCAAAATACATACATACATACATACATACATACATAAATGAGGTCACTGATACACATCCCAATCTGAAAGAATCACACAAATGGCATGAGGAAGGGAAGAAGCCAGATACAACAGGTTATGTACCCTGCAATTCCATTCATATCAACTCCTAAGATGGGAATCTGGGGGATAGGCAAGGACGGACTGCAAAAGGGCAGAAGGGAACTTTTGGGAGATGAAGGAAATGCCCCATATCTTGATTAGGGTGAGAGTTATGTAGGTTTATATATTTATCAAAACTTATTCAACTATATACTTAAAATCTGTAGGTTTTAGTGTATTTAAGTTATATCTCGATTTTTAAAATGTATGTAGCTGGGTGAGGTGGCCCATGCCTGTAATCCCAGCACTTTGAAAGGCCAAGGCAGACAGGTCACACGAGATCAGGAGGTCAAGACCAGCCTGGCAAAACCTCGTCTCTACTAAAATACCAAATTAGCCAGGCATGCAGGTGGGTACCTGTAATCCCAGCTACTTGGAGGTTGGGAGGAGAATTGGGAGGTTGAGGCAGGAGAATTGCTTGGGAGGCAGAGGTTGCAGTGAGCCTGAATCGCACCACTGCACTCTGGCCTGGGCAATAGAGCAAGATGCCATCTCAAAAAAAAAAAAAAAAGTATATGTATACACACGCACACACACATAGATTCTAATTTTTTTTTTTTTAGAGATAGGGTCTCACTGTGTTGCCCAGGATGGTCTCAAACTCCTGGACTCAAGCAGTCCTCTTGCCTCCGCCTCCCAAAGTGCTAGGATTCAGCCAGGTGTGGTGGCTCACGCCTGTAATCCCAGCACTTTGGGAGGCTGAGGCAGGTGGATCATGAGGTCAGGAGATTGACCAGCCTGGCCAACATGGTGAAACCCCGTCTCTACTAAAATACCAAAAGCTAACCGGGCATAGTCTTGGGCGCCTGTAATCCCAGCTACTCGGGAGGCTGAGGCAGAGGAATCACTTGAACCCAGGAGGCAGAGACTGCAGCGAGCCAAGATCATGCCACTGCACTCCAGCCTGGCGACAGAGCAAGACTCTGTCTCAAAAATATGTATATATATAGTGCTAGGATTCTAGGTGTAAGCCTACACAGACTGTCAGTCGGGGGATAGTTTTGCCTCCTAGGAACATTTGGCAATGTCTGGAGACATTTTTGGTTGTCACTACGGGATTGGGAGAGGGCTGCTACTGGCATCTAATGTTTAGAGGCCAGGAATGTTGCTAAATATCCTGCAACTTACAGTACCACCCACAACAAAGAATCATCGGGTTCACAATGTCAGTGGAGCAGTGGCTCACACCTGTAATGCCAGCACTTTGGGAAGCCGTGGTGAGCAGATCACTTGATGTCAGGAGTTCGAGACCAGCCTGGCCAACATCATGAAACCCCATCTCCACAAAAAAATACAAAAATTAGCCAAGCGTGGTGGTGTGCACCTGAAATCCTAGCTACTTGGGAGGCTGAGGCAGGAGAATCACTTGAACCCGGAGGTGGAGGTTGCAGTGAGCCAAGATCATGCCATTGCACTCCAGCCTGGGCGACAGAGTGAGACTCTGTCTCAAAAAAAAGGCAATAGAGCAGAGGTTGCCTAGCCATAAGTTTAGCATCATGCATGTATCATCTTACTGATCTTTGATATTCCCTGTACTGGAAGCCTCTTTTTGTTTGCTTTCCAGGAATAATGAAATCAGTAGGCTTAGTCTATACTCACAGACGCCAAGGTCTTCCGTGTGCTGCAAAGCAGCCATCTTAACTTCCAGAGCGGAAGCTGTATTTCACTGCACATTAGTGGAAACTGAGACTAATCTTCATTACCTGTTGTGCGTGGATAGTTTGGGATATGGTCAGAGGGACTGCAGCAGAAGATAAAGCTAGAAGAGATTGCGACTATTTTCTAAGGAGCCAGGGAAGTCATGAATCACCAGAAGATAAATGCTGGAGGAGAACATTTCCTCCTCCAACATTTTTAAGTAGAGAAATGAGACAGTCAAGCTTAAGAGGAAGATGAGTTTGTAGAAGATAAACTAGAAATAGCATTTTTGGGCCAGGTGTGGTAGCTCACGTCTGTTTAATCCTCTAAGCACTCTCAGAGCTGGAAGGCAGGAGGATTGCCTGGAGGCCAGGAGCTGAGACCATCCTAAAAATAAAAGGAGACCCTTGTCTCTACAAAAAATTTTTAATTAGCCAGGCATATGCATTCATCGCCTGTATTCTAGCTATAGTACACGTGGGAGGATCCGCTTGAGCCCAGGAGGTCAAGGCCAGAGCCAGCCGTGTCCATGCCACCGCAATTCAAGCCCGCGCATAAAGATCGTCCTCAAAGAAAGAAAAGCAGTATCATTAGGGCTAGGCATAGTGGCTGATGTTTATCCAGGCATCTCTGGTTGGGTGGCAGATTGATTCGAGGTCAGGAGGTCAAGATCAGTCAAGCTAACATGAAACCCCCGTCTCTACTAAACATATAAATTAGCCAGGCGTGGTGGCACATGTCTGTAATCCCAGCTACTCGGGAGGCTGAAGCAGGAGAATCGCTTTTACCTGGGAAGCAGAGGTTGCAGTGATTTGAGAGCACAACACTGCACTCCAGCCTGGTCAAGAGAGCAAGACTCTGTCTCAAAAAAAAAAAAAAAAAGGAGAGAGAGAGAGAGACAGGAGCCAGCAGGGACACGGAGCCAGCCGTGGTGGTCCAGGCACTAGCTGACGAGATATCCAGCCCTACTCCCACCCCAGGAACCTTATCTGGCACTTTATTTCCCAAATACCAGTCCCAGTCATCTCTGCCTGGCATTCTGGACTATTTTTGCACGGTTTCTTAGCATTTGAGGTGTAAATATCACTACATTCACTAAATTTTAAGCTCTTTGAGAGCATAGATAGTGCCTTACTACTTTTTAGTTTCTCTCAGATTATCAGAGGGATTGTTGACAGGTACATTTGTATCCTAATGGTGACACCAAAATTCCTCCTGGGGAGGAAACTGTCTTTGTTTAGGAAAATCACTGGTAAATGTTTTAAGAAAAGATGAGACCCAGAGCCCAGGTCAGCCTGCATCAAAGCAGTAAGAGAATGAGCCCAAATGCTCTGCATTTTATTTATTTATTTTTGATTTTATTTTATTTATTTATTTTTTGAGACGGAGTCTCGCTCTGTCGCCCAGGCTGGAGTGCAGTGGCGCGATCTCCACTCACTGCAAGCTCTGCCTTCCCGGTTCACGCCATTCTCCTGCCTCAGCCTCCTATGTAGCTGGGACTACAGGCGCCCGCCACCGTGCCCGGCTAATTTTTTTTGTATTTTTAGTAGAGACGGGGTTTCACCATGTTAGCCAGGATGGTCTCGATCTCCTGACCTCGTGATCCGCCCATCTCGGCCTCCCAAAGTGCTGGGATTACAGGCGTGAGCCACCGCACCCGGCCTATTTTATTTTTGAGATGGAGTCTCGCTTTGTCATCCAGGTTGGAGTGCAGTGGTGTGATCCCAACTCACGGCAACCTCTGCCTTCCTGGTTCAAGTGATTCTCCTGCCTCAACCTCCCGAGTAGCTGGAACTACAGGTGCCTGCCACCATGCCCAGCTAATTTTTGTATTTTTAGTAGAGACAGGGTTTCACTATGTTGGCCAGGCTGGTCTCGAACTCCTGACCTCAAATGATCCACTGCCCTCAGCTTCCCAAAGTGCTGGGATTACAGGTGTGAGCTACCACAACTGGCCTGTTTATTTTTATTTATTTATTTTTTGAGATGGAGTCTCACTCTGTCGCCCAGGCTGGAGTACAGTGGCATGATCTCAGCTCACTGCAGCCTCCGCCTCCTGGGTTCCAGCGTTTCTCTTGCCTCAGTCCACCGGGTAGCTGGGATTACAGGCATGTGCTACCACACGTGGCTAATTTTTGTACTTTTAGTAGAGACAGGGTTTCACCATGTTGGACAGGCTGGTCTCGAACTCCTGACCTCAGGTGATCTGCCCACCTCGGCCTCCCAAAGTGCTGGCATTAAAGGCAAGAGCCTCTGTGCCCGGCCATAAATGGTTGCCAGGGGCTGGGGTGTGGGGAGAAGAATGAGGAGTGCTTTTGTTTTTTGTTTTTGTTTTGTTTTGCTTTTTTTGAGACAGAGTTTCGCTCTTGTTGCCCAGGCTGGAGTGCAATGGCACAATTTCAGCTCCCTGCAACCTCCGCCTCCCGGGTTCAAGCGATTCTCCTGCCTCAGGCTCCCTAGTAGCTGGGATTACAGGCGCCCACCAGCAATCCCAGCTACTTTTTTGTATTTTTAGTAGAGACGGGGTTTCACTATGTTGCCCAGGCTGGTCTCGATCTCCTGACCTCAGGTGATCCACCCACCTCAGCCTCCCAAAGTGCTGGGATTACAGGTGTGAGAGCCAGCTGCTTTTTTTTTTTTTTTTTTTTTTTCCGAAATGGAGTCTCACTCTGTTCCTCAGGCTGGAATGTAGTGGTGCAATGTAGGCTCACTGGAACCTCTTCCTGATTCAAGCAATCCTCCCACCTCAGTCTCCCAAGTAGCTGGGATCACAGGTGTGCACCACCACGCCTGGCTAATTTTTGTATTTTTAGTTGAGACAGGGTTTTGCTGTGTTAGCCAGGCTGGTCTAAAACTCCTGACCTCAAGTGATCCGCCCGCCTCAACCTCCCAAAGTGCTGGGATTACAGGCGTGAGCCACCATACCCAACATGCATTTTAAAAATGAACCAAAAATTTAGAATTGGAAGAGAAAAAGAGGAGAGAGCAGAGAGGAAGGCTGAGTGTAAGGAAGCTGGATCCTGAACTGTGGAAATGGCAGAGGACTTTTGGAGAAAAAACACTGACACTGAATTGAAAGCTGCTCATATTTCTACGATGTAAATCCCTGCATCTTCCCAACTGTTCTACAGAGATCTCTACATATATAGAAACCTTGTGTGAGTGGTTGGTTTGGTGACAAGCGGCAAGGATATGTTTCACATCTCAGTCTGTGCTCTTGGATAAGGAACTACACCCGTGGGATGGTGGGAGAGTCCCTGAAGTAAACCAGTTCATGGGAACCAGAAGCAACCGTGAGAACATATGATCCTGCAAAGAAGTCTTCTTCTTCTTTTTTTTCTGAGACAGTCTCGCTCTGTTGCCCAGGCTGGAGTGCAATGGCGCGATCTCGGCTCACTGCAACCTCCGTTTCCCAGGTTCAAGCAATTCTGCTGCCTCAGCCTCTTGAATAGTGGGGATTACAGGCACCTGCCACCATGCCTGGCTAATTTTTGTATTTTTAGTAAAGGTAGGGTTTCACCATGTTGGTCAGGCTGGTCTCGAACTCCTGACCTCTAGTGATCCACCCACCTTGTCCTGCGAAAGTGCTGGGCTTACAAGTGTGCATCACTGCACCCAGCCTCAAAGAAGTCTTTCAAACAGGGTTTAAGTAACAGTGTCTAGATCTATAAGGGCCAAAGAAGCCCCCTGCTGTATCTAAACCATATTTACATAGTTGCCTCTGGGGTTCTCTAAAACTGAGTTGGTTCAATCTGGGAGGTACGCCAATGGGAGGAGGTAGCTGGGTTCCTCCCAGCCCAGTAGAACACTGGGTCATCTACAGAGGGAGACACATTATTTGAAACAGGATGGAGAGTATTCAAGAGGCAGTCAACCATTGTGCAGAGAAGCACTCTTTGTCACTGAATGGTCAGGGCCTTGTAGGGTAACAAAACATGCTTCCTGAAACAGTTACAGCTATTTTTGGCCCACCCTTCTCTGTCTTAGAAATACTTTCTTCTGAGAGGCTGAGGCAGGAAGATTGCTTGAGGGCAGGAGTTGGAGGCCTCAGTGAGCTATGACAGCTTCAATACACTCCAGCCCGGACAACAGAGTAAGACCCTGTCTTTAAAATAAAAAACAGCCGGGTGTGGTGGAGGGTACCTGTAATCCCAGCTGCCTCCCCTTGGCAGGAAATGGCACTGCTGAATACCTAGTTGCTTCAGTCAAAACCTGGCATGTTTGATTTCTTCCCTTGCCTCCCTTACCATATTCATCTGTCAGCAAGTTCTATGGGTTCTAACTCCAATTACAACTCTAATATATCCACTTCTGTCATTTCCAACTCTACGACCTGGGTCCAGGCCATCATCAACATCTGCTGTACTAGTTTAATCGCTCCTAACGCCAGGTGTGGTGGCTCACACCTGTAATCCCAGCCTTTTGGGAAGCCGAAGCAGGGGGATCACAAGGTCAAGAGATCGAGACCAACCTGGCCAACATGGTGAAACCCCATCTCTACTAAAAATACAAAAATTAGCTGGGCATTGTGGCACGTGACTGTAGTCCCAGCTACGCGGGAGGCTGAGGCAGGAGAATTGCTTGAACCCAGGAGGCGGAGGTTGCAGTGAGCCGAGATCATGCCACTGCACTTCAGCCTGGCGACAGAGCGAGACTCTGTCTCAAAACAAACAAACAAACTGAAACAAAAACAACCACAAAGGCTGGGCACAGTGGCTCATGCCTGTAATCCCAGCACTTTGGTAGGCCAAGGCAGGTGGATCATGAGGTCAGGAGTTCAAGACCAGCCTGGCTGAGATGGTGAAACCCCGTCTCTACTAAAAATCCAAAAATTAGCCAGGCATGGTGGTGGGCGCCTGTAATCCCAGCTACTCGGGAGGCTGAGGTAGGAGAATCACTTGAACCCAGGAGGTGGAGGTTGCAGTGAGCCAAGATCGTGCCATTGCACTCCAGCCTGGGCGACAGACCAAGACTCCATCTAAAAAAAAAAATAGCTCCTAACTAGACCCCTGCTTCTTCTCTAGCTCCCTATTATCCAGATTCCACCTCGTAGCCAGAAGGTCTTTCCACACCAGAAGTCAGGTCATGACCTTCCCCTGCATGAACTCCTTAAATGGCATTCCATCATACTTCAACTAAAATCCCACGTCACTGTGGTATACTGGTAGTCTATTACTGCATAATAAACTGACCGGGAATTTGGTGCTCTAAACAATACAAATCTGGACCAGGCACGATGGTTCATGCCTGTAATCCCAGCACTTTGGGAGGCTGAGGCGGGTGGATTATCTGAGGTCAGGAGTTCCAGACCACCCTGGCAAACATGATGAAACCTCATCTCTACAAAAAATACAAAAATTAGCTGGGCATGGTGGCACATGCCTGTAGTCCCAGCTACTTGGGAGGTTGAAGTTGGAGGATTGTTTGGGCCCAGGAGGTGGAAGTTACAGTGAACCTACATTGCGCCACTGCATTCCAGCCTGGGTAACAGAGTGAGATCCTGTCTAAAACAAAAACAAAAACAAAAAACAACACGTATCTTTGTTTCCTGACTTACAGGAAAAGCAAAGGGAAAAAAAAATTTAAAGAGAGAGAGTTAAAAAAAAATTATACATCTATTATTTCAGACCGTTTCTGTAGGTCAGGAATCTGGGAGCAGCTCCGATGGCCTGGCTCTGGGGTCATGAGGTTAAAGTCAAGATCTCAGCTCAGTCATCGGAAGGCTTAGCTGGGGCTAGGACACCCAAGGTGCCTCACTCACATGAAAAGTTAATGCTGGGTGTTGACAGGAGGGCTCAGTTCCCCACCACGTGGACTCTCCACTGGGCTGTTTGTCCTTAGGACATGGCTTCCGGCTTCCTCCAGAGCAAATGATCCAAGCAAGAACAAGGAGGAGGCCTCAATGTCTCCTAGGATCTATCCCTGGAAGTCACACCCCATTATCTCTTTTTTTTTTTTTTTTTTGGAAACAGAGTCTCGCTCTGTCACCCAGACTGAAGTGCAGTGACGCAGTCTCAGCTCACTGCAAGCTGCGCCTCCTAGGTTCACGCCATTCTCCTGCCTCAGCCTCCTGAATAGCTGGGACTACAGCTGCAAGCTCCGCCTCCTGGGTTCATGCCATTCTTCTGCCTCAGCCTCCCAAGTAGCTGGGACTACAGGTGCCCGCCAACACACCCAGCTAATTTTTTTGTATTTTTAGTAGAGATGGGGTTTCACCGTGTTGGCCAGGATGGTCTTGATCTTCTGACCTCGTGATCCGCCCACCTCCGCCTCCCAAAGTGCTGGGATTACAGGCGTAAGCCACCGCACCTGGCCACACCCCATCATTTCTCTAATATCCTACTGGACACAGGACAGCCCTGTTCAATGTGGAGGGACCACGCAGGGAGTTAACACCAAGAGGCAGGGATTGGCTGGGCATGGTGGCTCATGCCTGTAATCCCAGCACTTTGGGAGGCCGAGACGGGTGGATAATTTGAGATCAGGAGATCGAGACCAGCCTGGCCAACATAGTGAAACACCATCTCTACTAAAAATACAAAAATTAGCTGGGCGGTAGTGGTGCGCACCTGTATTCCCAGCTACTTGGGAAGCTGAGGCAGGAGAATTGCTTGAACCCGGGAGGCAGAAGTTGCAGTGAGCCGAGATCACTCCACTGCACTCCAGCCTGGGTGACAAAGTGAGATTCTGTCTTCAAAAAACAAATAAACAAATAATTAAAATAAGGCAGGGATCACCGGAGGCCCTCGTGGAATCAGCTGTCACATATGACCTTCAGGCCCTTCCTATGTTTTCATCCTTACTTCCCACCACTCCTTGCCTCCAAGCTCAACACATTCCAGCCACACTGGCCTTCTCTCTTTTCCTGCCACATACCTGGTGTGTTCCTGCTTCAGGACCTTTGCAGCAGCTATTCCCACAGCCAGAATGCCCTTCCCCAAGAGGTTTTCAGGGCCAGAATGTCCCCTTCTCTGAGGGGACTTCCTCGACTCTCAACCTAATGTGCTCCCCGGTTTCCATCATACTAACTTTTTGTTTTTTCAGAATACTGATCCCTGCCTGCTCCAATTTTTTGTTTGTTTATTTGTTCATTTCCAGTCTTCCTCTACTAAGATAAAAGCTTCATACCAGCAGGAAATTGTGTCTATTTTAGTCATTGTTGTTTTCCCAGCACTGAGAGCAGTGCCTGGCACATATTCATATAACTGATGGATAAGCAAATGAAGGGCTTTCCAAGGTCTAATGCAGTATCCCACAAGGACATCCACATACTTCTGACTTCATGCTTTCTAAGCATTCTTTTGACTCAGCTTCTTGAGTGCCTTAAAACCAGCTAAGGGGTGTCCTAGGAGACACATATCAGTAAAAATAATATCAGTAATACTTAACCCTTATGTAGGGCTTACTATGTACTACACACTGTTCTGAGTGCTTTACATAACAACTATCATCTCCATTTCAGAGATTAAAAAACTGAGGCCAGAATCTTTTTCTTTTTTTTTTTTGAGACGGAGTCTCGCTCTGTCACCCAGGCTGGAGTGCAGTGGCTGGATCTCAGCTCACTGCAAGCTCCGCCTCCCGGATTTATGCCATTCTCCTGCCTCAGCCTCCCGAGTAGCTGGGACTACAGGCGCCCACCACCTCACCCGGCTAGTTTTTTTTTTTTTTTTGTATTTTTTAGTAGAGATGGGGTTTCACCAGGTTAGCCAGGATGGTCTCGAGTCTCCTGAGCTCGTGATCCGCCCAGTCTTGGCCTCCCAAAGTGGCTGGGATCTACAGGCTTGACTGCCACCGCTGCCTCCCGGGTTTACGCCATTCTCCTGCCTCAGCCTCCCGAGTAGCTGGGACTACAGGCGCCCGCCACCTCACCCGGCTAGTTTTTTGTATTTTTTAGTAGAGATGGGGTTTCACCGTGTTAGCCAGGACGGTCTCGATCTCCTGACCTCGTGATCCGCCCGTCTCGGCCTTCCAAAGTGCTGGGATTACAGGCTTGAGCCACCGCGCCCGGCCCAGAATCTTTTTTTTTTTAACCCTTTTCCCGTTTAGTAGAAAAAAGTGCAGCTCGCCGCCAGCGCTCATTTAATTTTACATAAACATGATCTTTGAGGCTGAAGGAAATCTGAATTTTTTTTTTTTTTTTTTTTTTTTTGAGATGGAGTCTAGCTCTGTCGCCCAGGCTGGAGTGCAGTGGCGCAATCTCAGCTCACTGCAACCTCCACCTCCCAGGTTCAAGTGATTCTCCTGCCTCAGCCTCCCGAGTAGCTGGGATTACAGGCACCCACCACCACGCCCAGCTGATTTTTGTATTTTTAATAGAGACAGAGTTTCACTATGTTGGCCAGGCTGGTCTCAAACTCCTGAACTTATGATCCGCCTGCCTCGGCCTCCCAAAGTGCTGGGATTACAAGCGTGAGCCACCGTGCCCAGCCATCTGATTGATTTTCAATGTGAAAATAAAATATAAAAACTGTTCTTGGATTTATTTCTAAACAGAACTAGCATCACAACTGTCTGAATCATCCGAATCATCTATTTCAGAAAAATCAAATCCATCAAATGAATCTTTGGCCAACAACTGTTTGAGAACATGTTAACATCACTTGTAGGAATGCTGTTTTCTAGGATTTGACATTTTCAGCGATCGAGTATTACTATATTTTGTAAAGGAAATACCACTACTAAAACCAGAATGCTGTAAATAGAACGATGGCTTTTGTTTCTAATGTCAATATACTAGAGTGATATGAAAATAATAATAAAAGTGAGATATTTCATTGTAACATTGTCTCAGGGTAAACACTACAGCCGCAAACATCACCAAGTATTCTCTAGGCAAATGGGAAAAGGGTTAAACAGCTTTGTTGAAATACAATCCACATACCATACAACTCACCCATTTAAAGTGTGCCCGTCTGGCCAGGTGCAGTGGCTCACACTTGTAATCCTAGCGCTTCAGTAGGCCAAGGTGGGTAGATTGCATGAACTCGAGGGTTTGAGACCAGCCCGAGCAACATGGCAAAACCCCGTCTCTACCAAAAATACAAAAAAACTAGCCAGGCATGGTGGTACACGCCTGAAGTCCCAGCTATCAGGAGGCTGAGGTGGGAGGATCGCTTGAGCCCGGGAGGCAGAGGTTGCAGTGAGCCAAGGTTGCGCCACTGCACTCCTTGTCTCAAATAAAATAAAATAAAGTATACCAGTCAATGAGACTTAGTATATTCACAAAGTTAGGTAACCATCACCACAACCGATTTTAGAATGTTTGTATCACCTCAAAAAAGAAACCCTGCGCCCCTAAGCAGTCATTTCTATTTCCCGTCACTGCCTCCTCTAGCCCAGGCCATCACTAGTCTACTTTCTGTCTTTGTGGATGTTTCTATTTATTTATTTACTTTTCGAGATGGAGTTTCTCTCTTCTTGTCCATGCTGGAGTGCAATGGCGCAATCTCAGCTCACTGCAACCTCTGCCTCCCAGGTTCAAGCAATCCTCCTGCCTCAGCCTCCCAAGTAGCTGGGATTACAGGCACCTGCCACCAAGCCGGGCTAATTTTTTGTATTTAGTAGAGACAAGGTTTTGCCATGTTGGCGAGGCTGGTCTCGAACTCCTTACCTCAGATGATTCGCCTACCTTGGCCTCCCAAAGCGCTGGGATTACAGGCATGAGATACCATGTCCAGCCATGGATTTTTCTATTTAGGACATTTCATGTAAATTGAATCATATACTATGTGGACTTTTGCACCTGGCTTCTGTCACTTAGCATGATGTTTTCAAGGTTCATCCATGTTGTAACATGTATCAGTATTCCATTCCTCTTTAGGGCTGAACACTATTCTAGTATATGGATATACCACACTTGTTTTCCCATTCATCAGTTAGTTGATGAACATTTAGATTGTTTCCTTTTGTTTTTTCTTTTTGGCTATTATGAGTAATGCTGCTATGAACATTCATGTAAGAGCTTTTGTGTGGACATGTATTTTCCATTCTCCTGGGTAGATGCCTAGGAGTGCCACTGATGGGTCATGTGGGTACAGAGGTGGGTTCTTCACTGCTTTGCTATACCTCCTCCTGTAGTGAGGGAATTCATCATCCATTTAGTTCATACATCAGTATTTATTTATTTATTTATTTATTTATTTATTTATTTATTTATTTTATTGAGAGGCAGTCTCATTCTGTTGCCCAGGCTGGAGTGCAACGGCGCAATCTCTGCTCACTGCAACCTCCGCCTCCCAGGTTCAAGAGATTCTCCTGCCTCAGCCTCCCGAGCAGCTGGGATTACAGGCATGTGCCACAACGCCTGGCTAATGTTTGTATTTTTAAGGTGGAGACGGGGTTTCGCCATGTTGGCCTCCAACTCCTAACCTCAGGCGATTTGCCAGTCTCAGCCTCCCGAGTAGCTGGGATTACAGGTGCCCACCATCATACCCAGCTAATTTTTGTATTTTTAGTAGAGACAGGGTTTCACCATGTTGGCTAGGCTGGTCTTGAACTCCTGACCTCAGGTGATTTGCCTGCCTCGGCCTCCCAAAGTGCTGGGATTACAGGCATGAACCACCATGTCTGACATAGTTTTGTTTTGTTTTTGAGACAGGGTTTTGGCTGTGTCACTCAGGCTGGAGTGTAGTGGCACAATTGCAGCTCCACAGCAGCCTCCAGCTCCTGGGCTCAAGCAATCCTCCCACCTCAGCCTCCCCAGTAACTGGGACTACAGGGAGGTGCCACCATGCCCGGCTAATTTTTTAATGTTTTATTATTTATTTATTTTGAGACAAGGTCTTGCTCTGTTGCCCAGGCTAGAGTGCAGTGCCACAATTATGGCTCACTGCAGCCTTAACCTTCCAGGCTCAGGTGATCCTCCTACCTCAGCCTCCCAAGTAGTTGGGATTACAGGTGCAAGCCGCCACACTCAACTAACTCTTCTTTTAGATTTATAAGAGATGGGGTTTCACCACATTGCTCAGACTGGTCTCAAACTCCTGGCCTCAAGCAATACACCCTCCTTAGCCTCCCGAAGTGCTGGGATTACAGGCATGAGCCCTTGTGCCCAGTCTCGTGCATCAGTCTTAAGATTCCTGGTTAACACAGTTAGCACCTGCCTGACCCAGTGGCCTGATCACTTCTGAGTACACGCAAATCTGAGAGGTGATGAGTTGCCCCTGAGAAGGAAGATGCCCCCAGAGGAATAACTGTTGCCTTTGCACTTCCTTATGGAAGGTCATTTCCCCATATGGTTGCTCCTCCTTGTGTAAGGGGAGTGATATGTTTGTATCAATTCACCTGCAACTTTTTGCCCAGGATCCTTTCTGATCAAGGGCAGGAATTTGCAGTGTGGCTGGTTGGTATCTGGAGGTGCTGTCAATACCTGGGAATATAATATTCCTATTCAAAACAATTGGTCAGGCCAGGTGCGGTGGCTCACACCTGTGGATCACCTGAGGTCAGGAGTTCAAGACCAGCCTGGCCAACATGGTGAAACCCTGTCTCTACTAAAACATTTTTTTAGGCTGGGTGCGGTGGCTCATGCACTTTGGGAGGCTGAGGCAGCAGAATCACTTGAACCCGAGAGGCGGATATTGCAGTCAGCCGAGATTGTGCTATTGTACTCCAGCCTGGGCAAAAAGAGCGAACCTGTCTCAAAAATAATAATAATATATAATTTTTTAAATATAGAGGTTTAGTAGCTTTTGTTTGTTTGTTTTTTGAGACAGAGTCTTGCTCTGTTGTCCAGGCTGGAATGCAGTGGTGCTATCTCGGCTCACTGCAACCTCCACCTCCTGGGTTCAAGAGATTCTCCTGCCTCAGCCTCCCGAGTAGCTGGGACTACAGGTGCCCACCACCATGCCTGGCTAATTTTGTATTTTTAGTAGAGACGGGGTTTCACCATTTTGGCCAGGCTGGTCTCCAACTCCTGATCTCAGGTGATCCGCCCACCTTAGCCTCACAAAGTGCTGGGATTACAGGTGGGAGCCACCACACCCGGCCACTGCTTAGCTTTTGACAGTCCCTTGCCAGGTTGGTGGTGTCAGATGTCCAAGTTGTCACTATTCCTTTTTTATCACTTTCTCCGGGTGAGGGGATGGGGTCAGGGGCCAGTTGGCACAGCAATGACTGTGAGCGATGTCAGCTAATAAATGCAGATGCTCTCTCTGGGAAAGTAGTCCTCTTGTTCTCAGGAAGAGACAACCCTGTGGCTGGACAGTTTGTCTTGGAAGAGAAGGCCAAGGGACACAAGTTGTTGCCTTGGTTTTGTTTTGATTTTATCATGGGGTGCGGTTAGCATGTGGTTTAGAAGCGAATGAACTTTATAACTCTTTGGGGCCAGGCGCCGTGGCTCACAGGCCAGGCACAGTGGCTCATGCCTGTAATCCCAATACTTCGGGACGCCAAGGTGGGTGGATCATCTGAGGTCAGCCTGGTAAACATGGTGAAAACCCGTCTCTACTAAAAAAAAATACGAACATCATCCAGGCCTGGTGGCGTGCACCTGTAATCCTGGCTACTCAGGAGACGGAGGCAGGATAATCTCTTGAACCCGGGAAGTGGAAGTTGCAGGGAGCTGAGATGGCACCACTGCACTCCAGCCTGGGTGACAGAGCGAGACTCCGTCTCAAAAAAAAAAAAAAAAAAAAAAAGCCAGGCTCAGTGGCTCACGCCTGTAATCCCAGCACTTTGGGAGGCTGAGGCGGGCAGATCACAAGGTCAGGAATTCGAGACCAGACTGACTAACGTGGTGAAACCCCGTCTCTATTAAAAATACAAAAAATTAGCCAGGCATGGTGGTGTGTGCCTGTAATCCCTAGCTACTCGGGAGGCTGAAGCAGGAGAATCGCTTGAACTCGGGAGGCGGAGGTTGCAGTGAGCTGAGATCACGCCACTACACTCCAGCCTGGGCGACGGAGTGAGAGTCCATTTCAAAGAAAAAAAAAGAAGAAGAAAAAAATAGAACTCCTTGGATGTCTTTTTTTTTTTGAGACGGAGTCTCACTCTGTCGCCCAGGCTGGAGCGCAGTGGCGCGATCTCGGCTCACTGCAAGCTCCGCCTCCCGGGTTCACGCCATTCTCCTGCCTCAGCCTCCTGAGTAGCTGGGACTACAGGCGCCCGCCACCACGCCCATCTAATTTTTTGTATTTTTAGTAGAGACGGGGTTTCACCGTGGTCTCGATCTCCTGACCTTGTGATCCGCCCGCCTCGGCCTCCCAAAGTGCTGGGATTACAGGCGTGAGCCACCGCGCCCGGCCCCTTGGATATCTTTATTAGACAGAAGTTCAGATCTATTTGCCTTTCTAGTAATAAACCCTTGAATTCCCACACATTTTTTTTGAGTACTCGCAGGGCTTTCTACCACTGACCTCTCTTCCTCTTAAGACATCCCTGCAGATGTATCAACACCATATCCATGTTCTGGAAGGCAGAAATGTGGGACAACCAGGATAAGTGGTTTTACTCAGGATCACACAATAAATGGACTGTGGGTGGACACTGAAAATAAACCCTAAGCTTCTCATTCATCACACCCTTTCCACAGTGGGAGACATTAGGCTGACTTTCCATTGCTGTCTGAGTTTGCAAGAGGATAGGGCACATTATTTAGGGAGCAGATGCTTGCTTCACACATCCCTGGTGACCCCAGCGAATTTCAACATGTCATTCCAGCTTCTAGACCAAAAGGGAAAATCCGAGCTTAACTTGAAGGTACAATACGCAACCTTGCTTTCTTTGTCCTTAATAGACAACCTGGTTAGCCAGGCGTGGTGGCTCACGCCTTTGGGAGGCTGAGGCGGGTGGATCATGAGGTCAGGAGTTCAAGACCAGCCTGGTCAAGATGGTGAAATCTCATCTCTACTAAAAATACAAAAGTTAGCCGGGCATGGTGGTGGGCACCTGTAATCCCAGCTACTCTGGAGGCTGAGGCAGAGAATTGCTTGAACCCGGGAGGCAGAGTTTGCAGTGAGCTGAAATTGCGCCACTGCACTCCAGCCTGGGTGACAGAGCGAGACACCGTCATAAATAAATAAATAAATAAATAAATAAATAAATAAAAACAACCAGGCTATTCAAGGGTTGCAGAGGAACAACTTGGTCAAAGATGTTTTAAAATCTGTGGTCCACAAGTGAGGGTAATGGTGACTCAGTGTCGGCACTGAAGCAAAATGTCAGAGAGATTTCTCCCACCCTCTCTTTAAAGTTTGTATTCATCATGCTCTTGAAATGAGCCAGGCACAAACATGAGCATCCAGCAGATGATAAAGAGCAAATTTATCTAATTTGAAAAAAACCCCACATTTTTAAAATATAAAAACATACACAACAGACTTCCTTCTTAGCATTGTAATACCAGCTGCACCTAGGAAAAACATTACATTCCTAAAAAATAAACATTTGGCCGGGTGCAGTGGCTCACGCCTATAATCCCAGCATTTTGAGAGGCTGAGGTGGGAGGATCACTTGAGCCCAGGAGTTGAATGTCTCTATTTATTTTAAAAATAAAGCTGGGTGCGGTGGCTCACGCCTGCAATCCCAGCACTTTGGGAGGCCGAGGTGAGCGGATCACGAGGTCAACAGATTGAGACCATCCTGGCCAACACAGTGAAACCCTGTCTCTATTAAAAATACAAAAATTAGCTGGGTGTGGTGGTGTGCACCTGTAGTCCCAGCTACTTGGGAGGCTGAGGCAGGATAATTGCTTGAACCCAGGAAGCGGAGGTTGCAGTGAGTCGAGATCGTGCCACTGCACTCCAGCCTGGCAACAGAGTGAGACTCTGCCTCAAAAATAAATAAATAAATAGGCCGGGCACAGTGGCTCACACCTGTAATCCCAACACTTAGGGAGACCGAGGGGGGTGATCACTTGAGGTCAGGAGTTTGAGACCAGCCTGGCCAACATGGTGAAATCCCGTCTTTACTAAAAATACAAAAATTAGCTGGGTTTGGTGATACATGCCTGTACTCCCAGCTATTCCGGAGGCTGAGGCACGAGAATTGCTTGAACCCTGGAGGTGGAGGTTGCAGTGAGCTAAGATTGTGCCACTATACTCTAGCCCAGACAGCAGAGTGAAACTCCATCTCAAAAAAAAAAGGGCATTATGGATGCAAACTTTGAAGGTGGGAGAAATCTCTCCTACATTTTGTTGTAGTGCCAACACTGAATCGCCATGACCCTCATTGTTTGAAATCAAGTCTATGTCCCCAGATGTTCTACCCTGGTCAGAGCCTACAGACTTAGAACCCTTGCTGCTGCCTTCTAGGGGCTGCTATTCCAAGGCAGCCCACCTCACTTGGTTATTTGTTGGGGCATGTAGAGAGAGAGGGTATTGGATACCAGCACTGGAGGAAGACAGGATCCTTGCTCACTCAGATGAAATCATGCACATGGAGATACTTTTTTTTTTTTTTTTGAGACAGAGTCTTGCTCTGTCGCCCAGGCTGGAGCTCAGTGGCGCGCCATCTCGGCTCACTGCAAGCTCCACCTCCCGGGTTCACGCCATTCTCCTGTCTCAGCCTCCCGAGTAGCTGGGACTACAGATGCCTGCTACCACGCCTGGCTAATTTTTTTGTATTTTTAGTAGAGATGGGGTTTCACCGTGTTAGCCAGGATGGTCTCGATCTCCTGACATCGGCCTCCCAAAGTGCTGGGATTACAGGCGTGAGCCACTGCGCCCAGCATGGAGATACTTTTGAACTGCAAAGCCTATCAAGAATATGCTTATAAAGCCTCCCTCTATCAGTGGGCATAAGCTCCATAAGGAAGGCAGCTTTATTTAAGGATGATTACCAGATCCCTGCCTTGATTTTCACCACAAAAAGTTGGAGTAATTGATGGCTGTTTGTCAAACCCCTTTTCTATCTTTGGATGACAGTGGCTTTGTGTGAGTGTGTGTGTGATATATTATCAGCTGTTATTCCACCTGGCCTTCTGCAGCCTCCTCTTGAATTGCGGGTTGCTTGGTTAGTTTTCATTGCAATCCTGTCCTTTCTTCTTGTGTCCATAGAAACTACTAGTAATGCAGGGGTTTGTCCTTTAATGGGGCCTCTAAGATTCTCACAGCTTTGCTCTGAACCCAAGAGCATTTCCCCTTAAACCAAGAAATAGGGCTGGTGTGTCTGTTGGTGATGTCTTCTAACTCAAACCAAAATGTTTCCCTTTCTTTTTGTTTTGAGATAGAGTTTCGCTCTTGTTGCCCAGGCTGGAGTGCTGTGGTGCGGTCTCAGCTCACTGCAACCTCCGCCTCCCAGGATCAGGCAATTCTCCTGCCTCAGCCCCCAAGTAGCTGGGATTACAGGCACCCTCCACCATGCCCGGCTAATTTTTTTTTTTTTTTTATTTTTTTTATTTTTTTTTTTGAGACGGGTCTCGCTTCTGTCACCCAGGGCTGGAGTGCAGTGGCCGGATCTCAGCTCACTGCAAGCTCCACCTCCCAGGTTCACGCCATTCCTGCCTCAGCCTCCCCGAAAGTAGCTGGGACTGGAGCAGGCTTCCCGCCACCCCGCCCGGCTAGTTTTTTATTTTTTAGTAGAGATGTGGTTTCACCAGGTTCGCCAGGGATGGTCTCGGGATTTCCTGACCTTAGGATCCGGCCTCGCCTCGCCTCCCAAAGTGCTGGGATTACAGGCTTGAGCCACCGGCCGGCCTAATTTTGTATTTTTAGTAGAGATGGGGTTTCACCATGTTGGTCAGGCTGGTCTTGATCCTGATCTGCCTGCCTCGGCCTCCCAAAGTGCTGGGATTAAAGGCATGAGCCACTGCGCCTGGCCAAGGTTTCCCTTTCCATTTGAATGCTGTTTACGATGTGTCCCACTAAGAGGGACCTTGCTCAGGATTTGGTTGTAGGGGACCAGAGAGAGACCTCATACTTTGGTAAACTGGCTAGCCAGTAATCCTGCAGAAATAGTTTATGTCTCCAATATGAAAAGACGTGTATTGAAAACCCAGCTTTGTTGTCAAAGAGCATGCATTAAATGTGCTTCATTACTTTAGTGTCTTTTAGAGCTTGATATTTTATTTTATTTTATTTTATTTTTTTATTTTATTTTGTTGTTGAGACGGAGTCTCTCTCTTGTTGCCCAGGCTGGAGCGCAGTGGTGTGATCTCGGCTGACTGCAACCTTGGCCTCCCAGGTTCAGGCTTCTCCTGCCACAGCCTCCTGAGTAGCTGGGATTACAGGCACATGCCACGACGCCTGGCTAATTTTTGTATTTTTAGTAGAGGTGGGGTTTTGCCACGTTGGCCAGGCTGGTCTCAAACTCCTGACCTTAGGTGATCTGTCCGCCTCAGCCTCCCAAAGTGCTGGGATTACAGGCATGAGCCACCACACCCAGCCCATTTATTTATTTTTATTTATTTTTTTTTTTATTTTTATTTATTTATTTATTTTTTTTTTATTTTTTATTTTTTTGAGACGGAGTCTCGCGCTGTGTCACCCAGGCTGGAGTGCAGTGGCGCGATCTCGGCTCACTGCAAGCTCCGCCTCCCAGGTTCACGCCATTCTCCTGCCTCAGCCTCCGAGTAGCTGGGACTACAGGCGCCCGCCACCACGCCCGGCTAGTTTTTTGTATTTTTAGTAGAGACGAGGTTTCACCATGTTAGCCCGGATGGTCTCGATCTCCTGACCTCGTGATCCACCCGCCTCGGCCTCCCAAAGTGCTGGGATTACAGGCTTGAGCCACCGCGCCCGGCCTCATTTATTTATTTTTAAAGGTTAATCAAGTGAAGCAGTGGGATTGGAGAAGGAACATAAAAATCTGTAACTGGTTGTGATCAACTAGCCGTAAACACCACTGCACTGGGACAAGCCAGGAAACTGGTTGACTAAGGAACGTGTGAGAAAATTTCTAATGTGTTTGATGCAGTTTAATACTTCAGTGTTCTTACAGCTACTGAGGCAGTAGGTGTGGGGGTTACAAACTGTGCCTAGTCAGACAGACCCAAGTTTGAATTCTAGATCTGATACTTCACTGACAAAGGAACTTCTTTCTAAGCCTCAGTTTCCTCATCTGTAGAATTTGAAGAATGATGGAACTTTCTCGTTGGCTTGTTAAATGAGATCATGAACAGAAGATGTGGAGGAAGTGGTCAGCAAAAGGTAGATGAGGTTGTTGTGATGATTAGTTAAATTCAGAGCTAAAAAAAGAGAGAGAAATAAACTCCTGAATTGCAAGAGAAGGAGCTAAGTTAAATTCCACACAGTATTTTACAAGCCTTAGGTTTAAATTTTTTTTCCTTTTTTTTTTTTTTTTTTTTTTTTGAGATGGAGTCTTGCCCTGTTACCCAGGCTAGAGTACAGTGGCGCGATCTTGGCTCACTGCAACCTCCACCTCCCAGGTTCAAGCAATTCTCCTGCCTCAGCCTCCTGAGTAGCTGGGATTAGAGGTGTGTGCCTCCACACTCAGCTAATATTTGTATTTTTGGTAGAGATGGGGTTTCACCACATTGGCCAGGCTGGTCTCAAACTCCTGACCTCATGATCCACCCACCTTGACCTCCCAAAGTGCTGGGATTACAGGCTTGAGCCACCGTGCCTGGCCCAGGTTTAAAATTTATTTTGGAAGGCCAGGTGTTTTGGCTCACGCCTGTAATCCCAGCACTTTGGGAGGCTAAGATGGGTGGATCACGAGGTCAGGTTTTCAAGACCAGCCTGGCCAACATGGTAAAACCCCGTCTCTACAAAAATACAAAAATTAGCCAGGCTTGGTGGTGCGCACCTATAATCCCACCTACTGGGGAGGCTGAGGCAGGAGAATCACTTGAACCCAGGAGGCGGAGGTTGCATTGAGCTGAGATAGCGCCATTGCACTCCAGCCTGGGCGACAGGGCAAGACTGCCTCAAAAAAAAAAAAAAAAAAGACATCAAAAGACATAAAGAAGTATACAGTGAAAAATACATCTCTCTCCCACCCCTGTCTCCTACCTCTTAGGTTTCCTACTCTGAGGCAACTAATATATCAGTATCCTCCCAGAAATTCTCTTTAACTTAAAAACTACCTCCAAGGGAAATTTATGCTGAAGAGCACCGCGATGGGAGCATTCTCACAAATATTTTGCTAAGTATTAAGCAGAACAGTGTGATAATAAAGACAGCTGCCTGTGTGGTCTTGTTGGACCCCGAGTTTAGGGAGTATTTAGACAACATATTTATTCTCTGCAGCCTGAGCCAGACTGGATGAAGTCTTTCAAGCTATATTAAGACACGTGGGCTCAGAAAAGCAACATGATTCACAAGCAGAATTTACAGCTCCCAAAGCAGAGAGCCCCTCTCCAGGGGCCGCTTCGCTTCATCTTTCATGAAGGATATCAGGGCGGGGCGAGCCACGCTGGGCTATCTGAACCGTGGACTGTGGTCTCATTCCCGGCATTCCCCGTTTGCCGAGCCCACATTGCCGACATTCCCCTAGGGTTTACATTCTTTTCTTCCCTCCTGGACAGACATACTTGGGGTCACATAGCTTTGCCTTCAGCTGCTAGAGGGTCGCAAGGACAGGGTGGAAGAGACGATGATCAGAGATTATGTGAAAAGATCAAGGATTCCTTCCTGCATTCTCCCCCTGGCTGCTGGAGTCTAGCTTCTGTTCTGTAAAATGTACAGATCTTATATTTATCTACGATCGACTTGACAAATTTAAACTCGTTGAAGTCCTAGGCACACCTGTTTATTGGATAAACAGGGCTATTTGTGCCACACTGTTAATAGGGTAACTATGTTTATTTATTTATTTTTTGAGGCAGGGTCTCACTTTGTCGCCCAGGCTGGAGTCCAGTGACATGATCTCGGCTCACTGAAACCTCTGCCTCCCAGGCTCAAATGATCCTCCTACTTTAGCCTCCCAAGTAGCTAGGACCACAGGCACCACCATGCCTGGCTAATTTTTCTCCTTTTTGTAGAGACAGGATTTCGCCATGTTGCCCAGGCTGGTCTGAAACTCCTGGGCTCAAGTGATCCTCCCGCCTCGGCCTCCCAAAGTGCTGGGATTACAGGCGTGAGCTACCACATCTGGCCACTATGTATTATTATAGATTTACAGAGCTTAGATATAATACATTAAATATATTTAGAGAGCTTAGCGAATTCACTGCCTTGCCTCCGACCTCATGCCAAAAAAACAGGTACCTAATCACCTCAACTGAAAGACATTCTGCAACCTCAGCAACACATTCCAGTATTTAATTCTTACGTCAAAAAGGTCCCACTTGATCTAACCTGAATTTGCTAAGCTAGAATTTGTCTGGTTTCCAATAAATAGGGAAAGTAACAGTGGTTGTCTTTCATCACAGTTTGTACTTTAAGATGTTCACTAAGCCTTTGTCCCTTTAATACTAAATGAAAGTGCATTTAAGTTCTTTCATCTTCTATTTGTGTTTAATTTTTTTTTTTTTTTTGAGACAGTGTCTCGCTCTGTTACCCAGGTTGGAGTGCAGTGGCATGGTCTCGGCTCACTGCAACCTCTGCCTCCCGGGTCCAAGCAATTATCATACCTCAGCCTCCCAAGTAGCTTGAGATTACATGTGTGCGCCACCACACCTGGCTAATTTTCGTATTTTTAGTAGATACGGGATTTTGCCATGTTGGCCAGGCTGATCTCAAACTCCTGGCCTCAAGTGATCTGCCCACCTCAGCCTCCCAAAGTGCTGGGATTACAGGCACGAGCCACCGTGCCCGGCCTCTATTTGTGTTCAATTTCTAAGTCCTCAGTTACACGGAGGCCTGTGGTTCAGGCCCCTCCTTTCATGGCCTCCAAACCAGGACAGAATCTGGTGAGGAATTTTCTCTGCACAGAATATCATGAAGGATCCCTCCTGTCTTTCACTCTATTTTCACTTCTCTTGCATCCTACAGGCATTTGGAGCGGCTTCCCTGATTCATCTTCAGCCTGGGTGTATGTAAGCACAGCTATATAAAGCAAAAGGTTTTCCCCATCTGACACAGCTAAATATCAGAGAGAATGAGTAATGATATCCGTTCTGGTTGCTAGGCAGTTCTGGTATTTATAATGATCTTAGTTCAGTATACTTATAGAGATTTAATTTTCCTAAAGACCAAACGCTCATGCTAATTTGGGAGAGGATGGAGATCCGATTTCTTGAGCTGGGCCAAAGATTCAGGAACGGGTTGATTGTTAGCCCCAGAGAAGCTGCCAGCAGAACTTTGAAGCAAGTTGCTTGATTTCTTTGGAGCTCAGAACAGAACAGAACAGAACAGAGGCAGTATTGGTAAACTTCCGGGGGCTTTGTGACTGAGTGAAGTCTCATAAAACACTCAGCTAGGCCAAAAAAGAGAAGGGATTGGAAAAGCAGAAAGCCTTGGAATTGATTTGCAAGTACTCCTATCTTGTTTGCAAATGAAACAAGCCTCTAGAAAGCAGGAAAATGGACATTCTCAATTACTTCTCACACACCTTACATTATTATAGATGAGGACTCTGAGGTTTGCGGAAGTTAGTTGAGAAATGATGCCAAGTGTCCAGCACAGGGCCCGAAAACATAGTCAGTATTCTGTACGAGTTAGTTCTCCTCCTAATTTAATTGCTTGTAATAAGAAGGGTTAAAGACAGGCTTAATGGAGTGGACATTCTAGTTGCCAATTAAAACCCTTAGCTATACTGTCACATAAAACAGCCAGTAAACAGTGTCTGTTACTACCAAAACTATTGGTTTTCATTATGCCACGCTACTTCACCTTCTCCTGTGGTCAGACTGCTCAGGGAGGGGGTTGTTCCCAGTGACAGCCTGGTTCAGGGTGCCCAGATGCCTTGGGGTTGGGGGCTTGGGGTAGGCTTGCATCCTTGCAACCAATCTTGTTCCTCTAGGTTCTAACTGGCAATTAGTGTCATGATCCAGACATACAATAATAATAGCAGTAGTAGTAGTAACTAACCTTTTTTTTAAATTTGAGACTGAGTCTCGTTCTATTGCCCAGGCTGGAGTGCAACGCTGCAATCTAGGCTCACTGCAGTCTCCACCTTCCCGGTTCAAGCAATTCTCCTGCCTTAACCTCCCAAGTAGCTGGGATTACAGGTGCCTGCTACCACGCATGGCCAATTTTTGTATTTTTCGTAGAGACGGGGTTTCTTTTTTTTTTTTTTGAGACGGAGTCTCACTCTGTCGCCCAGGCTGGAGTGCAGTGGCGCGATCTCGGCTCACTGCAAGCTCCGCCTCCCAGGTTCCCGCCATTCTCCTGGCTCAGCCTCCTGAGTAGCTGGGACTACAGGCGCCCACAACCGCGCCCGGCTAATTTTTTGTATTTTTAGTAGAGACGGGGTTTCACCGTGGTCTCAATCTCCTGACCTTGTGATCCTCCCACCTTGGCCTCCCAAAGTGCTGGGATTACAAGACAGGGTTTCATCATGTTAGCCAGGCTGGTCTCGAACTCCTGACCTCAAGTGATCCGCCCGCCTTGGCCTCCCAAAGTGCTGGGATTACAAGCATGAGCCACTGCGCCCCACTGTAGCTAACATTTAAGAACTCGCTGAGGGTTAGACTCTGAGCTAAATACACTGTGTGCATTATTTCCTTTTTGCTCTTAAGACAAAATGTCCATACGTTCAGGATCCTAACCAGAGAGGAAGACATCAGACTTTGCCACTGAGCAATCTAAGTCTGAAAACGTTTTAGAAGTGAAAAGAGAATAAACTCCACAACTTTCTGCCCCTGAGCCATAAAACCAAAAAACAGTCTAGCAGAAAGGGAAGATATGTTTCATAGAAGGCAGAGAAAATGCAGCTTCTGAGTTTATTAAATAAATGGGAAAACATTATTTCTGTTCTCTTGTAACCACAAAGAATTGAAACTTGTGGTTGACCGGGCGCAGTGGCTCACACCTGTAATCCCAGCACTTTGGGAGGCCGAGGTGGGCGGATCACCAGGTCAGGAGATCAAGATCATCCTGGCTAACATGGGGAAACCTCGTCTCTAGTAAAAATACAAAAAATTAGCCGGGCGTGGTGGCAGGCGCCTGTAGTCCCAGCTACTCGGGAGGCTGAGGCAGGAGAATGGCGTATACCCAGGAGGCGGAGCTTGCAGTGAGCTGAGATCCGGCCACTGCACTCCAGCCTGGGCAACAGAGCGAGACTCCGCCTCAAAAAAAAAAAAAAAAAAAAAAAAGAAACTTGGGGTTAACAGAGATTTAGGGGTTGGCGGGGGAGGGAGAGAGCAGTCTTGTTGGGTCCTGAATTCTGTTTTGGTTCCAGGGAAATAGGGTTTCCATTGCATTGGTGCAACAGGATATTTCCTCCACGCTCCATCAAACAACGTTTCCTGGCACTCCTAGTGCGGCCAGTCCGGGCAGCGAGGTCAAATCCATTTTTGGAGCCAAAGTACTGCATTCCTTTACAGTTAGTTAGTTTTACAACCGCCTCTGAAGAAGCACTTGCCTGTCTCGAGTGACATCTAATGGCAACCAAGGGAAGTGCCCGCTTTTCCATCCTAGAAATGCCACACTCCTTGTCACAACAGAACCCTCTTGATCCTTTCCCTCACTAATTACCCTGTGGTTGATGACGACACGTAGGGCTGACAACATGAGCAAGTAGAAGTTATTCCACTTGCTAATTAGAACTGTGGAGTATGCTTTCATGTAAAATGCGAAACCACCGACTTACATTTGAAAGCTCCCAAATCCCAGCCTCAGCAGTGATCGTCCTGGGTAAGTCACTTGTCCACCAGGGGTACACCTGCTTAGCTACAGGCTGGAGTGGAATGGTTTCTCTCTAAAGGGGCCTTAAAACATTTTTTTTCTTTTTCTCTTTTTTTTTTTTTTGAGAGAGAGTCCCCCACTGTCACCCAGGGTGGAGTGCAATGGTGCGATAGCTCACTGCAACCTCTGCCTCCCAGGTTCAAGTGATTCTCCTGCCTCAGCCTCCCCAGTAGCTGGGATTACAGGTAGCCGCCACAACATCCAGCTAATTTTTGTATTTTTAGTAGAGACGGGGTTTTACCATATTGGCCAGGCTGGTCTCGAACTCCTGACCTTGTGATCCACCTACTTCAGCCTCCCAAAGTGCTGGGATTACAGGCGTGAGCCACCGCTCTGGACCATTACTTTTTCTTTTCTTTTCTTTTTTTGGGGGACAGAGTTTCACTGTTGTTGCCCAGGCTGGAGTGCAGTGGCGCCATCTCGGCTCACCGCAACCTCCGCCTCCTGGGTTCAAGTGATTCTCCTGCCTCAGCCTTCCAAGTAGCTGGGATTACAGGCATGTGCCACCACGCCTGGCTGTATTTTTAGTAGAGACAGGGTTTCTCCATGTTGGCCAGGCTGGTCTCGAACTCCTGACCTCAGGTAATCCGCCTGCCTTGGCCTCCCAAAGTGCTGGGATTACAGGTGTGAGCCACTGTGCCTGGCCTGCCATTATTTTTTCCATAAAGCTTTAAGGCACTGGTCACAGTGCCTTAATCCCAACACTGTAATCCCAACATTTTGTGAAGCCAAGGTGGGCAGATCCCTTGAGCCTAGGAGTTCGAGACCAGCCTGGGCAACATGGAGAAACCCCGTCTTTAATAAAAATACAAAAATTAGCAGGGCGTGGTCATGAGCACCTGTTGTCCCAGCTACTAAGGAGGGTAAGGCAGATGACAGAGGGAAACCCTGTCTCAAAAAAATATAAGAAGAAGAATAAAATAAATAATGGCCATAATCTACAAAGTGTTTTGAGATCATTGGGTGACTGGGAACACAGTTATGCTCAGGAGAGAACAGCTAAAAGATACTGTCTGGCCGGGCGCGGTGGCTCAAGCCTGTAATCCCAGCACTTTGGGAGGCCGAGATGGGCGGATCACAAGGTCAGGAGATCGAGACCATCCTGGCTGACACAGTGAAACCCCGTCTCTACTAAAAAATACAAAAACTTAGCCGGGCGAGGTGGCGGGCGCCTGTAGTCCCAGCTACTCGGGAGGCTGAGGCAGGAGAATGGCGTAAACCCAGGAGGTGGAGCTTGCAGTGAGCTGAGATCTGGCCACTGCACTCCAGCCTTGGCGACAGAGCGAGACTCCGTCTCAAAAAAAAAAAAGATACTGTCTGAGAAGCTTTTAATAACTATAAGAATGGTGGATCCAAGTGGAATCGTTAAGACGAAGAAAGGGAAAATTGAGAGGAGAATGTCTAAAAGGTAATAATTAAGAACAAAAAATTTTCTGAGATGGAGTTTTGCTCTTGTTGCCCAGGCTGGGGTGCAATGGGGGGATCTCAGCTCACCGCAACCTCCGCCTCCCGGGTTCAACTTACTCTCCTGCCCCAGTCTCCCAAGTAGCTGGGATTACAGGCATGTGCCACCATACCTGGCTAATTTTGTATTTTTAGTCGAGATGGGGTTTCTCCATGTTGGTCAAGCTGGTCTCGAACTCCCGAACTCAGATGATCTGCCCGCCTCAGCCTCCTAAAGTGCTGGGATTACAGATGTGAGTTACCACACCTGGTCAATTAAGAAACATTTTACACTTTTGATATGCATAATCTTTTTTTTTTTTTTTTTTTTGAGAAATGGGATCTCACTGCGTTGCCCAGACTGGTCTCAAATTTCTGGGCTCAAGAGATCCTCCTGCTTTGACCTCCCAAAGTGCAAGGATTACAGGTGTGAGTCACCACGCCCAGCCAATATGCATTGTCTTATTTTGTTTCATTTTCATGTCAACTCTGTTTTGAGATTTATTATTATTATTATTGTTATTATTTTGAGATGAAGTCTCACTCTGTTGCCTAGGCTGGACTGCATTGGCGTGATCTTGGCCCACTGCAATCTCCATCTCCTAGGTTCAAAGGATTCTCCTGCCTCAACCTCCCAAGTAGCTGAAATTACAGGTGCCCACCACCACGCCCAGCTAATTTTTTGTATTTGTAGTAGAGACAGGGTTTCACCATGTTGGCACCACGTTGGCCAGGCTGGTGTCAAACCCCTGACCTCAAGTGATCCACCCTCCTTAGCCTCCCAAAGTGCTGGGATTACAGGCATGAGCCACTGTGCCCGGACTGTTTTGAGATATACTATTATTGACACTTTTCTAGATGAAGAAATTAAGTCACAAACAAGTAACAAGACATGTCACAAATTCCTTAGTCAGCACTGGGAACCAGCTGGCTGGCACTGGAAGCATCTCTCCTACATTAAATCCTGTTCTTATTTCACTGTGTCTCTCCGGTCGGTCCTCCAGTGCTCAAGCTGTAAACCTGGATGTCGTCCTGCTTCTCACTCGCTCCCACTCACCTCTCACTTCCAACCCTGCTGCCTGTTTTCTCCCTCCAGTAATATCTCAGGTCCACCCATCCCATGGCATCTCCAATGCCTCCGACGGAGATCAAGGTGGATCTCTAATCCACCTTCTTGGTTCAAGTCCACTTAGATGGTTAAAACAGGCTTCTAAATTTGTAATTAGGCCGAGTGTCATGACTCACTCCTGTAATCCTAGCACTTTGTGAGGCCGAGGTGAGTGGATCACCTGAAGTCAGGAGCTCAAGACCAGACTGGCCAACCTGGTGAAACCCCGTATCTACTAAAAATACAAAAATTAGCTGGGCATGGTGGTGGGTGCCTGTAGTCCCAGCTACTCAGGAGGCTGAGGCAGGAGAATCACTTGAACCCAGGAGGCAGAGGTTGCAGTGAGCTGAGATTGTGCCATTGCACTCTAGCCTGGGCCACAGAGCGAGACTCCATCTCAAAAAAAAAAAAAAAAGTCATTAAATCATATTTGTTTACTAGCTTGTTGCTTGTTGTTCACCTTTCCTCATATGATTGTAAGCTCCTAGAGGGCAGGAACCCTGTCCTTTTATTTATTTTTTTATTTATTAGATAGGGTCTCACTCTGTTGCCCAGGCTGGAGTGCAGTGGTGCAATTTTTGCTCACTGCAACCTTGACCTCCAGGGCTCAAGCAGTCCTCCTACCTTGGCCTCCTGAGTAGCTGCAACTACAGGTACACACCACCATACTTGGCTAATTTTTGTGTTTTTAGTAGAGATGGGGTTTCACCATGTTGCCCAGGCTGGTCTCAAACTCTTGAGCTCAAGGGATCCACCCGCCTCGGCCTCCCAAAGTGCTGAGATTACAGGCGGAGTCACTGCGCCCTGGCCCAACTCTGTCCTTTTTAATTCACTCATGCATCCCTAGTGCCTGGTGGTGTGCCTGGCTCATAATGCACATTCAGTATATGTTTGTTGAATGAATGAGTGAGAGAAAATGTACTAATTCAGCAATTCCATAGTCTATTAAAATACTGATGCTGAGGGTGTGATAGCTCATGCCTATAATTTCAGCTACACAGGAAGCTGAGATGGGAGGATTGCAAGACCAGCTTGAGCAACATAGTGAGACCATGTTTCTAAAAATAAAAATAAAATGAATTAGTTGGGTGTGACGGTGCACTCTTGTAGTCCTAGCTACTCGGGAGGTTAAGATGGGAGGATCATTTGAGCCCAGGAGTTAGAGGCTTCAGTGAGCTATGATTACGCCACTGCACTCCAGCTTGGCTACAGAGCAAGACATTGTCTCCAAAAATAAAAAATAAAATACTGATGTTTAGGCTCCAACCCCAGAGATTCTGATTTATCTGAGATGGGGCCAGATATCAATATTTTTTTAAATTTAATATTGGCTGGTCGTGGTGCCTCACACCTGGAATCCCAGCACTTTGGGAGGCCAAGGCAGGTAGATCATTTGAGCTCAGGAGTTCAAGACTAGCCTGGGAAATATGGCAAAACCTCATTTCTACAAAAATTACAAAATGATGAGCGGGGCATGATGGCATGAGCCTGTAGGAGGCTACTTAGCTACCCAGCTACTTAGGAGGTTAAAATGGGAGGATCACCTGAGCCTAGGAGTTCAAGGCTACATTGAGCCATGATTGCAGCACTAAACTCCAGCACACGCAGTAGAATGAGGCCCTGTCTCAAAAACAATTTTTAGGTTTTTTGGGTTTTTTCGGGCTTTTTTTTGAGACAGAGTTTTGCCCTTGTTGCCCAGGCTGGAGTACAGTGACGTGATCTCGGCTCACTGCAACCTCCACCTCCTTCATTCAAGCGATTCTCCTCCCTCAGCCTCCCAAGTAGCTGGGATTACATCACCCACCACCATGCTCAGCTAATTTTTTGTATTTTTAGTAGAGACAGGGTTTCATCATGTTGGCTAAGCTGGTCTTAAACTCCTAACCTCAGGTGATCCACCTGCCTCGGCCTCTAAAAGTGCTGGGATTATAGGCGTGAGCAACCGCACCTGGCCATCAAAACCAAATTTTTTTAAATTTTAATATTTTTGGGATTTTTTTGAGACAGAGCCTTGCTGTGTCGCCCAGGCTGAGTGCAGTGACACGATCTCCACTCACTGCAAACTCTGCCACCTGGGTTCAGGAGATTCTCCTGCCTCAGCCTCCTGAGTAGGTGGGATTACAGGCACGTGCCACCACACCTGGCTAATTTTTTGTATTTTTAGCGGAGACATGCCTGTAATCTCAGCACTTTGGGAGGCTGAGGTGGGCAGATCACTTGAGCCCAGGAGTTTGAGACCTGTAGGAGGCAGCTCCTGAGTTGAGTGGTGAAGGACAGAGAGAAGCCAGCTAAAGATGGGGAAGGCAAGGAGAGGAGGCATTTGAGCCCAAAGGAGTAGTCTACACACAGTAAACGAGTTATAGAGCTATTCGAGAAACTGTAAATAGTTCAAAAGAGCGGGGACAAAGAATTCAAAAGGTGGTTAGGCTAAGAGTTGAGGCTACTTGTAGAAGATATTTACAACTTTTAGAAAAAGGGGTTGAGGCTGGAGTTTTCATCAGGGGCCAGCCATGGAGGGACATATGGGGCATGCTGAGGACTTTGGACCTTATCTGTGACCTCCATCCCCATTCTTTTTGTGTTTTAGGAAGTCCGCTCTGGTTCCAATGTAGAGGGGACCAGGATGATTGGAGGGGACCAGGATGATTAGTTAGCAGGTTAGAGCAGCCACCCAAGAAGGATGGTGGCATGGGTTAGGTCAGGTGACGGAAATGGGGCCAGGAGGCCGGGCGCAGTGGCTCCTGTAATCCCAGCACTTTGGGAGACTGAAGTGGGAGGACTGTTTGCGGCCAGGAATTCAAGACCAGCCTGGGCAACATGGCGAAACCCCATCTCTACAAAAAATACAAAAATTAGCCACATGTGGTGCTGCACACTTGTAGTCCCAGCTATTCTCGGGGGCTTAGGTGGAAGGATCACCTGAGCCCAGGGAAGGTTGAGGATGCAGTGAGGCAAGATTGTCCCACTGTAATCCTGCCTGGGAAACAGCGTGAGGCTATGAGAAAAGAAAGAAGAGAAGAGAAGAGAAGAGAAGAGAAGAGAAGAGAAGAGAAGAGAAGAGAAGAGAAAGAGAGAGAGAGAGAGAGAGAGAGAGAGAGGGAGGGAGGGAGGGAGGGAGAAAGGAAGGAAGGAAGGAAGGAAGGAGAAAGAAAAAAGAGAGAAGGAAGAAGGGGAAGGGAGGAAGGGAAGGAAGGAAGGAAAAGAAAGAGAAAGAAAAGGGAGGGAAGGAGGGAGGGAAGGAAGAAGGGAGTGGGGGAAGGAAGGAAGGAAGGAAAAGAAACAAAGAAAGAAAAAGAAAGAAGAGAAAAGAAAAGAAAAAAAGAGGAAGAAAGAAGGCCAGGTGCAGTGGCTCACGCCTGTAATCCTAGCACTTTGGGCAGCCGAGGCAGGTGGATCACCTGAGGTCAGGAGTTCGAGACCAGCCTGGCCAACACGGTGAAACCTCGTCTCTACCAAAAAATACACAAATTAGGGGCTGGGTGCGGTGGCTCCTGCCTGTAATCCCAGCACTTTGGGAGGCCGAGGCAAGTGGATCACCTGAGATTGGGAGTTCGGAATCAGCCTGACCAAAATGGAGAAACCCCGTTTCTACTAAATATAAAAAATTAGCCAGGCATGGTGGTGCATGCCTGTAATCCCAGCTACTCAGGAGGCTGAAGCAGGAGAATCGCTTGAATCCAGGAGGCAGAGATTGTGGTGAAGCGGGGTCAAGCCATTGCACTCCAGCCTGGGCAACAAGAGTGAAACTGCGTCCCAAAAAATAATAATAATAATACACAAATTAGCTGGGTGTGATGGCGGGCACCTGCAATCCCAGCTACTTGGGAGGCTGAGGCAGGAGAATCACTTGAACCCAGGAGGCAGAAGTTGCAGTGAGCTGAGATTGTGCCATTGCACTCCAGCCTGGGCAACAGAGCAGGACTCTGACAGAGAGAGAGAGAGAGAAAGATAAAGAGAGACAGAGGAAGGAAAGAAGGGAAAGAAAGGAAGAAAGGAGAAGAGAGGAAGAGAGAGAGAAAGAAAGAAAAAGAAAGAAAGAGGGAGGGAGGGAAGGAAGGAAGGAAGGAAGGGAGGGAGGGAGGGAGGGAGGGAGGAAGGAAGGAAGGAAAAGGTGGCCAGGATGTTGAAGAGGGGTCACAGCACTTGGTCTCATTGGTAAGCTCAGCATCAGAGGGAACACTGGAAGCCTGAGAAGAGTACACAGCCTTGGCTCACAACTTAAGTGAAGGAAATTCCAGATGAGAACCTCCAAGATCAATTGGGCAAGGGAGCATAGAATTTCAAATGCCCAATTTTAGGCTGTCACTGGCTGTTACTGGGTACCTAGTGCTTTCCCACTAAAGAGAAGCTTGGAAATATGGGCTCAGGATGACCCTGAGAGGGTCTTGAGCCAGGTTTTAAGGGAGGGAGGCTTACTGTCAGGCCGGGTTTGTATCCAAGGTTAGGTAAATTTCAGGGCAATGTCCAGATTTTACCTGCAGGTGGCAGCCCCGTAACTCACTGAAAACAAAGCCTGAAGCCCTTTCCGACGACTAAAAACCCCCAAGGAAAACAGAGACTTTTTTGGTAATTTTGTGCATTATGAAGCTACTGATGCAGTCGGTTTGTAATTAGCAAGTTTCCCTACAGTGACAACAGGTTTTCATACCAGGGTGTGACTTTCACTTTACAACTTGCCTCTTGTTCCAATTTCTTTCCATTATTTAACACTAGCCATACACATATTCAAAACACTGCTGCCTCTAATATGTTTTTTTCTCGGTGTAGAATGATCTTGGGCAATGTTGTCTCAAGTTTCTGAGTCTGTGTCTGTGAGAAAAAAAATTTATCAAAAAGACAATATAACAAATGTTGACTTCAAAAAAAAAAAGTCACCCACGAGCCTACCATTTTAACACATATTATTTTTACATTTAAATGTTCCCTTCCAAATCTGGTTCCCATGCATATGCTTTTACACGGACATACTCAATGTCTGTTTTTATCAATGCTGTATTTTAAAAGGAAATACATAACTTTTTTTTTTTCCTGTTCTCTTAGGCATCTACTCTTTTCTGAGATCTCACCCACTTCCTTAGCTTTAAATATCACCATGGCACAGAAAAGCAGCTACATTTCAGTCTCTGGTCAGCCTGTATTATTCATTCATCTGTCCATCCATTTATTCACTGCATGCACTGTGCTGGGTACCGGGAATACAAATGTGAAAAAGTGGCCCTGTCTGTTTGGGAGCTTGTAGACCACTGTGGGGAGAAGTGCTGGGGGAGAATGGGTGAATGATTCATGATGCAATGAAATTGGAGGTATGGTGGGAATTTTTTTTTTTTTTTTTTTTTGAGACAGGGTCTTGTTCTGTCACCCAGGCTGAATGCAGTGACACAATCATGCCTCACTGTAGCCGCCACCTCCCAGGCTCAGATGATCCTCCTACCTCAGCCTCCTGAGTAGCTCCCAGCTACAGGTGTTCACCACCCTGCCCAGTTAATTTTTGTATTTTTAGTAGAGGTGGGGTTTTACCACGTTGCCCAGGTTGGTCTTGAACTCCTGTGCTCAACTGATCCACCCACCTCCACCTCCTAAAGTGAGATGTGAGCCACCGTGCCCAACCTACTGTGGAAATTTTGAAGAAGAAAACTAACTTAGGGACCTAGAGGAAGGGGAGAAGGCCGACTGAACAGAGGAAATTGCATGTGTAAAGATATGGACACTCAAAGGATCATGGTACCTTCCGGAAACCACAAGTGGGTTAGTATTGGTGGAGTGTGTGTTGCTGGAGACTGAGGTGGCACTGGCTGGAAGGGCCAGATCTTTAAGGGCCTTGTAAGGGACTTGAGACAGTAGGTGGTAAATGTCTTAGTTCCAATTGGTTTTCTACTCTGCAGCCAGAGTGACGAAATATGTGGAAAATAAATATTTGACCATGGCCAGCTTCTGCTTCAGTATTCCATAGAGTCAAGTCTCAAGTCTTTAGCAATAATGGAAAGGTAGGCGCAGTGGCTCATGCCTGTAACCCCAGCACTTTAGGATGCTGAGGTGGGAGGATCAAGAGTTCAAGACCAGGCTAGCAACAAAGTGAGACTCCTCTTTTCTACAAAAAATAAAAAAATTAGTCTGGGCACGGTGGCTCATGCCTGTAATCCCAGCACTGTGGGAGGCCAATGTGTGTGGATCACCTGAAGTCAGGAGTTCGAGACCAGCCTGGGCAACATGGTGATACACCATCTCTACTGAAAATATGAAAATTATCCGGGCGTGGTAGCAGGCGCCTGTAGTTCCAGCTACTGGGGAGATTGAGGCAGGAGAATTGCTTCAACCTGGGAGGTGGAGGTTGCAGTGAGCCAAGATGGTGCCACTCCATTCCAGCCTGGGTGACAGCAAGACTCTGTCTCAAACAACAACAACAACAAAAATTAGTCGGGCATGGTGATGGTGCATGCCTATGGTCCCAGCTACATGGGAGGAGGTTTTTTTGGTTTTTTTTTTGAGACGGAGTCTTGCTCTGTCGCCCAGGCTAGAGTGCGGTGGCACGATCTTGGCTCACTGCAAGCTCTGCCTCCTGGGTTCACACCATTCTCCTGCCTCAGCCTCCCCAGTAGCTGGGACTA
Source organism: Papio anubis (assembly GCF_008728515.1). Taxonomy (NCBI): domain Eukaryota; kingdom Metazoa; phylum Chordata; class Mammalia; order Primates; family Cercopithecidae; genus Papio; species Papio anubis. The sequence goes on along the minus strand of NC_044992.1, from coordinate 66,997,492 downwards.
CAGGCGCCCGCCACCATGCCTGGCTAATTTTTTGTATTTTTAGTAGAGACAGGGTTTCACTGTGTTAGCCACGATGGTCTCAATCTCCTGACCTTGTGATCCACCCTCCTTGGCCTCCCAAAGTGCTGGGATTACAGGCGTGAGCCACTGCGCCCAGCAGTGGATTGTTTGAGTTCAGGAGGTTGAGGCTGGCTGCAGTGAGTTGTGATCACACTACTGTACTTCAGCCTGGGCAACACAGCAAGATCCTATCTCAAAAAAAAAAGAAAAGAAAGAAAGAAAAGCAAAGGCCCTTCATGAGCCTCTTCAGCTGCTTCACCCATATGCCACATCCTTCCTTGTCCCAGCTATTGGCTTCCTTTTGTCCTTGCTTACTGTCTGGCCTTCACACTTGCTGCTCCTTTCTTCCTCTTAGGTTAACCAGGGTCTCAGCTTAAAGTCCACTTCCTCTGCCTTCCCTCATAGTGGATGAGGTCAGGTCCCCTGCTGTACGCTCCCAAAGTCACCAGCACTATCCTGGTCAAATTCTCAGAGACATGTCTTCTCCTTCAGGCTGCAGACTCTGTGAAAGGTTGTCCTCCTCTCTAGAGAGTAGATGCTTTAGGCTGGGCGTGGTGGCTCACACTTGTAATCCTAGCACTTTGGGAGGCCAAGGCGGGCAGACTGCCTGAGCCCAGGAGTATCACCAACCTAAGCAACATGGTGATACCTGTCTCTACTAAAAACACAAAAATTGAGCCAGGCGTGGTGGTGTGTGCCTGTTGTCCCGGGTACTGGGGGGCTGAGGCAGGAGGATCTCTTGAGGCTAGGAGGTTGAGGTTGCAGTGAGCCCTGATCGTGCCACTGCACTCCAGCCTGGGCAACAGAGTGAGACCCTGTCTCAATAAATAAACAAATACATATACACATATATACATACATAACACAAAAAATTAGCTGGGCATGGCGGCACATGCCTATAGTCCTGGCTACTCGGGAGGCTCAGGTGGGAGTATTACCTGAGCCTGGGAAGTCAAGGCTGCAGTGAGCTGAGGTCACTCACTCCAGCCTGGGTGACAAGAGTGAGACCCTGTCTCAAAAACAATAAAACAAACAAAGACAGTAGAAGCTTAGTTAATATTAGTGAAGAAAAGGAATGAATCCATCAAGCTTTTCTTTTCTTTTCTTTTCTTTTTTTGAGACAGAGTCTAGCTCTGTCACCCAGGTTGGAGTACAGTGGCATGATCTTGGCTCACTGCAACCTCTGCCTTCTGGGTTCAAGCGATTCTCCTGCCTCAGCCTCCTGAGTAGCTGGGATTATAGGCACGTGCCACCACGCCCAGCTAATTTTTGTATTTTTAGTAGAGATGAGGTTTCACCATGTTGGCCAGGCTGGTCTCGAACTCCTGACTTCAAGTGATCCACCTGCCTTGGCCTCCCAAAATGCTGGGATTACAGGCGAGAACCACTGCGCCTGGTTTATCAAGCTTTTCAACAGCATACTGGATATTTCCACCTGCATGTCTCCCGGAATGCTGAATTCTGCATTTCCAAAAATGAGTCATCATCATGTTGGGGCTCAGAGAATGATACCCCAAAGTATGCTCCTCTGGCATTCTGAGCATTTTTGAATGAAAGAAAATTGGAAGGACTTACAAGCTGCCTCAGAACCAAGGACTTTTTAAACTCTCGTTTCACCATCCCACGTGCATGCAGGGGCTGAAAGTTCCTTTAACTGACCAAGAAACCAAAAGAAATTCAATTGTGTACTTCTTTGGGAGCACATATACTAAAATTGGAATGATACAGAGATTAGCATAGCCCCTGAGCAAGAAGACATGCAAATTTGTGAAGGAATCCATTAAAAAAAAAAAAAAAAAAGAGCGGGTACGGTGGCTCACACCTATAATCCCAGCAGTTTGGGAGGCCAAGGCGGGCGGATCACCTGAGGTCGGGAGTTCGAGACCAGCCTGACCAACAGGAGAAGCCCCATCTTTACTAAAAATACAAAATTAGCCAGGCGTGGTGGCACATGCCTGTAATCCCAGCTATTCAGGAGGCTGAAGCAGGAGCATCACTTGAGCCTGGGAGGCGGAGGTTGCGGTGAGCCAAGATCGCGCCATTGCACTCCAGCCTGGGCAACAAGAGCGAAACTCCATCTCAAAAAAAAATAGATGCAACTGTCTTAAAATTTCCTCCCTAGGACTCTCATCAAATAACCAGGAAATATTAACTACCAGAGAAGAGACAATACTAAAAGTTGTCACCACATAAAAAGTTGTCACCAGCTGGGCGCGGTGGCTCAAGCCTGTAATCCCAGCACTTTGGGAGGCCGAGACGGGCGGATCACGAGGTCAGGAGATCGAGACCATCCTGGCTAACAGGTGAAACCCCGTCTCTACTAAAAAATACAAAAAAAAACTAGCCGGGCGAGGTGGCGGGCGCCTGTAGTCCCAGCTACTCGGGAGCCTGAGGCAGGAGAATGGCGGGAACCCGGGAGGCGGAGCTTGCAGTGAGCTGAGATCCGGCCACAGCACTCCAGCCTGGGCGACAGAGCAAGACTCTGTCTCAAAAAAAAAAAAAAAAAAAAAAAAAAAGTTGTCACCACATGCAAACAGACTTTTCGTCTATTCTCCTGAGGACAGCTGAGATTATCTAGGAGACTTTATCTGCATAGTAAGACAACCTTCAGGAAGGTGCACCTCACCTTCCTGAAATTTGTCACAAACTCCAGCTCCCAGAGCTCAGAGGAACTTTGTCCTAGGCCATTGTCTGGGCTCATTCCTTTTACCTAAAAATCACTGACTACCTCGCAGTATTGCCGACCTCCCCTCATCTCCCTCTCCTCTATAAAGATGGTGCTCTTTAAGCTTCAGTCACCTGGCTCTTCTCTGAGTCTCATATTCTGTATGGCAACCATGCACACTGCATGTCAGTAAATTTGTATGTGCCTTTTCCTGTTAATCTATTTCCAGTTTATTTCAGCAGACTCAAACTGTAAGAGGGGAAGGGAAAAATTCCCTTCACCCCTACAATCATCTCCTCACCTGCCCTTCCCTGTTCTCTGTGCCCGCCCCCTCCAGTCAGCTATGCCTCTTGACTGGCAAATTTCTGTGTTCTGCCCGTTACCCAGGCCCACTCAAAACAAAAAACTGCAACTCTTCCCTCACGTCTTCCTCTCTGCTTAGCAGCCAAGTCCCTCCCTTCCATTTCTATTTTTTTCTGGCTGCTATTTTAGAACAAAGTGGCATAGTGGGGGAAAAAACATGGATTTTAGAACAAGACAGGCCTTAGTCCAAATCTTAGGTCTACTATATTTTGGTTTCCTTGGGTAAATTACTAACCTCTCTAAGGCTTAGTTTCCAAGTCTATAAAATGGGCATATTGCCCACCCTGTGGAGGTGCTATGATTTAAGTATGCATCAAGTGGTAAATAGAGGGTCCTTTTGTTATTTTCACCTCATATCAGACATCTCCTGCTCACAAACCTTCAGAGGTTGCCCATCACTTGACTATGACACCTGAGCTATAGATTTTGCATTTTGGCTCTCTCTCTCATTACTCTTCCCCCCAGTTCCTGGGCTCAGACTAATCAAAAACATTGGTTGATGGCCAGGAGTGGTGGCTCACACCTGTAATCCTAGCAGTTTGGGAGGCCAAGGCAGGTGGATCACTTGAGGTCAGGAGTCGTAGACCAGCCTGGCCAACATGGCGAAACCCCATCTCTACTAAAAATACAAAAATTAGCCGGGTGTGGTGGTGGGCTGCTGTAATCTCAGTTTCTTGAGAGGCTGAGGTGGGAGAAGGTGGAGCTTGCAGTGAGCCAAGATTGCGTGCCATTGCACTCCAGCCTGGGCAACAAGAGCGAAACTCCATCTCAAAAAAAAAAAAAAAGTGACTGATTCCATTACTCTTTCCTCTTTCCTCCCCGTTTTCACTTTGCCGTTCAAACCAAATCCTTCTTGATTAGTTCATCACCAAGTACTGGCTCCCTCCTCAGCCATCTCTATGTGTAGTTCAGTGGCACTTGGGGCCAAACTACCTGTCTTACAGATTAGGCAACTCCAGATTACAAAGCACTGAAAGCCGGGGCTTTATCTGGTTGGCCTTTTACCCTCCAGAGCCCCTTGCACACAAGTGATGCTCAATAAATACTTGGTGAAAGAACAATTCATTTTCTGTGTTTCAATGGGCTTGTTTTCTCTATAGAATCAGATGCTTGGTTATTCTCATCTCAGCGCTATTTTGTTGGCTTCCAGAAGGCACATTAACACTAGGTGTGTTCTGTTCTATCCTTTAATTGGAAGAGCTTTGGGAACTGAAAAACAAGAATTATTTCTCCAAGCCTCATCTTCTGCCACTCCCCCGTACTCACCGGCCTCATACAGGAATTGAACTACTTAGCATTGCACAGAACACGACTTTCTCTTTCACGCCTCCGTTCCTCTGTACTTAGCCTCTGTACTTACGTGCCATTCCCTTTCCCTGAAATGCCCTTACTCTGGCTTCTCTGCCTGGCAAATTCCTACTCATCCTCCAAGACTCAGCTCAGACATCGCCGCATCCCGTCTGTGAAGGCTCTTCTGCAATGGGCAGTGTAGCAGTCCCTCCTCCATCCTTTTAGCTTCCTCAGCAACTCCAAATAATTATAACAGTACTTATGGCATTATTTGTTAATTTTTCTTCGACTTCCCTAGACAGTGAATTCCTTAAGGGCCAAGATTTCTGTTCTATACCCAGCACAGTGTTCAGTCTCTATTAGGCACACGATTCAATCAAAGAGCAAACAAACTCACCAATCATTCCACACTGCAGAGTTTGTACGGACCGGATTCTCAAACACTTCAAGACCTGGTCCTCTATGTGGAGCGCTTCATGCTGGAAGATCTCTTCCTCCCCTCAGCCCTTATCCATCCAACTGCCTCGGTTTGGTAGAAGAGGAAAAGAAAGTGATTAGACGGGGGAAGAGTCCTTCAGGGCCAAGTTGTCATTTACCTGTTCTGGCACTGAGAGGGTTACGGCGACCCGGGGGCGGAGCCGTGCCAAGGCCACCTGCTGCGGGGCGGTCTGGCGCATGCGCCCTGGCAGCTAGCTGGTCCCCACCTGCGGGGGCCCGGCCGAGAAGGAGCGCCTGCGCTCTGGGCCTTTTCCGCTGGGGGAAGTCTCGCGGGGGCGGAGCGGGGCGGGGCCTCGTGGAGAAGTTCTCGCGGGATACCGACGGGGAGCGGAAGCGAAGAGGCACTAGTGCTTCGGCGACCGGGCGGCGGCGGCGTTTGTGTCAGAGGCTGTGGCTGTTCCTGTGTCTGTGGCGGTGACGGCGGCGGGAGCAAGCGCTGCCCTCGCGGAGCAGCCTCTGGGTCGCAGGCCAGGCCGCTCGCAGCGTTGTGGAGGGGCGGGCCGGACGCTGAGCGGAGCAGCTGCGCCACGGTGAGTGCGGGAGGCTGCGCTCGGCGCGGCTCTGGTGCCTCTTCCTCTCCGATCTGCAGCGGGAGTGGGCCCCGGGGGAACCGGGACCGGCCCCGGGGTTCGGGTCGGGGCGGCGAGGCTCGGGACGTGGAGCGGAATCCCCGGGGCTCCGGACTCTACGTTTCCCCTTTTGGGGCGCTTCCTTCCTGGGGACCGTCCTCCTCCGGCTCTCGGCTCTGGGCAGTCCGGGAGTCCAGGGGAAGAGGTCGGGGCTCCCTGGCGAAGTCCCCTGCCTTCATCGGGAGGGTTTGCACGGAAGATGCCCGGGAAGCCCAGGCGGGCAGAACGCCGGCTGAGTCAGTCCACCCGAGCCCGGTGGCGGGGGACTTGGTGTGGGTTGCAGCTGTGGTGATTGATGTGCTTTCGACCTGCACGGCAACCACGTCACCATTTCTTGGCGTCTTTGGGCTTAATTTTGTGCGGGAATCTACCTTGGGGTAGAACGTTTGCTGCTGGAGCCGGGGGAGATACCTTTATTCTGACACTTAAAAAAAAAAAAAACTATTTGAAAAATGTTTGTCAAGAAAAATTCAGTAGCAGCAGGTTGGACTGCACCGAGGAAGGATTGCGGCGAGAGCGGGCGCTGGTAATTTTCATTTGTAGCGCGCCGTCTCTGTGATTGTAAGCCACATGTGAGTTATGGCTTGCTTAGAAAGTTTTTCAAGGCTAGCTTCAAACGCTATGAAAGTGCGGTTTGCAGGGGACTGAAGTGCACTTGAGGTCTGTCTCCTCTTGATGTTGTTTACTTTCAGAAATGTCAGACACATGAGAGAAATTAGCATTAGTCTCTTTTGGCTTTTTTACCTCTCTTTCACTTAGTACTTCTCCAGTTATGTCCTTCCTTCTCTACTTCTGTCCATTTCACTAGGGACACGAAATGCTTGTGTAATGCAAGTCATTTGTCCCTTCCTCCCCCCATCACCCCCTTTTTTTTCCCTCTTATCTACTTCCCCTTCCTCCTTGTAGTCCCCACTCTGGCGTAATTTTTCGAGGTTTCTTCCCTTTCGTGCTGTTCGTTTTCTCTCATTTCAATATTACATCTTTTTTCTCGGGAAGAGACTCTTTCCTGCTTTCGTTCCTTTACTTTTGCGCGTTCCCTGCAGTCAGCCAGAAGGGTTGCTAGAGAGCTGTGGGAGGCTGAAGTCCCCTCTCTGAGAACAGGGAGGCTCAAAAGATTGAATTAATCCCTAAGAAATCAATCCTGCCACTAGGTCACAAGTGTGGTTTGCTTGTGTTATTTTTGTCTTTTAGTCTTTTTCTTTTAAGATTATGCTTTTGTGCCTGCTTATGCCTTCTTCTAATATGTCTTTATAATAGTAAGGAAGATTGGGTAGGCTCAGGGCTTACGTGACTTTTTTTTTTTTTTTTTTAAAGGCAGAGTTTCGCTCTGTCTAGGCTGGAGTGCAATGGTGTGATCTCGGCTCACTGCAACCTCCACCTCCTGGGTTAAAGTGATTGTCCTGCCTCAGCCCCCTGAGTAGCTGGGATCATAGGCGCTCACCACCACACCCAGCTAATTTTGTATTTTTAGTAGAGATGGGGGTTTCACTATGTTGTCCAGGCTGGTCCTGAACTCCCGACCTCAGGTGATCCACCTGCCTTGGCCTCCCAAAGTGTTGGGATTACAGGCGTGGGTCACTGCGCCTGGCCAGAGTTAATTCTTATAATCAGCTTTCTCCTACTAAACACAAGCATTTATTTATTTATTTATTTTATTTTATTTTATTTTTTTGAGACGGAGTCTTGCTCTGTCGCCCAGGCTGGAGTGCAGTGGTGCTATTTCGGCTCACTGCAGCCTCTACCTCCTGGGTTCAAGCGATTATCCTGCGTCACCTTCCCGAGTAGCTGGGATTACAGGTGCTTGCCACCAAGCCCGGCTAGTTTTTGTATTTTTGTACAGACAGAGTTTCACCATGTTGGCCGGGCTGGTCTCGAACTCCTGACCTCAAGTGATCTGCCCACCTCAGCCTTGGGATTACAGACGTGAGCCACTGTGCCCGGCATAAACTCAAACATTTAAATGTTTGAGGCACTTTACTCCGTCAGCAAGTTACTCAGATTTGAGAGGCTTGCTGGGTTTTAAATACTACTGGTTGATGGTACTTAGAGATTCTTCTCAGTAATTGCTGTTATCACGTCGCATGTTGTGCATCAGAGTTCTAATTGTTACACATACAACAGAAGAGGAATGGATTTTGGAGAAATGAAGTGGTACAGAATAGAGAGTCACCATGCCCTCCAGAGAGAAATTAATACTTATTTGCTTAATTCAGAGGAACTGTCCACCATTACTGAACGGCTTTTGAAAGTCTTTTTTTTTTTTTTTTTTTTTTGGTCAAAGTTGCCTTTTTCCTAGTGGTACCAAATGAATATGCATTATTTTCTTTTTTTTTTTTTTGAGACGGAGTCTTGCTCAGTCGCCCAGGCTGGACTGCAGTGGCGTCATCTTGGCTTACTGCAAGCTCCGCCTCCCGGGTTCACGCCATTCTCCTGCCTCAGCCTCCCAAGTAGCTGGGACTACAGGCGACCGCCCCCACCCCCGGCTAATTTTTGCATTTTTAGTAGGGACGGGGTTTCACCGTGTTAGCCAGGATGGTCTCGATCTCCTGACCTCGTGATCCGCCCGCCTCGGCCTCCCAAAGTGCTAGGATTACAGGCGTGAGCCACTGCGCCGGTGCATTATTTTCTTTCCTTCTTTTTTTTTTTTTTTTTGAGACAGATTCTTGCTCTTGTTGCCCAGGCTGGAGTGCAATGGCACGATCTCGGGTCACCGCAACTTCCGCCTCCTGGGTTCAAGCAATTCTCCTGCCTCAGCCTCCCAAGTAGCTGGGATTACAGACATGCGCCACCACGCCTGGCTAATTGTGTATTTTTAGTAGAGACAGGATTTCTCCATGTTGGTCAGGCCGGTCTCGAACTCCCGACCTCAGGTGATCCATTCACCTCAGCCTCCCAAAGTGCTGGAATTACAGGTGTGAGCCACCGCACCCTGCCAGTATGCATTATTTTCATTTCATGCAAGGACATTGTAGTGCGTTATCTGGAATGCAAATTTTAAAATCTGGTTAAGGCATCCTTACGGTATAGCAATGATGTAAAATTTAGTATCCATAAAAATCACTGGGGGATCTTTTTAAAATTAGGTTCTGGTAGAACTCCAGGATGTACCCCACAGTGAATCAGTCTCTGAATGGGCAGATTTTGATGCAGATGGTCTAAGGATCAAAACTGTTGTTACCGAATGTAGCCATAAATAATAAGACCGCTGTGTGGTTTTAAGTTATTCAAGCTAAAATTACATTTTTCTGTGTGTACACAAAGTGAGTATTTAGAATAGCCTAATGGAATGAGTGACTATAAGCATGATTCATTTTTACATGTGTAAATTTTTTAGCATTCTTAGTACTGTGATGTAGAATGATTTAACTTGAAATTTATACTTAATAGGGTCATTAATTTGCCTACCAGAGAATTCTTCTGAGTCTGTAGACTCAGACTACAGATTTTCCAACTTTACAGTGGTGTGAAAGCAGTAGCACTCAGTAAAAACTGTACTTCTAGTATCCATATAACTGTTTTGTTTTTCACTCTCAGTACAGTAAAGTACAGGAGATATTCATCACTTTGTTATAGAATGGGCTTTGTGTTAGATGATTTTGCTCAACTGTAGGCTGATGTGTTTGGAGCACTTTTTTTTTTTTTTTTTTTTTGAGACAGAGTCTTGCTCTGTCGCTCAGGCTGGAGTGCAGTGGCCGGATCTAGGCCCACTGCAAGCTCCGCCTCCCGGATTTACGCCATTCTCCTGCCTCAGCCTCTCGAGTAGCTGGGACCACAGGCGCCAGCCACCTCGCCCGGCTAGTTTTTTTGTATTTTTTCCTAGAGACGGGGTTTCACCGTGTTAGCCAGATGGTCTCGATCTCCTGACCTCGTGATCCGCCCGTCTCAGCCTCCCAAAGTGCTGGGATTACAGACTTGAGCCACCGCACCCGGCTTTGGAGCACATTTAAGGTAAGGTAGGCTAGGCTAAGCTATGGTGTTTGGTAGGTTAGGTGTATTAAAATGCATTTTCAGTGTTAACGATATTTTCTTTCTTTTTCGGCAGACAGAGTCTCGCTTGTCGCCCAGGCCGAGGCAGGGCCGGATCTCAGCTCACTGCAGTTCACCCGGTTTACGCCGCCGTTCTCCTGCCTCAGCCTCGAGTAGCTGATTACAGGCTACCACATCTTGCCCTGGCTAGTTTTTTAATATTTTTTAGTAGAGATCGGGTTTCACTGTTAGCCAGATAGTCTTGATCTCCCCTGACCTCGCGGATCCTCGCCTGCCTCTCGGCCTCCCAAAGTGCTGGGATTACAGGCTTGAGCCACCGCGCCCGGCGTTGGAGCACATTTAAGGTAAGGTAGGCTAGGCTAAGCTATGGTGTTTGGTAGGTTAGGTGTATTAAAATGCATTTTCAGTGTTAACGTGAGTATTTCTTTTTCTTTTCTTTCTTTTCTTTTTTTTTTTGAGACAGAATCTTGCTCTACGCCCAGGCTGGAGTGCAGTGGCCGGATCTCAGCTCACTGCAAGCTCCGCCTCCCGGGTTTACGCCGTTCTCCTGCCTCAGCCTCTCGAGTAGCTGGGACTACAGGCGCCCGCCATCTTGCCTGGCTAGTTTTTTGTATTTTTTAGTAGAGACGGGGTTTCACCGTGTTAGCCAGGATAGTCTCGATCTCCTGATCTCGTGATCCGCCCGTCTCGGCCTCCCAAAGTGCTGGGATTACAGGCTTGAGCCACCGCGCCCGGCGATATTTTCAACTTATGATGGCTTCATCAGGATGTCTGCCTATGCAGATGGACGCTCCAGATTTACTTTAGAACATGTAGGCTAGTATTTGAAAATACTAGTTAATACTAGTATTAACTAGTACTGAAAATAATATAAACTAGACTGAAAATACTAGTTAAGGTCTCTAGCTTATACGAGATTATAATAATAAAATCATCACAGCCCACACTATAGTGGATAATTAGTTAACTCAGTCTTTTGGAGAGAGCCAGAGACTTCTGCCAAGCAGTTTACAACCATTATCTCTTTTAATTATCAAGATGACTTTATAAGATAGTTGCTGCTATTATTCCCGTTTTCCAGTTGAGGGATACTAGGGATTACAGAATGTGAGTTATTTCTCCAGTGTCCCCTCATTAGTAAGTGGAAAAGTTACATTTGAATCCAAGTCTAACTCCAGAGCGTCAGTAAACTTTTTGGTTTGTGTTCTAACTACAAAAGTAACATATGCCTATTGTGAGAATAATGAAAATACAATTGAGGTATATCATGCAGAAAGTAAAAGTGTTCTGTGATCTGGCTAGCAGAGATAAGCATTGTTAGCCTTTTTTTTTTTAAGCACATACTGATATATTATTTTGCCTTACAGAAATAGGATAAACTATAATTTTTCTGCAGCTTTAAAAATTTGAGGAGAATGGCTTGAACCTAGGAGGTGGAGGTTGCTTTGAGCAGAGATCACACCACTGCAGTCTAGCCTGGGCGACAGAGCAAGACTCCAGTCTCAAAAAAAAAACCAAACCAAAATCGATAACATATCGTGGTGTTTATGTAGATACTCCATACACAAGCTCATGGATATTGATCAAGGGTGTGTGTGTATATGTGTATGTTGCACATTGTGTTTTGTCTCATTATTTCAGTGAGATAAATCTGGGAAGTGGAACTGCTTGGTCAAGAATATGTATTGGTCGGGCACAGTGTCTCATGCCTGTCACCCCAGAACTTTGGGAGGCTGAGGTGGGCGGATCTCTTCGGGTTGGAGACCAGGCTGGCCAACATGGTGAAACCCCATCTCTATTTGAAAATACAAACATTAAAAACACATACACACACAAAAAAAGAAAATACAAAAATTATGTGGTGGTGACACACCTGGAATCCCATCTACTTGGGAGGCTGAGGCAGGAGAATCGCTTGAACCCAGGAGGTGGAGGTTGCAGTGAGATGAGATCACGCCACTGCATTCCAGCCTGGGCAACAGAGCGAGACACTGTCTCAAAAGAAAAAAGGGAGCATGAGGCCGAGTATGGTGGTATACATGTAATCCCAGCACTTTGAGAGGCCAAGGCCAGTGGATCACCTGCAGTCAGGAGTTCGAGATCAGCCTAGCCAACATAGCGAAAGCCCGTCTCTACTAACAATACAAAAATTAGTCAGGCATGGTGGTGTACGCCTACAGTCCCAACTACTTGGGAGGCTGAGGCAGGGGAATTGCTGGAACTCAGGAGGCAGAGATTGCAGTGAGCTGAGATTGTGCCATGGCACTCCAGCCTGGGTGACAGAGCGAGATTCCATCTCAAAAAAAGGAGTATTTATTTACAAATTTAGCCAGGTGTGGTGGCACACACCTGTAGTCGCAGCTCCTTGGGAAGCTGAGGTGGGAGGATGGCATGAGCCTGGGAGGTCAAGGCTGCAGTGAGCCAAGATGGCACCCACCACACTCCAGACTGGGTGACAGAGCAAGACCCTGTCTCAAAAAAAAGGGTGTGTATGAATATTTCAAAATTGTTGGTCAGGGCCGGGCACGGTGGCTCATGCCTGTAATCCCAGCACTTTGGGAGGCCAAGGCGGGCGGATCACAAGGTCAGGAGATCAAGACCATACCGGCTAACACGGTGAAACCACATCTCTACTAAAAATACCAAAAAAATTATCTGAACCTTTAGTGGCAGGCACCTGTAGTCCCAGCTACTCGGGAGGCTGAGGCAGAAGAATGGCAGGAACCTGGGAGGTGGAGTTTGCAGTGAGCCAAGATCGCGTCACTACACTCCAGCCTGGGCGACAGAGCGAGACTCTGTCTCAAAAAAATAAATAAATAAATAAATTGTTGGTCAGGCATGGTGGCTCATGCCTGTAATCTCAGCACTTTGGGAGGCCAAGGCGAGTGGATCACAAGGTCAGGAGTTTAAGACCAGCCTGACAAGCATGGTGAAACCCCGTCTCTACTAAAAATACAAAAGTTAGCCGATTGTGGTTGTGGGGACCTGTAATCCCAGCTACTCAGGAGGCTGAGGCAGGAGAATGGCTTGAACCTGGGAGATGGAGGTTGCGGTGAGCCAAGATCGCGCCACTGCATTCCAACCTGGGTGACAAAGCGAGACACTGTCTCAAAAAAAAAAAAAAAAAAAATTGTCAAAGCCAGGTGTGGTGGCTCACACCTGGAATCCCAGATCCCAGCACTTGGGGAGGCTGAGATGGGGAGGATCACTTGAGGCCAGGAGTTTGAGATCAGCTTGGGCAACATGGTGAGACCCAGTCACTACAAAAAAAAAAAAAAATGAGCCAGGCATGGTGGTGTGCACATGTACTTGGGAGGCTAAGGCAGGAGGATGGCTTGAGCCAAGAAGTTTGAGGCTGAAATGAACCATGATTGCACCACTGCACTTCAGCCTGGGCAATAGAGCGAGACTCTCTCTCAAATAATACAAGTAAATAGGCCGGGCACAGTGGCTCATGCCTGTAATCTCAGCACTTTGGGAGGGTGAGATGGGTGAATCACCTGAGGTCAGGAGTTCAAGACCAGCCTGGGCAACATGGCGAAACCCTGTCTCTACTAAAAATACAAAAATTAGCTGGTCATGGTTGCAGGCACTTGTAATGCCAGCTACTTGGGAGGCTGAGGCAGGAGAATTGCTTGAACCCAGGATGTGGAGGTTGCAGTGAGCAGAGATCATACCACTGAACTCCAGCCTGGGGGATAGAGTAAGACTGTGTCTCTGAAAAAGAAATAAATAAAAATAAATAAAAATTGTCAATAGATTACCAAATAACTCACCAAAAAGATTGAGCTGAGCTCATTAATTCCTTGCTGTAGTGTGGGTTCTGTGGTGATTTTATTGTTATAATGTAACACCAGGCCACATTGTCAGTAACTTCCAAAATGTTGGATGAATGGACACCTGGTAGGGTAAAAAGTCTGCCTGGTGCGGTGGCTCATACCTGTAATCCCAGCACTTTGGGAGGCTAAGGCAGGCAGATCTGTTGAACTTAGGCGTTTGAGACCAGCCTGGGCAGCATAGGGAGACCCTATCTCTACAAAAAGAATGAGCAGGGTGTGGTGGCTGGTGTCTGTAGTCCCCACTAAGGAGGCTGAGGTGGGAGGATCCCTTGAGCCCAGGAGGTGGAGGTTGCAGTGAGCCAAGATCACACCACTGCACTCCAGCCTTTGCTGCAGAGTGAGACCCTGTCTGAAAAAATAAAGTCTGTTTACTCAAAGTATTGCAGATTGGATATTATAAATCTTTTTAAAATTTGCCAATTAGTATATGAGTATATGAAAGAACTCTGTTTTAATTTGCATTTCTTTTTGTGTGTTTTAAATAGAGTAACATTTTAAATTTCTTTTGAAGGCTGGGCGCAGTGGCTCATGCCTATAATCCCAGCACTTTGGGAGGCTGAGGTGGGAGTTTGAGACCAGCCTGGCCAACATGGCGAAACCCAATCTCTACTAAAAATACCAAAATTAGCCAGGCATGGTGGTGCACACCTGTAGTCCCAGCTACTTGGAAGGCTGAGGCAGGAGAATTGCTTGAGCCTGGGAGGCAGAGGTTGCAGTGAGCTGAGATCGTGACACTGCAGTCCAGCCTGAGCGACAGCTAGATGCTGTTTCAAAAAAATAAATAAAAATAAATAAATTTATTTTGAGTCATTATTACATGTCAGGCTCTATCCAAAGCATTTAATGTATATTATCTATGTTGTCTAATTTAATCCTCAGTGGCTCTCATATGGTAGATATTATTCTCATTCTACAGATGAGAAAACTGGAACTTGTTTCACAACTTTGCCCAAAACTGTAGCTGTAAGTGTGAGGGGCCTGCCTCTAGACACCATGAAGATGCAACACTAAGCTATACTGGACTGGGGTCATGTATTTTATTTTCTGTGAATTTGGGGAAGAAGAGAGTTATATGGAAGAAAGAAAAAAAACTTACAAATACTTTTAGGATAGTAGTTTTTTGGATACAGTTGATATTGTTTGAAATGAATGATTAAAGCTGTACTTACCCTTCTTAAAATTCACTGCTTGGGATGGGCTGGTAATAGTTTTGAGGTTACTCTCATTAGGCTTCAGTGTATAGTTCACTACACCCCATTTTCTTGGGAAATGAACAGCAACATCTACTCTGTTAAAATCATTATACATTGTGTCTGCTTTCACATTTCTTCCTTTTAGTAATTAGTGTTGTGTATGTGTTAGAATTTTTTTCTGTCTTTACTGAAACACACCCTTTGGAATTCCTTTAGTGAATACACTCTTTTGGGTGGATAACCTAATAAGCTTTCCTCTTCGAGTTTTCAGTTTTTTAATTCAGCACAGCCTTGGAAGTAGGGATTTAATTTTCTGTCAAGCTCTGCATCTCACAAAGCAATAGTTACTCAAAACACGATTTTCAAGAAGGTTATTCTTTTTAAGCTTTCAGCAGATGAGTTGAGTAGCAGTAGGAAAGCAGGTATGGAGAACTGTCTTGATTTTTTGGTACTGCTATTGAATAACATTGCAGCTGTCTTAAATCCTGAATGACACAGAAGCTTATGGCTGGTCTTACTACATAGCACCTTGATAGTGACAGGGCTTTTCGTTTCTATCTGATTTCTGTTTTTCAAAAATAAAACTCCTTATTTTTTTCCTATCATTTTAAGTATTCTTCAGCTTCCTATCACTAATACGTAGTCTCAGCAATAGAGACCAGTTAAAATAAACAGGCTGAGGAAAATGTTGATAGCATGTAGGAGAGATTTGGGAGCATTTGTTAAAAGTAAACATAGGGCTGGGCATGGTGGCTCACTCTCCCTTGTAACCCCAGCACTTTGGGAGGCCGAGGCAGGCAGATTGCTTGAGGCCAGGAGTTTGAGACCAGCCTGGGTCTTAAACGGTAGATATTATTCTCGTTTTACATATGAGAAAACCGGAGCTTGTTTCAAAAGTTTGCCCAGAATTGTAGCTGTTAGTGTGAGGGGCCTGCCTCTAGAGACCATGCAAATTCAACACTAAGCTATACTGGACTGGTCTCACATAGTGAGACCCTGTCTCTACAAAAAGTAGAAAAAGTAGCCGGGCATAGTGGCCCACACCTGTAGGTCCAGCTACTTGGGAAGCGGAGGCGTGAGGATTGCTTGAGCCAAGGAGTAAGCCATGACATGCCACTGCACTTGTGCCTGGACAACAGAGCAAGACCCTGTCTCAAAAAAAAAAGAAAAGAAAAAGTAAAAGTAGATACAGAGGGAACTAGCCAAGTAAAAAATAGAACACTAAGCAGTTACTAATGCTGGGGAAAATTGAAGGATTGTACAAAAAAGTATCATTGGGTCAGGCACAGCCACTGATGCCTGTAATCCCAGCACCTGGGGAGGCCAAGGTGGGCGGATCACTTGAGGCGCCAGGAGTTCAAGACCAGCCTAGCCAACATGGCGAAACCCCGTCTCTACTAAAAATATCAAAAGTAGCCAGGCTTGTTGGCATGTGCCTGTAGTCCCAGCTACAGGCCAAGGTAGGAGGATCACTTGAACCTGGGAGGTGGAGGTTGCAATGAGCCGAGATTATGCCACTGCACTCCAGCCTGGGCAATCTTAGACTCTATCTCAAAAAAAAAAAAAAAAAAAAAAAAAGTATGATTGGTTTTAGTGCATTATTTAAATTATCAGTGAGTAGTATATCATGATATACTACTGATTAAACCAGAATATGTGATATTATTGGTATAGGGCAGGGGGAAACTAAATCTTCACCTTGCAGACAATAGATAATGGCTGGAATAAATTAAGAAAGCAGTAAAAGCACATTCTTTAGAAATACTGTATCCATTTTGTGCATTGACCACAAAATTAAAAAACAGAAAAATACTCTAAATACAAAGAGAAAGCAAAAAACAAAATTGAAAGTGATCGCCTGTGGGTGTTGGTAGGGAGCTGCTCTTTTTCATAAGCCTTTTAAAACTCTGACTTTTAAAATTATGTACATGGGTTAGTTTGATCAAAATAACTACAGAGAGTGTAAGTGAAGGGCATTTAAGGATACATAAAAATAAATACTCTCAGATCAACCTCTGCATTTTTTAATATTTGCTGGGATTCTTTCTTTACTTCCCCTGTTACAGCCAGCGGCGCCACATGGAATATCTTAGGTATGGCCTGAAGGAATAAACATTGATTTGGTTTATTAGTTACCTGCAGCAGAATGTTTGGCTTTCAGAATTTGACTGAAGGACTCATTATCAGACGATTTATTTTCTTTTTGATAATACTTATCTTGCTCTAATCTTAATATTCCCCACTGGCTCACTCCTTGGTCCATTTGCAGCTATGCTTGATTAGTGCCCCAATTGTCAACTTTAGAACAAAGGAATAATAATCACTTGTGCCCCTCAAATGAGCTACTAGGTCATAATTATCCAAGAAAGGTGTCCCTATAAATAATCTGTCCCAGTTCTGTTGTTTTCTGCTTTTTAGCAAGTATGAAAACAGTGACCGAGCTAACCAGAACAAGGCTTTATTTTTCTTTAGTTATCCACAGATCTAGGTTGTGTCCTATATTCATGGCTGGAGACGCTTCACTACACCAGTGATTGTACTACTGCCAGTTCATCATCACCTGATACAGTATCTCAGGGTTCTCACAGAATCTTTTACCTGCAACATGCGGTTTGCATCAGTTTTATACTCTGCTTGCTCTAAGAAGCTGTGTGCAAGGTGACAGAGAGAGATCTCACTTTACCTTTCTTTGGGCACCATCTCCCTGCACTTTCTTCCCCAAACAAGATAGTTGGCAGCTCAGATTCTGAAAAAGGGATTCCTTTCAAGTGTAGATTAGGACTTCAGCTCTGCTCCTTAGGTTAGTTAGAAATAATGTGGAGCTATTTCTGGAGTGCTGAGCCTTGGTCATTTATTTCATTCCTGGTGGGGACCCCAGAGTCTTGGGGATCTGCAGGGGAAAGAGCCTTATGCAAGAGCATCATCCCCACTATTTCCACCGTACGCGGCTCGGAGCTGTGATCTTTCTCTGGTTACCTGAACTTGCCGATCACAACATGGGAGTGCTGGGGGAAAGCCGCCAGTGCTTGTAGCAGTAAATGGATTGAAAAAGCAGTTCCTACATTTACTTACTCCTGCTCTCCTGGGAGCAGACCATGATTTAGTTTCGAGAAGAGTGCACCAGCTCGAGACCAAAGAGTCTTGCTTTGCTTGCTCTTGACTGTGGAGTAGGGAAGACCAGAAGGGAAGGTGGGGGGAAGGGAGGGAGACAGGCCTGTTGTAACCGAGAAGAGACAGGTGCCATCCCCAGGGTGAGGCCATCCTTTCAGTGGACCGTATTTGGTGCTGGAGAAGAGCCTGTGAGGAGTGAAGGAGGAAAGGCGGAGACTGAGCGGGACTCCAGCCGGTTCCTGCACGCAGTGCACACCCAGCGGGAAGGAAGAGGAAGTGTGTTCAGGAATAGCTCAGGCAGCTGTGCCATTGGCCGACAGGCCTGTCAGTCGCCTGGGGGCTGAGGCTGAAAAGAGGAAGAAGTTGGGGGGGGGGGGCCGTTGCCGGGAAGGGGGGGGGGAGGGCTGAGCCAGGCCGAGCCAGGGGGCGTGGGGGCTGGGACAGCAGGCCGATTGGCAGGGCGGGGTTGCCTTCAATCCTGGCCACTTCTCTTAATCGTCCCTCTCCTGCTTCAGGGTGGCATTGTGTGTCCCAGAGTGCCGGAGCGAGTCCCAGAAGAGAGGCGAGGCTAAGCCCAGAGCGCTGGGTTGCTTCAGCAGGGAAGACTCCCTTCCCCCTGCTTCAGGCTGCTGAGCACTGAGCAGCGCTCAGAATGGAAGCCATCGCCAAATATGACTTCAAAGCTACTGCAGACGACGAGCTGAGCTTCAAAAGGGGGGACATCCTCAAGGTAAGTGCTGATGCCGAGCACAATGCTGAGATCGCTCTCCTTGTGCTCACTCACCTTCTTTCGCCCTGATTACACACAAAGAAGCTGTGTTTTTCATTGTAGACTTTCAACATTTACCATCATATTTGATCTGGAGAGCTTGAAATAGATGCTGAGTAGAATATTAAATATGACTTAAGTGAGTTGGTGTGATGTGTGGTCTTTAACTGCCTTTGTGTGAATGCTTCAAGTATTTGTTTGTCTGTTGATACTGGTAATATTTCAAGTAAAGTCAAAATAGTGTGATTGTAGAAAGGAAGTATATGAATAGATTGATTTGCCCTGTAGAGTTTTATTTTAAAAATAGCATTTTTTAAAAAGACCTAGACTTGAAGTATTTATGTAAAAGCATTCAGTTAGTCTTATATAGCCAAAAGATTTTGCTTTCTAGAATATGATTTTGGTAGGTTAGAAATTAATTTTCCCAATTTAGAGAGGTTGTTAGAAGTGCATACCAAAACTCATTAAAGAACCTCAGTGTATTTTTATTCTTTGTGAAAAAACAAATGGAGTTCAAAATAATAAGGTGCAACCTGCTATTGTACAAGTCAGACTTCCACTTTCTTAAAAGAAACTTGAGGAGCAATTACCCCATATTAAACTCTAATTGCACGAAAACAAACCTGCTGACAGTTGAAAAATCAGCTTCTATACCGTGTGCAGCTTATTTTGAGCCCCACTATTTATGTGAGGATTCGCTCTCCCCCAGCACATGTTAATTATGTTGTTTACCCAATTGATGGGAGCAGTTTGCCCTTTTGGATGTGTAATTTATTTTAACGAGGATGAGTGTTATCAAAGAGTATGTTAATTTTAAAGGAGTAAAGTCTGAAGCTTAGTGTTTGAGTGTTTCCTGTGTCTCAAGTTTTGACATTTTTCCTTCAGAGCCTTAGACTGATTGTTGGAATTTGCTACCTCATTTGTTTACTACTCCTGAATGAAATTCTTAGAGTTTTGTAAAGAGAAAGCAAGTGGAGATGTAGAAATACAGTTCTTTATAAAAGGACGTGCAGTTTTTTTACTTTTAAGTTATGTGGACTTATTGATAGTCTCTATTTTGCCCTAATTGCCCAAAGTGTAGAGTTCTACTCTGAAGTTAACTGCCCAGGAATTTCTTAATGTTAGAAACATAGGTTGAGCCTCATAGAAGGTGATGCTGCAGAGCCGGTTAAAGAGAAGAAGGCTCTGTGTCTGTGTGTTCATTTCAAAGCTGTGTTTGTGGCTTTTCGGGGGTATTCTCAAAGTCAGCACTCAATTATCAGGAAGCAGAAGGAACCAGCTCTAGGTTTCTATTTTCTTGGACTAGAGAAAATATGCCCAGCTAGAGATCAGGGCAAAGTTAACTT
Organism: Papio anubis; assembly: GCF_008728515.1. Lineage (NCBI taxonomy): Eukaryota > Metazoa > Chordata > Mammalia > Primates > Cercopithecidae > Papio > Papio anubis. The sequence continues at coordinate 66,977,742 of NC_044992.1, read as the reverse complement.
AGACTACAAAATTGCTCAGTTTTCATTGGTGTATGGGAGAGGAAATTTGATGTTTCTGTGGGTGATTACTGTTTTCCGCAGATAACCTACTTGCGATGGTATAAGACAGGCTACTCAAATGCTGCCATTTATAACCTGTACAAAAACCCTTTTGGGCCAGTATTTTTTGTTTGTGATATAAACTTAGATTTCATAAGTTTATCTTAGAAACTTGAACCTAGAAGGCTGGTAGTTCATATTTTTCTCCAAATCTGTCCCATTGCACATTAAGCACTGAAGCAACAAATTAAAACAAAACTGGGGACATGCGGTCTCTTTTTAAGAATTTTTTTTTTTTTTTTGAGACGGACTCTCGCTCTGTCACCCAGGCTGGAGTGTGGTGGTAAGATCTGGGCTCACTGCAGGCTTCACCTCCCAGGTTCACACCATTCTCTTGCCTCAGCCTCCCGAGTAGCTGGGACTACAGGCGCCTGCCACCACGCCCAGCTAATTTTTTGTATTTTTAGTGGAGACGGGGTTTCTCTGTGTTAGCCAGGATGGTCTCGAGCTCCTGACCTCGTGATCTGCCCTCCTCGGCCTCCCAGAGTGCTGGGATTACAGGCGTGAGCCACTGCACCCAGCCTCTTTTTAAGAATTTTTAAACAAGAACTTTCCCTGATTTCTGTCTTTGAAGTTTGTCCTAGACCTAGACCATGAACATTTTATAAATTCTTTAACTTAAATTAGTAAACTCAGGAACAAGTGTAAAAACCTTCTCTCCCATCCTTTTATTAGGGAAGAAGATACTGTTTAACGATCCCTCAGAAATTTTTATTATAGGGGAGAAAGTAAATCAGAATAGTCACGTTCACTTTCAGATTTTCTTTGAGGAGACAGAAAAATACATATATGTGGTTCTTTTCAATTTGGTAGATAACTGAGATATGAAGTCATAATGCCATTATTGCTTTTGAACTGTGACCATTAGCTGTTTGTTGGTAATGTTGTGGCTTTACTCCAAAAGAAAAAAAAAAGAGTGACGATACAGTAGTTGCCCTTTGTCTCATAACTGTGTGAAATGGCTGGGTGAAGAGGAGGAACATGCTTTCTTAAAAGCTATTAGTTAAAAAAACAGAGTTTTTCTCATTTGATTCTTCCTTTGGATAGCTTTGATTTGGTAAGTCTTGAGGGTATTAATTGTAAGCCAAAACATGTTTTAAAAGTTGCTGGAATAGCATTGACCAATTTAACTTTCATTGAAATAGGCATATATATGCATGCCTCTTGATAAAGGAGATGTGCATATGGATATTGAATAAGTTTCATTTCAAGATAATGAAATAGGCACTTAGCCTTCACCCTCTGACTATAGTTCAGAAGGATCACATCTTCTCGTGTCTTGGAGTTCCTGGTTAACTTTTAGTTAAAAATGGTGACTCCTTTCCTCCAGCACACCCCTTCCCTACTTTCTGTCTACACATTGACCTGTTACTGTCCTGAGAAAAAGAGGAAAAAATAAAAGCATTTTCCTAAAATAGAGTTGAATGGTTCAATATGTCTGCCTTTGTTTCTCTCTCTTACAAAAGCTTGTGTTTTTCTTGGCTAGGGGAGGGAGAGGACACTGAGATGTAAAATAGAAGGAATTGCCCTTCCTCTGTAGGTTTCAGGCCTGGTGTGGTTGGAATAAATCAGAATTCCTCCCACCATTGTAGGGCAGACTTGAGACAGTCCCGGAGGTTCTCCACTGACAAGACCCCTAAATAGTCTACACTAGAGCACATAAAACTGGTTGAGCTTACCTAGGAGCTGCAGCTGCCATTTAGGGGCTTATGTATACTTACTTCAAATTGTGTTGCATAGGAATTAAGAGACCATTTTGAGCTCTCAAATCTGTGCTCATTCCGTTCTAGAGCCAGCTTCTTGCTTTCTTCAACTCTAGTGGAGAGCCAGCCCTGGGTCATCTAGTTGTATTCTACCTTCTCTGGCACTAACTACCTTTACTAGTTTCTTAAACTACTTTAAAAACAGGTCTTGAGTTCACATTGAGATCTTCAAACCATCCTCTGTCTTGGTAGCACTGTCTGGCCTATTTCAGTGTCACACTCACTAAGCATCTCTTGAGCCAGATACTGGGATAAGTTGCTTTGAGAGTTGGGAGAGAAATATAAGATGTTCTTAGTCCCTTCAGAAGCTCCAAAGTCTCAAGAGAACTGAGATTAATATGTGAAACTGTACAAGATGGTATATAAAAATTTTTTTAGGAAAGGGAACGATCTTTTAAAATTTCTTAAGTTAGATTTACTATTTTACAGATGAGGAAATGGTGGCCCATAGAGTTAAATGATCTATCCAAGATCACACAACTGTCATTCTTAGTAGTGATTTGTAGTAGTGATTCTTAGGAGTATTTGATGGTATGCACACTGTAACTGCTAGGGTCATTCAGGAAAGATGAGACTGGCAAGCGCTGACATCAGTCAGGTGTGTGCAGAGTTGTGACTTGAACTGAACCTTGTAAGGAGAACAAGACGTGTAGGTTAAGAGAAGGAGCACATTTCAAGGGAGACAGAAGTTGTGCTTGTTGTGTTTGAGATAGGAAGGCTGGAATAAGAATCTAGACTGACAAAGTGGAAAGTAAGGTAGAGTTGGAGCGAGGTGAGAAAAGCCTAGTTAAGAGTTTGATCTGGTCCTTAAGAAGCTTCGGAAGGTTTTTAGCGATGAAGAGCGTTGTCTGTGTGTAAAGAATTGCAAGGGGGCAAGTCTGGGATCCCAAGCCTGGATGGTGTCAAGTAATCTCTATCAACCTGGGATACTAGAAATGAAGGAGGGGAGTGGTTTGAAAGATGCTGAAAGGAAGAATCACAGGATTTCTGCCTGTCAGATAGAGGCATTTGAGTAAGTCTCCTAAGAAAGAAATGCCCTTTGATTATGATCCTCAATGGAGAAGATCAGTGAAGAGCCAAACCCTAGTTTGCTTGGTTAGAGTTTTTACAAGTTGTAAGTCCTGTGTTTCAGTGCACAAGTCCCATTTCAGGGGTTCGAATTACCTAATCTAAATAAAAAACCAGGTATGCTAGTACAAGCCTGAAGGCCCCACCTGCTCATGAAGCTGAGAGAGGAAGATGGCTTGAGCCCAGGAGTTGGAGCCCAACCTGGGCAACAAGGCAAGACCCCATCTCCAAATTAAAAAAAAAAAGAAAAGAAAAAAGGAGGTTCCCCCCACCCACTATTTTAAAGTCCTAGTATCAGTATACTCTGTAGAAGCATTAATTTTTTCTCCCAAAGTGCTGGAATTACAGGTGTGAGCCATTGTACCCAGCCTTTGCCTTTTGGTAACAATTCTTTTTTTTTTTTTTTTTTTTTGAGACGGAGTCTTGCTCTGCCGCCCAGGCTGGAGTACAGTGGCCGGATCTCAGCTCACTGCAAGCTCCGCCTCCCGGGTTCACGCCATTCTCCTGCCTCAGCCTCCCGAGTAGCTGGGACTACAGGCGCCTGCCACCTCGCCCGGCTAGTTTTTTGTATTTTTTTAGTAGAGACGGGGTTTCACCGTGTTAGCCAGGATGGTCTCGATCTCCTGACCTCGTGATCCGCCCATCTCGGCCTCCCAAAGTGCTGGGATTACAGGCTTGAGCCACCGCGCCCGGCCTCAAGAATTCTTATCAATCTTGTTGACTGAACCAGAATATTGCATTTAATCTTTAAGAAGGAGGTTAGTTTGTGGCCAGGCCCGGTGGCTCATGCCTGAATCCCAACACTTTGGGGAGGCCGAGGCGCATGGATCATTTAAGGTCAGGAGTTCGAGACCAGCCTGGCCAACATGGTGAAACCCTGTCTCTACTAAAAATACAAAAAACAGCTGGGCCCGGTGGTGTGGGTGCATTCCTGTAATCCCAGCTACTCAGGAGGGTGAGGCAGGAGAATCACTTGAACCTGGGATGTGGAGGTTGCAGTGAGCTAAGATTGTGCCACTGCGCTCCAGCCTGGGCAACTGAGAGAGACTCCATCTCAAAAAAACAAACAAACAAAAAAAGGAAGGGGGCAGTTTGTTGTTTGAGTGTTCTTAAAGCAAATAATCTGCTTGCTTTTTTTTTTTTTTTTTTTGAGACGGAGTCTTGCTCTGTCGCCCAGGCTGGAGTGCTGTGGCCGGATCTCAGCTCACTGCAAGCTCCGCCTCCCGGGTTCCCGCCATTCTCCTGCCTCAGCCTCCCAAGTAGCTGGGACTACAGGCGCCCGCCACCTCGCCCGGCTAGTTTTTTGTATTTTTTAGTAGAGACGGGGTTTCACCGTGTTAGCCAGGATGGTCTCGATCTCCTGACCTCGTGATCCGCCCGTCTCGGCCTCCCAAAGTGCTGGGATTACAGGCTTGAGCCACCGCGCCCGGCCGCTTGCTTTTTATTATATTCATTTTGTCAGCTGAATCGTCTATTTCCACATAGGTGCTGAGAATGAACTTTCAGTTCCTATATAAATAAGACTCTTTGGGAGACTGGCTGAAGAGGATTCTTCCCCCTGGTTGGAAAAGGAAATGAGTAAGGAAATGTAGTATTCCTTCAGAATCTTTCAGTTTCACCTCTAAACCATATGGTTGAATAGCTAGTAAGTTGTTGGGGTTTTTTTTTTTTTTTTTTTTTTGGCGAAGTCTTGCTCTATCGCCCAGGCTGGAGTGCAGTCGTGCGATCTCGGCTCACTACAGCCTTTACCTCCTGGGTTCAAGCGATTGTCCTGTCTCAGCCTCCCGAGTAGGTGGGATTATAGGCGCCTGCTACCACACCTGGCTAATGTTTTGTATTTTTAGTAGAGATGTGGTTTCACAATGTTGGCCAGGCTGGTCTTAAACTCCTGACCTCAAGTGATCCACCCGCCTTGGCCTCCCAAAGTGCTGGGATTACAGGTGTGAGCCACCAGGCCCGGCCTACTAAGTTATAGGTTATTCCTAATCTTGAGTCCTGAAAGTTTGGCATTTTTTTTGGCTTTTTTTTTTTTTTTTTTTTTTAAAAGACAGTCTCCCTCTGTCACCAAGGCTAGAATGCAGTGGTGCCGTCATAGCTCACTGCAACCTCTGTCTCCCAGGCTCAAGCGATCCTCCCACCTCAGCCTATAGCTGGGACTACAAGCGTGTGCTATCACAGCCTGCTAATTTTTGTACTTTTAGTAGAGATGGGTTTCACCAGGTTGGCCAGGTTGGTCTCGAACTCCTAGCCTCAAAAGATCCACCCGCCTTGGCTAGGATTACAGGCTTGAGTCACCATGCTGGGTGAGATTGGCATTCTTAACCCCATTTTATGGGTGCAGAAACAGGCTCAAAGCTTAAGAAACTTGCTCAGATTCACACATCTGGCAAGTGACAGAGATGGAGTCTGATCTTAGAACTTGCTGTGGTGTACCTGTCACAATACATGGATACCCCTCTTAACTGTCCCGGTATTAGCAAACCAGAAAGGTTAGGGTATCAGTAGTCTTGCTTTGTTCAACTGCCCGGCATTGCTTCCATGAGTGATTTATTGGACTTCCTGTCTAGACTAAGTTTGTCATTTTGTATGTCAGATTACCAGATATGACAAAGATTGACCCCATCCTCTGTTGACTGCAGTGTGAAGAAATGGGTACCACCATCCCATGTCTCTGGAGATTTTTACCAATATTGTCTTTCTCACTGGTGGCTTGGTAATAGGTATCAGAACATAAAATGATCCAGCAATTATAATTTTAAGAATTTGTTCTGAGGCTGAGCACAGTGGCTCATGCCTATAATCCCAGCACTTTGGGAGGCCAAAGCAGGCAGATCACTTGAGGTCAGAGTTTGAGACCAGCCCGGCCAACATGGTGAAATCCCGTCTCTACTAAAAATACAAAAATTAGCCGGTCGTGGTGATGTTTGCCTCTAGTCCCAAGTACTCAGGAGGCTAAGGCATGAGAATCGCTTGAATTTGGGAGGCAGAGGTTACAGTGAGCCAAGATCATGCCACTTGACTCCAGCCTGGGCTACAGAGTCTCCAAAAAAAAAAAAGAATTTATTCTAAGAACCTCTTAAACAAGTTTTTTAAAGATGAAGACATAAGGATGTTTATTTCAATTATCTATGTGCCACCTAGAAAAAATTTTTTCTGCCAGTACTATCAATTGTAAGATGCATTTTAGAGATGTTAAGACACGTAAAAGTGGCATGCATCTTCCAGTTGATGACATTGCCATACTAGACAAAAAACAAAACCAATTAGTGGGGTTTACAGAAGTAGATAATGGCACCTATTAAGTGGAATACCATGAAGGTGTTAATGCTGATCTATATCAACACAGAATAATGCCTACACTTGCACAGAGAAATGTTTAAATGGATCCTGTTTTAATAAGTAATAATATAACTAACATATTAAATACTTAGCATGCCCTTGCACTAAGCTAAGTATTCAACTTCCCTTCTTTTTTAATCTCACACAAATCCTGTAAAGGCAGATGCTGTTATCCTCATTTTACTGACAAAAAAATCTGAGGCTTAGATTGAATAGTTTGCCCAAATTCACAAGTTAGGATTCAGATCCAGTCTGTTTTAGTCCTAATTTTATGTTCTTTTTTTCTTTCTTTCTTTTTTATTTTTTTATTTTTTATTTTTATTTTTGAGACGGAGTTTCACTCTTGTTGCTCAGGCTGGAGTGCAATGGCACGATCTCAGCTCACTGCAACCTCTGCCTCTGTGGTTCAAGTGATTCTCCTGCCTCAGCCTCCTGAGTAGTTGGGATTACAAGCATCTGCCACCATGCCCAGCTAATTTTTGTATTTTTAGTAGAGACAAGGTTTCACCATGTTGGCCAGGCTGGTTTCAAACTCCTGACCTCAGGTGATCTGCCTGCCTTAGCCTCCCAAAGTGCTGGGATTACAGATGTGAGCCATCACGGCTGGCCTTATTTTCATTTTTGAAACAGAGTCTTGCTCTGTCACCCAGGCTGGGATGCAGTGGCATGATCTTGACTCACTGCAACCTGAGCCTCTCGGGCTCAAGGAATCCTCCTACCTCAGCCTCCTGAATAGGTGGGACTACAGTTGTACAGGTGTGCACTACCACACCTGGATAATTTAAATTTTTTGTTTGCTTGCCTTTTTTTTTTTTTTTTTGGTAGAGCCAGGAGGTCTCACTGTGTTGCCGAGGCTGGTCTCGAACTCCTGGGCTCAAGCGATCCGCCTGCCTCCCAAAGTGCTGGGATTACTGATACGAGCTACTGCACCCAGCCTCTGTAAATAAAGCCTTTCTGTACACAAATGAGGTCAAACGAGAGAGAGAGGCCATTTAGGAAAAAATGCTGTCTTTTCCTCTTTGTTTATTATGTACGTAGATCTCTTTCTAAATGCTCTCCCAAGAAGTAACTGATTTTCAGGTGATTTTTACTCTTTATTCTCTTTTGAATTACTTAACATATGTATCAGTTTTATTATTTATTTTATTTTATGTTATTTTGATACAAGAGTCTCTGTTGCCCAGGCTGGAGTACAGTGGCGCGATCTCAGCTCACTGCAGCCTCCACCTCCTGGGTTCAAGCGATTCTCCTTCCTCAGCCTCTTGAGTAGCTGGGATTACAGGCACACGCCACCACACCTGGCTGATTTTGTGTATTTTTAGTAGAGATGGGATTTTACCATGTTGGCCAGGCTGGTCTCAAACTCCCAACCTCAGGTGATCCACCCGCCTCGGCCTCCCAAAGTGCTGGGATTATAGGCGTGAGCCACCCTGCCCAGCTATCAGTTTTATTAAAACAAAAAAGTTACATTCAGATAGTAAGCAGTTTACATTCTGCATCTAGTTTACCTTGAAGGATATTCTAGGAAGGTGAAGTGCTCTGCTGAGGAGTGGTTTTGTTTTTTAAGGGTTGAGGTTTAACCTGATTTTAAATCTTTCAGGCCGCAGATCACTGTGACTGTGCTCAGTGTCATAAAACTTTGAGACATTTGAAAAAGTGACCCAAAATGACTTTTTGAGGAAAATCTTTGTCCTTTTGGCAGCTACTCCCTTAATTTTACCTCCTTCTGGATGTGGAATGAGAGACATCTGAAGTATTGTAAAGAATACTGGCTCTAGGCGAGACCTGCCTGCTTGGAATCCCAGCTCTGTCACAGGCAGATCTGGCGTTGCGATGTTGGGCAATTTACTTGGGCAATTTACCGGATGGCTTTGTGTTTTGGTTCTGACATCTGCAAAATGGGAACAATAGTCACCTACCTTCCTGGGGTCATAGTGAATATTAAAAGAGCCAATATGTTGGTGTTTTTTGTTGTTTTCTTTTTGGGAAGGAGTCTCGGCTCTGTCACCCAGGCTGTAGTGCAGTGGCGCTATCCTGGCTTACTGCAACCTCTGCCTCCTGGGTTCAAGCGGTCTTCTGCTTCAGCCTCTTGAGTAGCCGGGACTACAGGAGTACGCCACCACACCCAGCTAATTTTTGTATTTTTAGTAGATGGGGTTTCACCATATTGGCCAGGCTGGTCTCGAACTCCTGACGTTGTGATCCGCCTGCCTCAGCCTCCCAAAGTGTTGGGATTACAGGCGTGAGCCACGTGCCCAGCCTATGTTGGTGTTTTTAAAGCAGTAACTAGCATAAAGTCAACAGTAATTGCTAGCTTTTAGTTTTATTAATGCTATTCAGGTATACAACATTGATAAGAGGTGATTAGTCCAGACCCCGGGTTCAGGAAACTATTGAGTCACATGACTCTACCCATAAAACTGGCCAAAGGTTATCTGCTATTACCTCAGACTCAGAACTGTTCCAACCCTGTCCCAGAGCTTAGCTGAAAGCACTGTATTGTTGGAGGGGTTTTCTCTGTTCTTACACATCTATAACAAATAGATGGATACCTATGCTGTGTCTTATTGGGGGCCTCTTTTATAAGTTTCTTTAGTTTACCGAAGCTTTGGGATTGTGCAATTGCCTAACAGTAAGAAATGTTTGAAAAAACAGCCTTGGGGAAAACTCATACTATTTACTGTAAGGATATTAAGGACGATTTCATTATCTCTAACTGCCCTCAATGAGAAGCCATGGGTAAACATTCTCTGTAGTCTCAATAGTGAGAATAGATGTATTTTTCCCAAACAACTTTTAAAAAATCTTAAGGATGCTATAGATAATGCTTAATATTTCCTTCTTTATTAGAAAGTTTAGCCCGCCTTGGTCCAGTTTCTAGCAGTAGTTCTTATACTTTTTGTCCTAACATTTTTATCAAAAGAACTACATATTGAGTGTCCCTAATCCAAAGATCTGAAATCTGAAACTTTTTTGAGCGCCAACATGGCACTCAAAGGAAGTACTTATTGGAGCATTTTAGATTTTCAGATTTAGGGATGCAGAACCCATATAAATGCAAATATTCCAAAATCCAGAAAACTCTGAAATGCCTCTGGTCCCTTATTTCAGGTAAGAGATATACAACCTGTATTAATTATTAGCAGTAAAATATTGAAAGTTTTTTTCCTCATTTTAACAGTGGCTTTTATTTTCAACTAATTTATTCTTTAGTTTAACAGTGGAATTTTTATTCCTTTTTTTTGAAGGACTTTTTTTTTTTTTTTGGGAGACGGCATCTCGCTCTGTCGCCAGGCTGGTGCAGTGACGTGATCTCGGCTTACCACAACCTCTGCCTCCCCGGTTCAAGCGATTTTCCTGCCTCAGCCTCCTGAGTAGCTGGGACTACAGGCAGGCGCCTCCACGCCCAACTAATTTTTGTATTTTTAGTAGAGACGGGGTTTCACCATGTTGGCCAGGATGGTCTCGATCTCTTGACACTGTAATCCACCCGCCTCAGCCTCCCAAAGTGCTGGGATTACAGGAACCCAGGACTTTTAAAATCTAGGTTTAAGAAAATGGCAAAAGCCCTTGGTAAATTTGAAAAATACAAGAGCATCAGTTTTAGTTATGCAGTGAAAAAAATGTATTTTGGACCTAAAACTGTAGGATTCACTGAGAACAAGAAAGGGGTATGTGTTTTGGGAAATGTTGATCATTTCATGTCTCATCACTGTCACCAGGGCTAGAATGAAATGGCGTGATCTTGGCTCATTGCAACTTCCGCCTCCCGGGTTCAAGCAATTCTTCTGCCTCAGCCTCCCGAGTAGCTGGGATTTCGGGTGCCCGCCACCATGCCTGGCTAATTTTTTTGTATTTTTAGTAGAGACGAAGGTTTCACTGTGTTGACCAGGCTGGTCTTGAACTTCTGACCTTGTGATCTGCCCACCTCCGCCTCCCAAAGTGCTGGGATGAGCCACTACACCTGGCATATCTTTATTTTCATAGGTAACTATGAAGAGGAGTTTGAAAAGGAATGCTGGGGAAAAAGAATATATTTAGATTATTTTATTAGCAATATTTCCACTTCACTGTAACATTTAAAGTTACTTTAGCATACACTAATAGATAGGAAACTCAAAATTCTGCATAAGTCCCTCTATTCCAGTATTTTTACTATTTCAGATTTCTCTTAAGCTTTATCATTATGCATATACATTTTTATAATCCTGTAATTGTAGTGAATTTAAAATGTTACCATTTTCCATATTAGTTTTACTAATTATTTTCAGTGGCTGTATAACATATCAGGTTAATGTTCTGTAATTGACTTAACTATTTCCCTATTGCTATACATTTCACTTGTTTCTGTTAATAATTTAGTTCATAATCTCAAGGGAGGTTTTGATATATGTATTGTCCTATTGTCTGAATGGCTGAACAAATGATTACCTACTTAAGATGACCTTAAATGAGAATGGCCCATAATCCCTAGCCAGAATACATAATAATAGCACAGCTAATGTTTGGTTCATTCTCTAGTCTCCTTTAACAATAGAACATTATTTCAAAGTTTGACAGTGTTTTATAGGACTATGTTAACCAGATTTGTGAGATGGTTAAACATCTTTCCCTCAGCATGTAAGATGCTTGACACAGTTTTTGGCCGCATGTTTTATTTTATGCTATTTTTTTTAGGTGGTTAATTTCCTTTTTCTATAGCTTTGTCAGGTTAAATTCATAAGTGATTATGATAGCAGAGAAATCTGGCATGTATTCATAATTTAATTTGTCTTTGCACTAAATGAATATTTTCTAGAGGGAGACCATCCATCCTAACTCATGCTTGGAACAAGACGGGAAGACAGACAAACCAGTCTTTGTTTAGTTTGTGTTGCAAATGTTTAGCTTTAAGCCAGGAGGCCCTGCTGAGAACTTTTGAGAAGAAAGTATTGTAACTTAATGCAATATCCTCACTCACATATACTGCAATATAAAGAAAAAAGAAGAGTGTGATGTTGGGTAACAGTTGGTTTTCTCTGGATGTAGGGATTATGGAGAACTTTAACTTTCTGTATTGTGCATTTCTATAATAGTGTTTTTTTTTTTTTTTTTTAACTACAAGCTATTAGTTTTGTAATCAGAAAAAGCAGTAAAAAACAAAAACACTACAGTAGTTTCAGTAGTTTTCCAGATGTCAGTTTGCAGGTCAACAAATATTCTAGGGCCATTTTGCTGTCTAACAAGGAAAGAAAAAAATCACTGTGCACAGCTTCATGGAGCAAATTCGTTTCCTACTAAAACTCTTCTTGGTGTAGACAGTACCTCATCTTCCACACTATATGAGGTTATTACATAGAAATTTTGTAGCATCTAATATGATAAACTAGAAACATGACATGTTCAGCTGTTTTCTCTACGAATAAACAGATTGGCCCTAAAACTGGTCTTGCTATCTAGATTTCTAGTTATATCTCAATTATCTTTTCCCCACATGGGATGTGAAAGTAATGTTATATGCTTTCTTGTGTACGTACTTTTGATTTAGGTCAGTCTCCACACTGCATTAAAATTACTAATGAAACAAATTGCAGTTTTCCAGAGGTTCATGTTTCCGTTTCTCCTTCCTTGGCTTTCCTGCATTTTTAGCCCCAGTCAAAATTCTATTTATTATGTATCAACTTTTATAAAATGCTTGACTTTGAAAAGTATAATTAAAAGACAAAGATATAGGCTGGGCGCGGTGGCTCAAGCCTGTAATCCCAGCACTTTGGGAGGCCGAGACGGGCGGATCACGAGGTCAGGAGATCGAGACCATCCTGGCTAGCACGGTGAAACCCCGTCTCTACTAAAAAATACAAAAAACTAGCCAGGCGAGGTGGCGGGCGCCTGTAGTCCCAGCTACTGGGGAGGCTGAGGCAGGAGAATGGCGTAAACCCGGGAGGCGGAGCTTGCAGTGAGCTGAGATCCGGCCACTGCACTCCCGCCTGGGCGGCAGAGCGAGACTCCGTCTCAAAAAAAAAAAAAAAAAGACAAAGATATGAAATTAATAGTGGGTTTTAGCTATCTATCATTCGTTAAGAAATCAAGTGACCAGGTAAGGTGGCCTGTAATCCTAGCACTTTGGGAGGCTGAAATGGGAGGACAACTTGAGCTCAGGAGTTCGAGACCAGCCTGGGCAACATGCAAGACCTTGTTTGTACTAAAAATCAAAAAAATTAGCCAGGTGTGGTGGTGCATGCCTGTAGTCCCAGCTACTTGGGAGGCTAAGGTGGGAAGACTGCTTGAGCCCAGGAGGCAGAGACTACAGTGAGCTATGTTTGCCCCACTGTATTGCCCCACTGTACTCCAGCCTGGGTGACAGTGTGTGACCCTGTCTTTTTTTTTTTAATGGAAATCAAATGTCTTCTTTATTTAATTCTTTTAAAATTTTTATTAGACTCATTTAATAGAAAAAGCATAAAAGAAATTAGGTCATAATTCCCTCCTGATGCCCAGATAACAATTTTGAAATTAAATAAGCAAATAAATGTCTCACTCATCATTAGAAAATTTATGTGACAAACCTTCTTCCCAAAGAAAATCACTATTCAGATTTTCTGTAACCTTTCAGAAAAAACATTTAATGCATATAGCCATAGTTACTTTTATTGCAGTTCGTTGGTACAATAAAACATAACAGTGAAACCATATTCAGAATTTTACAATGAAAGTAAGCAGATACTTCATCTTTGGAGAGAAGAATGGCATTTCTGTTGAAGTGTACCTCTTTAGAAAATGGCAGTAGCTCAGAGGATTTCTATACCAGGCTCTTAGAGAAGATACAATGATTAAGACTTTTCTTAGCCAGGCGCGGTGGCTCACGCCTGCAATTGCAGCACTCTGGGAGGCCGAGTCAGGCGGATCACAAGGTCAGGAGATCAAGACCATCCTGGCTAACACGATGAAACCCCGTCTCTACTAAAAATACAAAAAAAAAATTAGTCGGGCGCGGTGGCGGGCACCTGTAGTCCCAGCTATTCGGGAGGCTGAGGCAGGAGAATAGTGTGAACCTGGGAGGCGGAGCTTGCAGTGAGCTGAGATCGCGCCACTGCACTCCAGCCTGGGAGACAGCGAGACTCTGCCTCAAAAAAAAAAAAGAAAAAGAAAATCGTATTAAAGCTAAGTCAGAATAGATTGTGAACCGAAATTTGTGTGAATTTTCCAAAACATTGTGCTGAAGTAGTCCACGTCATATATCCCAGTGAATTTGTAACTAATGGCCTCATTTAATGCTAGAAGTGAGAATTGGTAGACTCTACAAGCCTTCCCTTAATTAATTGGTCTCCTTCTGTACTTAGGTTACCAGTACAGAAGAACTAATACTTTAGTGTTCGTAAACTTGGAGAAAGTCACACTGTATCTGCTCAGAGGCCTGTCATCTGCCTTCTTTAAGCTTGTAATAGAATTACACCCACCTGAACAGTTGTTATCTTTAAAGTTCTTAGTAGTAATTTTCATGTTTAGCTATGAATTTTTTAGTGTTGTATGTTCACGTGTGAAATTTCTATATTTTTCTCTCACTTCATCCCTTCCCTGTTAGATATTAAAGGCCTGGCAAAAAGGATATGCCTCTCACCTGCATATCCTCAGGTGACCTCATGAAAAATTATTCTTGTATAACTTGCTTTTGGGTTTGGGTGTTTGTTTGTTTGAGACAGTCTCACTCTGTTACCCAGGCTAGAATGCAGTGGCTAAATCTCGGCTCACTACAACCTCCACCCTCCTTGGATTCTCCTCCCTCAGCCTCCCAAGTAGCTGGGATTACAGGTGCCCACCACCACGCTCAACTAATTTTTGTATTTTTAGTAGAGATGGTGTTTCATCATGTTGGCCAGGCTGGCTTGAACTCCTGACTGCAGGTGATCCCCCCCCCAACCTCCGCCTCCCAAAGTGCTGGAATTACAGGCGTGAGCCACTGCACCTGGCCCAGGTTTGGGTTTTATATTGTCAACTGAAACTAAGGCTGTTGAGGCAGAAATGATTTCATAAAGGTTTATTGGAAGGCCTGGCAAATGAGAATCGACGTGGGAAGACACACCAGCAGACTTGGGGGTTGTTCTGAAGCCTGTCCCAAGGTGAAAGATTTTTTTTGTTTTGCTGTTTGTTTCTTCGTAGGTTGTTTTCTTTTTTAGAGTTTTGGTCTCTCGTCCAGGCTAGAGTGTAGTGGCGTGATCTTGGCTCACTGCAACCTCTGCCTCCCAGGTTCAAGCAGTTCTCCCACCTCAGCCTCCCTAGTAGCTGGGACTACAGGCGGGTGCCATCACACCCAGCTAATTTTTGTACTTTTAGTAGAGACGGAGTTTCACCATGTTGGCCGGGCTGGTCTGTAACTCCAGACCTCAAGTGATCCACCTGCCTCAGCCTCCCAAAGTACTGGGATTACAGGTGTGAGCCACCACATCTGGCCTTTTTTTTTTTTTTTTTTTTTTTTTGAGACAGGGTGTCGCTCTGTTGCCTGGGCTGGAGTGCAGCCTCAACTTCCTAGGCTCAAGCAATTCACCTACCTCAGCCTCCTGAGTAGCTGGGACAACAGGTGAGCACCACCATGCCCAGCTAACTTTTTGTATTTTGTAGAAACAAGATCCCGCCATGTTGCCCAGGCTGGTCTCGAACTCATGGCCTCAAGCAGTCCTCCCGCCTTGACCTCACAAAGTGTTGGGATTGCAGGCATGAACCACTGCGCCTGGCCGCTTTTTGTTTGTAATAGAAATGGGGCCTCATTCTGTCACCCCAGACTGAAGTGCGGTGGCCCCACCATAGCTCATTGCAGCCTCGAACTCCTGGGCTCAGGTGATCGTCTCACTTCAGCCTCCTGAGTAGCTAGGACTACAGATGTGCACCACCGCACCCTGTATTTGAAAACTGTAACTTTTAATATATATATATATTTTTTTTTGGTAGAGAGGGGATCACTATGTTTCCCAGGCTGGTCTTGAGTGATCCTCCCACCTCAGCCTCCCAAGTAGCTGAGATTATAGATGTGAGTCACTGGGCCCAGCTGTGAAGGTCTGTTTTATGTTTTTGAGACAGGATCTGGCTCTGTTACCCAGGCTGGAGTGCAGTGGTACAGTCATGGCTCAGTACAGCCCCAACATTCTAGGCTAGTTGATCTTCCCACCCTAGTCTCTGGAACTACAGGTGTCCACCCCCATGCCCAACTCTTTTTTTTTTTTTTTGTAGGGATAGAGTCTCATTATGTTGCCCAGGCTTGTCTCAAACTTCTGGACTCAAGCCGTCCTCTCACCTTGGCCTCCCAAAGCGCTGGGATTACAGATTACAGGTGTGAGCCACCTTGCCTGGCCTGTGAAAGGTTTTTAGGAAAGTTTAAAAGAAGGGAGGATACTCCTGAAACCAGAGTTGTCTTATTTCCATTGGATAGTAAATATGTAAGTTATAATCGTTGGTTACAGATTATGTCATACAGGCTAAAAATGTCTATGTGCAAGACAATCGATAGAAGTTCATGCTTTGGCTAATCTTTTTTGTTTTGTTTTTTGAGACAGAGTCTTGCTTGCTCTGTTTCCCAGGCTGAAATGCAGCAGTGCAGTCTCAGCTCACTGCAGCCTCCACCTCCCGCATTCAAGAGGTTTTCTTGCCTCAACCTCCCGAGTAGCTGGGGTTACAGGGGCATGCCACCAGGCCTGGGTAATTTTTTATTTTATTTTATTTTATTATTATTATTATTTTTGAGATGGAGTCTCTTTCTGTCACCCAGACTGGAGTGCAGTGGCACAATCTCGGCTCACTGCAACCTCCGCTTCCCAGGTTCAAGCAATTCTCCTGCCTCAGCCTCCCAAGTAGCGGGGACTATAGGCACATGCCGCCACGCCTGGCTAATTTCTTGTATTTTAGTAGAGATGGGGTTTAACCATGTTGTCCAGGCTGGTCTCGAACTCCTGAGCTCAGCCAATCTGCCTGCCTCGGCCTCCCAAAGTGCTGGGATTACAGGCCTGAGCCATTGCACCCTTCCAGGCCCAGGTAATTTTTGTATTTTTTGTAGAGATGAGGTTTCACCATATTTGCCAAGATGGTCTCAAACTCCTGACCTCAGGTAATCTGCCTGCCTCAGCCTCCCAAAGTGTTGGGATTACAGGTGTGAGCCACTGTGCCGGCTGATTTCTATTTTCATTGTAGTTGTAGAGCATACTTTTGTATGATTTTAATCCTTTCAGATTTATTGGGGCTCGTTTTATGGCCTACCATCTGGTTTGTCCTGGAGAATGTTCTCCTACGCGCTTGAGATAGATTTTTATTCTGCTGTTGTTGGGTAGAGTCTTCTGTAGATGATGTTAGATCTCTTGGTTAATTACTTTCTCTTTTTTTTTTTTTTCTGAAAGTTGTTTTCAAATGGATTTAACTACAATGAAATTCATCATAATTCATAATCAGCAATTATAGGAAAGAATAACGTGAGCTTTTGTGGACTTATATCCATTTGAGAACATGAAAGATCAGACATAGAATGTGATGTGATGATTGGCATGAGAAGTATAGTGATAGAATTATGTAGGTCAGGCTAGCTGGCTCACATCTGTATTCCTAGCACTTTGGGAGGCTGAGGCAGGAATACCCCTTAAAGCCAGGAGTTTGAGACCAGCCTGGGCAACAAAGTGAGACCCCTATGTCTTCAAAAAAAAAAAAAAAAAAAAAAGCAAATAGTTTAAATTAGTCAATCGTGGTGGCATACATCTGCAGTCCCAGCTACTCAGGAGGCTTAGGCAGGAGGATGACTTGAGTTCAGGAGTTTGAGGCTGCAGTGAACCGTGATCTCACCACTGTACTGTAGCCTGAGCGACTGAATGAGGCCCCTTATCTCAAAAAAGAAAAAGAAACAATTATTTAAATGCATGAATCCGAATGCTGTGCAGAGAGCATATGCCATGTAGAGTTATTTGAGAATGTCATGATAGTAGTAGCTTTTTTTTTTCTTCTTTTCTTGAGACAGAGTCTTGCTCTGTCGCCCAGGTTGGGAGTGCAGTGGCGTGATCGTGGCTCACTGCAGCCTCAATCTGCTGGGCTCCAGCAGTCTTCCCACATCAGCCTCCCAAGTAGCTGGGACTACAGGTATGTGCCACCACACTTGGCTTTTTTTTTTTTTTTTTGGAACCATTGGGTTTTTCCTTTTTTTTGAGATGGAGTCTTACTCTGTCTCCCAGGCTGGGGTGCATGCAGTGGTGCTTGCAGTGGCATGATCTCGGCTCACTGCAACCTCCTCGCTCGGATTCCAGCGATTCTCCTGCCTCAGCCTCCTGAGTAGCTGGAATTACAGATGCCCAGCACTATGTCTGGCTAATTTGTGTATTTTTAGAAGAGATGGGGTTTCACCATAATGGCTGGGCTGGTCTCAAACTCCTGACCTCAGGTGATCTGCCTGCCTCGGCCTCCCAAAGTGCTGGGGTTACAAACGTGAGCCACTGCACCCGGCCTTAATGAATTCTTAAGAATACCAGTACCTTGATTAATTATAGCAACAAATTATTGAGTATCTCCTAAGCAAAGGGTACTGTGTTTAGTGCTAAGGTTGATACTAAGAGCAGAATTACAGATGTGAAATTTAATAAATACACTGTTTTAAGAGCTTTGCTAAAGATGTGTATGTAATGTTCTGAATGAAACAGACTTAGTAAGATGTGAGTGTTGAAAAGTTTTCTCAGCTAATTTAGCAGCACTCAGGACTGCTTTGTCCATGCAGATATGGCTGACTTACTGAGGACTTTTGTTTCTAACATTAGCCAAGATTACTGTCAACTCTGAAGAGATGTTGGAGTTGTCCTAGAACACTTAAACTTGGAAGTTAAATTGCCATTCAGTGTGTTTGGCAGAGTTATAAAAGTAGACATGAGCCATATTGATAGCGGCACGGCATATGAAGAGCTTCAGAATACTTATGACACTTCTTTGACATTCTGTGAAAGGCTGTAGATAAGTACCTCCAAACTTCATGCCTCCAGCCTCACTCTTGCTTAAGGAAATACTCTATGAAAGTAGATTTTTTCTTTTCTTTTCTCTTCGTTTCTTTTCTTTTTTTTTTTTTTTTGAGACAGAGTCTCTCTGTCCCCCAGGCTGGAGTGCAGTGGCATGATCTTAGTTTACTGCAGCCTCTGCCTCCCGGGTTCAACCGATTCTCCTTCCTCAGCCTCCCGAGTAGCTGGGTTTACAGGTGCCCACCACCACGCCTGGCTAATTTTTGTTCTTGTAGTAGAGACGGGGATTTGGTTGCACCATGTTGGCCAGGCTGGTCTCAAACTCCTGACCTCAAATGATCCGCCCATCTCAGCCTCCCAGAGTGCTGGGATTACAGGCATGAGTTACTGTGCCCAGCTAAATATCTGTTCTTTTAGCTCTTTATTAGTTCCTATGTAGTGACAAATTATTTTCTAAAAGCTAATAAATTGGTGTTTCTGTGGAAGATATTTCTCATTGAATGCATGTTAATAGTGTTTTAAGGTGACACCACAAAGTATTTGTCTTCCATGTGCTTGATATTTACATAGTACTCTAAGCTGCACTGTGGAGTACTGTGGCCCCTAGCTTATATGGCTGTCATTTATATTAGGCTAAAAATTCACCAGTGCAGCCGTATTTCAAGTTATCGGTGGCTGTGAGTGGATAGAGACTCTACTGTATTGGACAGTGCAGATATAGGACATATGCAGAAAGTGTTACTGGACAACCCTGCTGTAGAACGTCACCAGTGTTTCTGGAATCACTTTTCGTGGCTTGAAGTATTTTGTGTTCCACTTTCAAATGCTAGAAATCGTGTCTTCCCTTCTCGTTGTAAACTCCTGGTGATTATTGTGGTCTTTGGAGGTGAGGCCTTTGGGCAGAATTGGGATGGGAGTGGAAAGTAAACTGCTTTGCTGTGGACTTGAAGTAGAATTGGGGTGAGGTGTTCCTGTTCTCATGAGTCACTTGCCTGTCTGCACTGTTCCCTTTCCTTGTGAACCTTTTATTTCCCAAACCCCTTCTTCACCTTTTCCGCCTCCAGCCTGTGCAGAGGCACATAGATACTGGGAACCTGTTGCACCTAGTTCTACATCTTCACTAGTGGAAATAAAAGAGTTCTTCTCTTAGGCTCACTGCTCGGGGGTGGCCTGTAAGATGTTCTTGAGTCTAGTGCTTTCTCTTCTAATTTGGGTGCCTTGTGTCATTGGATGTGTAATGTGGTCTTGAGCTAAATGTGCAGACAGCAGCATCTGAGACATATCCAGAGAGCAGAGGCAGCATTTCTTTGAATTCAGCATAACCATAATTACTGTGTTTTCTTTTCAGAACTCTGTTTTACGCAAATAATCTTCGGCACAGTCTTACTCTTATTGTAGATACTCATTTTAATTCTTTGTGTTAACTTGCACCACAATTTTGCATAATTTACCATCCTCATCCAGAAAGCTCTACAGTGTTCCGTTGGTCAACATTTTTGCCAGTAATGTCAGAAATAATGGGTTGGGTGATCTTAGTTTCTATATTTAAACAAAATTTTGTCAATTTTCAGTTAGTTGCTTGTTTTCCCTGGCCACTGGGCTATCTCACATTTCTAGTCTTCAGTCATGTTGTTCCTTTTGTCTGGTGTAACCTTTAGAATTTACATGCCTTGGCCACCCCTCGTTGCTTAGAACAGACCCAATCTCCAGAAGGTTTTCTGGGTGTTCTTCTCTTCCGTCAGGTTACCCTCCACTGCCCCTGAGCACCCTTGTGTACCTCTTGCCACCAGTGTGCTTTTGTTTTTCCAGTTCACAGTAGGTTCCTCTATCAGCATCTTGCACAGTTGCTTAGCAACATAGTTTAATGTGTTGGAGGCAAGAAGGGAGGAGATTCACACCATGTTCATCCTACTCAGTGTGAACCGAGTCTATAGTTGATATCCTCTTTGTGTCACTCAGTGTTGTCCTGCCGGAGTTCAGGCTTGGTTCTTATTTTGCCGCAGCTCTTTTGCCTTTATTTAGACAACAGACCAGAAATAGGAACCCTTGAATTTTTTTTTTATTCCTTTATTTTTCTTGCCAGAACCTTGGTTAGGTTTCTTAACTACTTTTTTTTGAGTCATTGTAAAGTATAATTACACTTTACTGTAATCTAAAGAATACTTAATCAGTGTTATTTTTTATTTTTATGTTTTATTTTTGTATTGATGAAGTCTCTTCATGTTGCCCAGACTGGTCTCGGGTGCCGGGACTCAAGCAGTCCTCCCACCATGGCCTCCCAAAGTGCTGGGATTAAGGGCATGAGCCACCACACTTGGCCTCACTTTTATTTCTTTTTTTTTTTTTTTTTTTTTTTGAGACGGAGTCTCGCGCTGTCGCCCAGGCTGGAGTGCAGTGGCCGGATCTCAGCTCACTGCAAGCTCCGCCTCCCGGCTTCACGCCATTCTCCGGCCTCAGCCTCCCGAGTAGCTGGGACTACAGGCGCTGCCACCTCGCCCGGCTATTTTTTGTATTTCTTAGTAGAGACGGGGTTTCACCGTGTTAGCCAGGATGGTCTCGATCTCCTGACCTCGTGATCCGCCCATCTCGGCCTCCCAAAGTGCTGGGATTACAGGCTTGAGCCACCGCGCCCGGCCACTTTTATTTCTTAAAGCCACTGCCCAATAAACATTCCAAGTTTCCACTGGCTTTTGTTTTTGGACATTTGTTCCATCCAACATCGTGGTGGCATTATACTTTAGTAGATTGTCCAAACATGGGTAAGAAAGATCAGCTATGAAAGGAGGCATCGAACACATTGGCTTTCCCACCTGAATTTGTTCTTTATTCTTTGGAGGTATAAAAAACAAGAATAAAACTCACAGGGAGAGTTTGAAGGAACTGTGATGATTCGTTCTAATTTACATAGTTTACACAACCCATAGCCCTAGGGAAAGTGCCAAAGAACAGCTTTGCAGAGGACTGAAGTCCTCCTGGGAAGAAGAATCCCTTTGTATCAGATGGCTCTCTGGAGTTTACTTTGCTGCTACAAAAGTGAACTGGATTGAGGGGGAAGGCTTTCTTTTTTTCAAGCTTTGCCAGAACACTTGGCTTAACAAACAGCTGTTTGAAGTCTTAATTGTGTCTCTGTATTTCCAGGGATGCGTTCTGACCTCTTATTAGCAACACAGCTAGGGCTGCCTGGCATGCTTTGTGGTGCCAAACATAGCTGTAGCCAGCCTGGAAGGTGTCCAAACCGAACAAGATATTGAAGTTAGAAGGAACAAGTGGTACAAATTCTCTCTTAGTCAGAGTTTGGAAAGCCTTCGTATTGAAATTCATGCGGACAGATTTGACACACTTCTGAAAATTTTTTTCATCCACTGACATTTCAGTTCTTCCAGGCCCGGAATAGTGGGTTTCAGTCAACAAGGCACCAATATCTCTTTTTAAATTTGCCCATAGTAGCCAGCTCTTGGAATGTATGAATATTAGTCGCAAACTTGGAGCTTGAATGTTGCATCAGTGACCTCTGTTAACATGCTAACCATATGATATCCACAAAATAATGAATTTGCATTTCTCATGGGACCTGGCTTTAGCCGTTGCCTCCAGAGTCAGTCTGAGCATCACTTTTAAGCATTCATTCATTGAGTGTCCCTACCTCTTCATTAGTACTGTGATGGTCCATGTTTTGAGTTAGTAATGCCATCCTTCAAGGAAAGTAACATATATGCTTTGAGTTGTTTTTCTAGTAGTGGTAGGTACGTTTGCATCAGAGTCAGTAAGTTCTTAAATACCATCAGTCAGAGTCAAAAACAGTTGTTGTTGTTGTTTTCTGAGATAGAGTCTCCGTTGCCCAGACTGGAGTGCGGTGGGACGATCTCGGCTCACTGCAACCTCTGCCTCCCTGGTTCAAGCGATTCTTCTGCCTCGGCCTCCTGAGTAGCTGGGGACTACAGGCATGCACCGCCACACCTGGCTTTTTTTTTTTTTTTTTTTTTTTTTTTTTTGTGGTGGAGATGGGGTTTCACCATGTTGCCCAGACTGGTCTTAAACTCTTGCCCTCAAGTGATCAGCCCACCTTGGCCTTCCAAAGTGCTGGGATTACAGGCATGAGCTACTGCACCCGGCCCAGAAACAGTTTTTAACCAGTGCAACTCATACCCATCCATCCAAAGTCCTTGTCTCAGTCTCAACATTCTGATTTAACAGCTGAGCTCAGAGCAGCAAAGGAATAAATTGGAGTTTTTCTCAATATAAGGTTGACTTTGTATTCTTATATTTTGCCTTCGTAAATTTTCATATCTTTGACTCATGGACTGTGGTGTAAAGAAACCCTTCAGTTTTCCTAGAATATTGTGCTGCTACTCCTGTTCCAGCTTAAAATCATTTAAATACATTACTTCTGATATATCCCATTGTGAACTCCTAGGTTAGTAATATCTAGTGGTAAGTTGATGTAAAATGAGGACAATCATTAATTTTTAAATTTCTAAGATGTTATATTTATATACCACAGCTGTGTTTTAGAAAGATGCCTTTGAGTAGTGTGAATTGAAGTAGGGAAGAGGCCAGATACAGAGGACCCAGGCTGGAGCCAGATTATCTGGGTTCAAACTTTGGCTGTGCCATTTGCCATGATCATGATGTTGGGCAAGTTTTGTTCTTTTTTTTAAACTTCTTTGTGTCAAAATTTCCTCATTGGAAAAATGGGTTCTTGACTCACTAGATATTGTGAGGATTAAACTAACTGAAATATGGAAGCACTTGAAATAGCAAGTATATAAGAAGCAGTTTTGTTTCAGGCAAGCTGATGGAGTATGTTAGTGGAAATGGAAGAGTCATATTATCTGGGTGCAATGGCTCACACCTATAATCCCAGCACTTTGGGAGACCGAGGCAGGAGAATCATTTGAGCCAAGTTCAAGACCAGCCTGGGCAACACAGTGAGACTCCATTTCTACAAAAAAATAAAAATAAAAAATGAGCTGAGTATGGTGGCATGCGCCTGTAGTCCCAGCTACTCAGGAGGCTTAGGTGGGAGGATCTGGGAGGATCACTTGAGCCCAGGAGGTTGAGACTGCAGCGAGCTATGATCTCACCACTGCACTCAAGCCTGAGTGACAGAGCAAGATCCTATCTTTATTTTATTTTATTTTTTATTTTATTTTTTTTTTTTTGAGACGGAGTCTCGCTCTGTCGCCCGGGCTGGAGGGCAGTGGCCGGATCTCAGCTCACTGCAAGCTCCGCCTCCTGGGTTCATGCCATTCTCCGGCCTCAGCCTCCCGAGTAGCTGGGACTACAGGCGCCCACCACCTCGCCCGGCTAGTTTTTTGCATTTTTTTTTTAGTAGAGACGGGGTTTCACCGTGTTAGCCAGGATGGTCTCGATCTCCTGACCTCGTGATCCACCCGTCTCGGCCTCCCAAAGTGCTGGGATTACAGGCTTGAGCCACCATGCCTGGCCGATCCTATCTTTAAAAACAAAAAAAGGCTGAGCGCAGTGGCTCACGCATATAATCCCAGCACTTTGGGAGGCTGAGGTGGGTAGATCACGAGGTCAAGAGTTTGAGACCAGCCTGGCCAAGATGGTGAAACCCCATCTCTGCTAAGAGTTTAAAAAAAAAAAAAAAAAAAAAAGCTGGGCACGGTAGCGGGCACCTGTAATCCCACCTACTTGGGAGGCTGAGGCAGGAGAATCACTTGAACCCTGGAGGCGGAGGTTGCAGTGAGCTGGGATTGCATCACTGCACTCTAGCCTGGGTGACAGAGCAAGAGACTCTGTTTCAAAAAAAAAAAAAGGCTGCTGAGTGCAGTGGCTCATGTCTTTAATCCCAGCACTTTGGGAGGCCAAGGCGAGCAGATCACTTGAGGTCAGGGGTTTGAGACCAGCCTGGCCAACATGGCAAAACTCCATCTCTACAAAAAGTACAAAAATTAGCCAAGCGTGTGGTGGGTGCCTGTAATCCCAGCTGCTCCAGAGACTGAGGCACGAGAATCTCTTGAACCTGGGAGACTGAGGCATGAGAATCGCTTGAACTTAGGAGGCAGGGGTTGCAGTGAGCTGACATCACGCCACTGCACTCCAGCCTGAGTTACAGAGCGAGACTCCATCTCAAAACAACAAAACAAAAAATCTAAAGGGTATTTTAAGAGAAGAAATAACAGGATTTAATGATTAGATGAGACATTCTGTTTAGCCAGAGGATTCCAGGGCTTTGAGGCCAAGGAAATATTGGTGTCATTAACAGAAATGAGTAAGTTAGGCATTATCTAATTGGGGAAAGTAAGAGACTGAATGCTAAAACCATAGGAAAAAGTTCGACTAAAAATACTGTGGATAGGAGATTGAGACCATCCTCGCTAACACGGTGAAACCCTGTTTCTACTAAAAATACAAAAAATTAGCCGGGCGTGGTAGCGGACGCCTGTAGTCCCAGCTACTCAGGAGGCTGAGGCAGGAGAATGGTGTGAACCCGGGAGGAGGAGCTTGCAGTGAGCCGGGAGTTTGGAACACCCCCCCCCACCGGGGGAAAAGGGGCGAAACCCCATCTCAAAAAAAAAAAAAAAAAAAAAAAATACTGTGGATAGTTTAGAATCTTTGCCCACTACTGTATCAAGTAAACAATAAAGGGCTGAACTCATCTTTCACAAGGTAACTTCTTTATGCACATTTCCCAGCAAGAAGCAGCCTTAACCTTGAGAAACATGAGTCACTTCTGAGACTTTACTGCTCTAGGCAGTTTCTACCTCATGATCTCCCTTAAAAAGAGGGTAACGGCCCAGCTCAGTGGCTCATGCCTCTAATCCCACCACTTTGAGAGACCCAGCTCAGTGGCTCATGCCTCTACTCCCACCACTTCGGGAGACTGAGATGGGAGGATCACTTGAGCCCAGGAGTTCAAGACCAGCCTGAGCAACACAGTAAAACTCTTACCTCTACAAAAAGTTTTTTAAAAAATTAGCTGGGTGTGGTGGTGCACACCTGTAGTGCCAACTACTCCAGAGGCTGAGGTGGGAGGATCGCTTGAGTCTGGGAGGTCGGAGCTGCAGTGAGCCATAATCATGCTACAGCACTTCAGCCTGGGTGACAGAGTAAGACCCTGTCCTGAATAGGGGTAAAAAAAGGAGCAGTGGGTCTGATTATGATCTTTGTGACAAACACTAGATCCCATTACCATAGACTTTCTGAATGGGTTATAGTAAGCCTTAATTTTATTTGTGCCCCATAAGAATAGTGTGGCCCTATAAATGATAGATTCGAGTGAGAATTCCCACATCTAAATGGTAATAAGACCCTCATGTACTGACGCCTTACATATTTTTTTTTCCTTTTTTTTCTTTTTTGAGTTTTTATTAGTATGTATCACAGGAAATTTTACCTGGGAACCTTAAGCTTATTGGTGAACTAGTTATTTGAGATTTAAGAAGTCTTTTTCATTTTCATTGGCTTATTTCAGGGAAAAAAAAATATTTGTTGGATTACTTTCTTGTTTTTTTGAGCCAGAGTCTCACTCTGACACCCAGACTGAAGTGCAGTGATGCAATCATGGCTCACTGCAACCTCCACCTCCTGGGCTCAGAGGTGATCCTCCCACCTCAGCCTCCCAAGTAGCTACAGGCATGCACTACCACACCCAGCTAATTTTTGTTTGTTTTTTTGTAGAGATGGGGTTTTTGCCATGTTGCCCAGGCTGGTTTTGAACTCCTGGGCTCAAGTGATCCGCCTGCCTCAGCCTCCCAAAGTGCTGGGATTACAGTGTGAGCCACTGCACCCAGCCTTTTTATTTTTATTGATTGATTGATTGATTGATTGATTGTATTTTTGGAAGCTGATCTCAAACTCCCCTGTGCCAGACTCCCGAAGTGCTGAGTTTTCAGGTGTGAACCACCATGCCTGTCCTGGGCATTTTAAAAGTAGAGATCATACTGTGTATAACTTGCCTTTTTGAAAAATAAACATTTTCCCATTGTGTTAAGCCACTGTTATTTGTTGATAACAGAATGTGTTATACTGGCCTACACAATCGAGTTATGTGTGTATTGGCTCACATAATCAAAAAGTTGAAAGGTAGCATAGAGATCAGATAAAGTTTGATCAGGGCTCAAGCTCAGCATCTCCATGATTTTTTTTTCAAGTTCTGCCCTGAAATTTTTAATGGGTGCAGGGTATTTCATTCTATGAATGCACTGTAATTTATTTAACTGTTCTACTGGACATTGTAGGAGTTTCCTTTCTGCCTCCCACTATTAAAATAATGCTTAGGTAAACATCCTTGTTATGTTTACATGTGTTTTAAAGGAAGAATAAAACTTGATATGTGATTAGGTACAACTATGAAAGAGAGGAAAGAGGAGAAATAGTATGAAAAGTGGTATTTCTACAGATAGAAATGGACAATTTCAATAGAAGGGAGACAGGGGCAACTGATGGATTGGGCTGGGCATGCTGAGTGTGAGTCCATTCCTCTAGCCGTTCTGTTCATCTTTTTGGTGCTCCCGAGCAACTGTGGGCACCCACGGGTTATTAATTGCTTCTAATCACTTCTGTTTTATCTTTTTTTTTTTTTTTTTTTTGAGACGGAGTCTCGCTCTGTAGCCCAGGCTGGAGTGCAGTGGCCGGATCTCAGCTCACTGCAAGCTCTGCCTCCCGGGTTCACGCCATTCTCCGGCCTCAGCCTCCCGAGTAGCTGGGACTACAGGCACCCGCCACCTCGCCCGGCTGTTTTTTGTATTTCTTAGTAGAGACGGGGTTTCACCGTGTTAGCCAGGATGGTCTCGATCTCCTGACCTCGTGATCCGCCCATCTTGGCCTCCCAAAGTGCTGGGATTACAGTGTTTTATCTTTTAATGACTAATTGTACTGACGATGATTTTTTTTTTCTCTTTCACTCATTTTCTTTCTATCCCCCATAGTTCCATTGTACTTTCTTTTTTCTTTGTTGTACTTTAATTTGAACTTTTTCGCTTTGGTATAGATTGTAACAGATGTTCCTTTATCAAGTTAAACCAAGCAATCCATTACTACCACAGTTACATAAAGTGAACCTTTTAAGTCATCTTCTTACTAGAATAACCTGTCCCCATCCAGTCTTCTGTGTTTCACTTTTATTAAAAATGCAAAACTGATTTATTCTGAGTAAAAGAATAGCTTACTTTTCTGTACCATTATTTATAGCAAAGTAGAAGTCATTAAAGTAGGATTTAGAAATTCTTGGATATAAGGTTCTGTCCAGGAAGATTTAAATGATTCTAATTTAGAGGTTTCAGGGGTTTTGTTTTTTGTTTGTTTTGTTTTGAAAAAGTTAACCGTAGGAGATCTAGTGTAAGATGAGCCGTTCCTTTCTGCCCCCTTGATGGACTTTTCCCATTGTAAACATAAGCCTCTGGGTGGGCAGCAGATGGAGCTGCAGTGGGGTTGGTGTCGGACACCTGCCAGCTTGTGGCACTCACATATTCTCATTATAGCAATCATTTGATACTGGAACTGCCAGAGAATGTCCTAAAAATAAAGATGGCCAGTACAAGATTTGTTTGATTTTACTTTTCATGGTCTGCCATGAGAAGTTTGGGTATTAGGCTCAAAACTACCAAATAAAAACAATTTTGATGTTTTCACATTGCTCTGTCTTCTGAAAAATGAGAGACCTTTTTTCCCTTTGAGAATTAACCTAAGTAAATAAGTAGTAAGTAGATTTTTTTCCTAAGTGGATCTCAAAACATTGCCTTTTTGTGTTTGGCTGCGTTTTTATGTTTGTATAGAATGGAGAGATTAGATTGGGTACTAGATACTTGTCTGTGAGGTAGTTCAGAGTAATCTTGTTCTTCTGAGTTCATTGTTCATAACAGTCTTAAATCTGAAATACCTTCATTCCCTACAGCTGCAGAAAATAGACCACCCTAATAGAAACCTATTAGATGACTGATTACAGGAGGTACTGGTCAGAAATAGTATGGACAAGCGCTGGGCGTGGTGGCTCACGCCTGTAATCCCAGCACTTTGGGAGGCCGAGGTGGGCGGATCACAAGGTCAGGAGATCGAGACCACAGTGAAACCCCATCTCTACTAAAAATACAAAAAATTAGCCGGGCGCGGTGGTGGGCGCCTGTAGTCCCAGCTACTCAGGAGGCTGAGGCAGGAGAATGGCGTGAACCCGGGAGGCGGAGCTTGCAGTGAGCCGAGATCGCGCCACTGCACTCCAGCCTGGGCGACAGCGCGAGACTCCGTCTCCAAAAAAAAAAAAAAAAAAAAAGAAATAGTATGGACAAGGGTCTTTGGGTGTCCACTAAAGACGATATAAAACAACACAGGGAGGGACGTTTACATAGTGGTTACAAACATGGACTCTGGAATTAGTCAGTCCTGGGTTCCAATCCTGCCTCTTCCACTTGTAAGCTCTGTCTCCTTGGGCAAGGTATCTGGTCTTTCTGGGTGAACCTTAGATTCTTCATCTGTAAAATGGTTATAATACCTATACACCTGACGGAGTTGTGAGGATGAAATGGCCTAATTTGTCATGAATTCTGGTACATAATACATCTTTACTAAATGTAAGCTACTGTTTATTAAAGGAGAGACTAACTCATTTCTCAAACATGTTGAGTGTCTATATAGGTATGTGGTATAACCACAGCCACTACTGTGAAGGATATGGGCTGGCGATTTAAGCCCAGTTGGTTTGAGTTCACTAGTAGAGGCAATGTACAAGGCAGCTTGGTGGCTGTGGGTACTATTAATTGGGCAAGATAATATGGGAGATATAATATTTTTTGGAATGCGAAACTTTTAAAGAGGAGCCTGCAGTGAACCACGCCGTGGAAGTAGTCCTGCCGCTTCTGAAGCCAGAAGAGGCCTTTGTAAAACTTTACCAGGAATATCCACTGACTTTTTGGTGCACACACACTGGCTGTATCTTTATGTTCTTTAGCTAGTTTGCTGTTAAGCTCAGCAAAAATTCAGAGTTGTGATTTAATAAGCGTGAGACTTAGTAAAGCATTTTGCAAATAGAGTATAACATTAATTTGTTGTGCTTTTGGGTTCCTGAAATAATAGACAATATATCTATCACTGTCCTCCCCACAACCCACATAGCTTTCCAGAGTGGAAAAGATACTCCATGGAGAAAGTTTAGAAGCAGAAAATGAAATGAGAATGAGTGGAAGTAAAAGTAGCCTATCCTCTGTAACTGATTTTGGAGGTGACCTGTGACCTGGCAGTTCCTTATCTATGGGTGGGTACAGGGCACACATTGACCAAAGAAGATAATTTAGGTGAGATGCTGCCCTATCTATGAGAATGGGACTCTTGGCTCTTAAAATTAGAAACCAGGAGATCTATAGGATGGAAAATAGCCTTCCCTTTCCCCCCAAATCAAACAGATACACATCCTTTGTGACAGGAATAGGTCGTGAAATATGGTGTCCAGAACAAACTGTCTGCTGGGCTTTTAAAAGGGTTTTATACTTTCTCCTGGGCACCTAGAGCAGTTACTCTCCATTCTGTCTCCTTTTATTACCCACCTCAAACAGTCATAATTTTTTTCCTTTCCATTCCCTAAACTTACCCTTCTTCCTTCCTCTACCCCCAAAATGGGAAAGCCTTTAGCATTTAACTGTAGTACTTTATTTGGCTGTCAGTATTTGTCACATTAGTAATTGGGTGAGCTTGGCTGGAGGTGGGGGGCTGTTCTGCCCTTTTTAAGATTGGCCCACACACCATTGTACTTAGGTACCCACACAGGAGCAGAGCAAGCTGGCTAGATTTTGAACACAAAAACATGATATTGTGGGTGGGAGCATGTATAGTTTTAGATTTTTTTTTTTTTTTTTTTTTTGAGACGGAGTCTTGCTCTGTTGCCCAGGCTGGAGTGCAGTGGCACGATCTCGGCTCACTGCAAGCTCCGCCTCCCAGGTTCACACCATTCTCCTGACTCAGCCTGCCGAGTAGCTGGGACAATAGGTGCCTGCCAACACGCCTGGCTAATTTTTTTCTGTATATTTAGTAGAGACAGGGTTTCACCATGTTAACTAGGATGGTCTCGATCTCCTGACCTCATGATCCGCCCGCCTCGGCCTCCCAAAGTGCTGGGATTACAGGCGTGAGCCACCGCGCCCGGCCCTAGTTTTAGAATTTTTAAAGTAAGACAAAAGCCATGTACCTAATGAGGCCAGTGGAATAAACTGTATTTACAACAGATAGAACTTTTTTTTTTTTTTTTTTTTTTTGAGATGGAGTCTGGCTCTGTTGCCCAGGCTGGAGTGCAGTGGCCGGATCTCAGCTCACTGCAAGCTCCGCCTCCCGGGTTTACGCCATTCTCCTGCCTCAGCCTCCGGAGTAGCTGGGACTACAGGCGCCTGCCACCTCGCCCAGCTAGTTTTTTTGTATTTTTTAGTAGAGACGGGATTTCACCGTGTTCGCCAGAATGGTCTCGATCTCCTGACCTCGTGATCCGCCTGTCTCGGCCTCCCAAAGTGCTGGGATTACAGGCTTGAGCCACCGCGCCCGGCCAGATAGAACTTTTGTTTCTGTTTAACACCTAGTAATTAAAAATACTAAGAACAGGGATAAAGTGAAAATTATTAAGTCTTTGTGTCTATTGCTTATTGGTAAAACCAACACATCAAAAAATATCTGTTGGCTCCCAAATTGTTAATAGTTTCTGACTTAATGTGTGTTCTGAGTGATTTGGTGGAGTGAATGAGCTAGATCTTGACTTTTCCCTCAAAGGATTGAAATTTGATTCTTGAAGGTTGAAAAAACAAAACTCAACTCTTTATGCATAAAGCACAGATAAACAGTACAGTACATGAATATATATGTATTTTATCTGTGGTATCAAAATTTCATGAGAAGTGGTAATTAAGGAAAAAATGTCTACAAAGGTATGGCGGAGGCGATGACAATTAAGAAGAAGACTGAGACAGGTGGGGCTCTCCCCTTTGAGAACCTGTAGGACCTAAGTATCTGTGTCTTGGAGAGGCTAGTGCCGCTTCTTTATTTTTCTCCTCTCTAAAACTGGCCTGAGGATGATGAATGGTGTCACTACCTGAAGTGCTTCAGGAATGCCAGTGGGTACTTTTAGGATTATTATGGCACAATATAAGTGATTCTGACACTTACCAGGAATACAAGCAGCGCTTTGTATACATCCTTTATATTGGAGAGCCTAGCGGTTGCATTAAACATGAGGGGAAAAAATCTGAAAAATACCAAGGGTGAGAAGAAATGAATATTATTTTAATAATCCTTTTTTTTTTTTTTTTGAGACGGAGTCTCGCTCTGTCACCCAGCCTGGAAGTGCAGTGGCCGGATCTCAGCTCACTGCAAGCTCAGCCTACCGAGTAGCTGGGACTACAGGCGCCCACCAACTCGCCTGGCTACTTTTTTGTATTTTTTAGTAAAGACGGGGTTTCACCGGGTTAGCCAGGATGGTCTCGATCTCCTGACCTCGTGATCCGCCCATCTCGGCCTCCCAAAGTGCTGGGATTACAGGCTTGAGCCACTGTGCCCAGCTCTTTTTTTTTTTTTTTAAATAGAGACATAGTCTCACTACGTTGCCCAGGCTGGTCTCGAACTCCTGGCCTCAAGCAATCCTCCCATCTCTCATTTTAATAGAGTTGCTCAGTTAGTAATGGCTGTGTAATGAGCGTAATATATTTTGCTCATGAAATCGTAATGTTTTCAGGGATATTAAAACTTAGTAAATTGGGAAGCTTTCACCCCCTAGTTTGGTGGGGAGTTTATTGCCCTGCGCGCATCACCCTCTCCCCACCCCGTGATTTTTAAGGATGGCTCCTCAGACTCTGTGTATGACTATTTCCCTCATACCATGTTTGGTATTTTGCAAGTAGATAACTTGGTACCTTTTTAATATGATAAGCCTAGATATCTGAGGGGAATAGTGTTTCCTGATAAATTACGCAGTTAGTTGGTAAGGAGACGATAAGATTTATGATGACTTTTAAAGAGTCAAGTGTTTGGACCCATTTTTCTGAGGATTTCCCTATCCTTCCCACAGCATAGGAGACTATCTTGACCTATTTTTCTGTCCTTATACTGCCTGAAGGAAAGACGTGCATTTGGATCTTTGCCACTCTGTAGTTTAGTTTCTTCCCTTTTCCCCGTTTAAGACAGGTTAGCAAAATGTTTTTGAGAACAACACAGACCTGAATTTGAATTGAATTGCAATTTTTCTTTTTATTAGATGTGTTTGTGTCCAAGACACCTGACCTGTTTGAGCTCTGGTTTGCTCATCTGTAAAATAAAAGTACTCTCTCTGTTAAGGAAGTGTAACAGGTACACAATATAGTGTACCTTTTAGAAGTTTGACTTTAGGTTAGGCATAGTGGCTGATGCCTGAAATCCCAGCACATTGGAAGGCTAAGGTGGGAGGATCGCTTAAGGCCGGGAGTTTGACACCAGCCTGGTCAATAGAGCAAGACCCCATGTCTACAAAAAATAATTAAAATTAGCTGGGCGTGGCAGCACACGCCTGTAGTCCTAACTGCTCCAGAAGCTGAGGTGGGAGTTCAAGGCTGTAGTGAGCTGTGTTCACGCCACTGCACTCCAGTCTGGGTGAAAGAGCAAGAGCCCTGTCTCAGAAAAAAATTGAAAAAGGTTTAAAGTAAAAAAGAACATAGCATTATAGGACTCTTAATTTTACAAGGGGATTTAACTGAGGCCCAGAGAAGCCAAGTGGCCAGAGAGCAAGGTGAGCAGGAGCAGTTGGGCCCATGCCACAAGGTCCCTGTGTGTCCCTTTTGCCCCACAAACCTTGCGTTTGTATTAGGTCACTCCTTACTGTACAGATACACGTGGTAATGGTGCTGGTGTGCTGTCCTGTGTGAACTAGTGTTGGCTTTGACCTCAGTTGAATCAGTAGGGGATCACATTTCTGTGAGTTTTGTGGAAGCCTTCTAAAATCAGAGAATTACTTTGCCTGTATTTGTGACTTCAGTTACTAGGCTTTATGATAGGAATATGGATGGGAAAATCCTCTAAAATGCCATCTGGTCCTTTGATTTTTGTGTGTCAAGGGCTTACAATTACCAGGAATTGTTCCAGACCAGAAAACTAGTTCCTGTTGTCCAGAATTATGTTTCTAAGATAGTAATGGGGGGACTAAACTTGTAATCTGCTGAAAACATGTTTTTGAGATTTAAGTTATTGAAGCATTTGCTTATTGTGAATTAAAAGAAAACAGAAAAATCATTATAATCACATTTCCTCCTTGATGTTTTGGGGATTGTTTATCATTTTTTAAATTTTAATGTTTAAGTATATTAGAGACAGGGTCTTACCATGTTGCCCTGGCAGGTCTCTAACCCCTGGCCTCAAGCAGTCCTGTCACCCCAGCCTCCTAAATTTCTGAGATTACAAGCATAAGCCACCATGCCCAGTCTGTCTTTTTTTTTTTTTTAAAGACAGAAAGAACATACCATTTTTTCCAACAACACTTATCTTTCCAGGACAAGTCAAAAACTTATTGAATGCCCTTGAGTATATACTCAAGATTAATAGCTGAGGATACTACCCGCGAGTAGTTGGATTTAGTAGAGAAAAGAGTATATTGAGACAGGAAACAAGGTTCAGTGGTAGAAAGAAAGTGATTCTTAAATTAGGTCTTGAGTTTGCCATTTTAGGCAGAGAGAACAACATATACAAGTGTGAAAATCATAAAACATTCTGGCAGTTGGGAAACCACAGGTAGCTTTCGTGTTGTTGAAACTTGGAGTTCAAGGCAGGAATGCAGGAGATGACAGGGACTGGCAGATGAAGACTGGGGAGTTAGGCAAGGTGTGGGCCGTGGAGAGCTTTGTCTTCAGTGCTGTACTACTCACGCCAATCTCAAATCACTTTTTTTATTTTAATTTGAGACAGGGCCTCACTCTGTCACCCAGGATGGAGTGCAGTGGCATGATCATAGCTCACTGAAACCTCGAACTCCTGGACTCAAGTGACCCTCCTGCCTCAGCCTCCCAAGTAGCTAGGATTATAGGCATGTGCCACTGTGCCTGGCTAATTTGTGTATTTTTTGTAGACATAGGTCTCACTTCTGTTGCCCAGGCTGGTGTTGAGCCCTTGGCTTCAAGCAGTCCTTCTGTCTTGGCCTCCCAATGTGCTAGATTACATGTATGAGCCATCAGCTGTTTGGAGACAATTTAACCCAAGTGGTATTGTCTATTATTCCTTTTTTTTTTTTTGAGATGGAGTCTCGCTCTGTGACCCAGGCTGGAGTGCAGTAGCATGATCTTGCTCACCGCAACTTCTGCCTCCTAGGTTTAAGCAATTCTCCTGCCTCAGCCTCCCAAGTAGCTGGGATTACAGGCATGTGCCACCACACCCAGCTAATTTTTGCATTTCTTAAATAGAGACAGAATTTAACTATATTGGTGAGGCTAGTCTTGAACTCCTGACCTCAGGTAATCTGTCCACCTTGGCCTCCCAAAGTGCTGGGATTACAGGTGTGAGCCACTGGCCTATTTTTATTTATTTTTATTATTTATTTATTTATTTTTTATTTTTATTTTTTTGAGACAGAGTCTTGCCCTGTCACCATACTGGAGTGCAGTGGCGCAGTCTCATCTCACTGCAACCTCCGCCTCCTGGGTTCAGGTGATTCTCATGCATCAGCCTCCCGAGCAGCTGGGATTACAGGCATGTGCCACCACACCCAGCTATTTTTTTTTTTTTTTTTTGTAAGTAGAGACAGGATTTCACCATGTTGGTCAGGATGGTCTTGATCTCCTGACCTCGTGATCCGCCCGCCTCAGCCTCCCAAAAGTGCTGGGATTACAGGCGTGAGCCACGACAGCCAGCCCTGTCTGTTACTCTTAATGAACTTAATGACACCTCTGTCAGTGTTAACATGTTTCTCCCTTTTAGGATAATGCCATGAATATGCAGAACTAACCGCTCAGCAAACACTCAAAGGTAATGGGAAATGAGCATGCCACAGATAAACAATGGAGAGAGGCTAGAATGCAACTTAAATTGGAATTTAAAACACAAAAACACACTCCACTCATAGTGTAGGAGATATTTAGTAACATGAATTGCAGTTTTAAAACTCTAGTCAAAATGTTAAATATTTGAA
Organism: Papio anubis; assembly: GCF_008728515.1. Classification (NCBI taxonomy): domain Eukaryota; kingdom Metazoa; phylum Chordata; class Mammalia; order Primates; family Cercopithecidae; genus Papio; species Papio anubis. Next base: position 66,942,451 of record NC_044992.1, on the reverse strand, counting down.
TTTTTTTCTAACAATTTAGGTGAAATGCAATTTGGAATAATTTTAACAGGCCTCGTGGCCACCTTTTTGGTTTAAATATTTGTTTACTTAGCTATTTTCTTCCTCTTTACTTGTGTGGGCAGTGAACCTAATAATTAGGTTAAAGAATTTAAAAAATCAATTCTAGAGAGCTCACCTTTGACTAACATAGCAAATACCATCATTTAGATTAAATCAATAGTAATTTCAGGCTAGACATGGCGGCTCATGCATGTTGTCTGCAACCTCCACCTTCCGGGTTCAAGCGAGTCTCTTGCCTCAGCTTCCTGAGTAGCTGGGACTACAGGCATGCGCCACCATGCCCAGCTAATTTTTGGTTTTTGTTTTTTTGAGACAGAGTCTCACTGTGTAGACTAGGCTGGAGTGCAGTGGTGCGATCTCGGCTCACTACAACCTCTGCTGCCCAGATTCAAGTGATTCTCCTGCCTCAGCCTCTCGAGTAGCTGGGATTACAGGCGCCCGCCACCACACCCAGCTAATTTTTATATTTTTAGTAGAGACAAGGTTTCACCATGTTGGCCAGGCTGGTCTCGAACCCGTCACCTCAGGTAATTTACCCACCTTGGCCTCCCAAATTGCTAGGATTATAGGCGTGCACCACTGCGCCTGGCCTGCCTCAGTTTTAAGCATGAACAGACCAACAGACCATCAACGAGCACCAGACATTTGAGGAATGGAATATTTGGGCCATTGAAGGATTTTCTTTTTTCTTTTTTTTTTTTTGAGATGTAGTCTCGCTCTGTCGCCCAGGCTGGAGTGCAGTGGCCGGATCTCAGCTCACTGCAAGCTCTGCCTCCCGGGTTCACGCCATTCTCCTGCCTCAGCCTCCCGAGTAGCTGGGACTACAGGCACCTGCAACCACGCCCGGCTAATTTTTTGTATTTTTAGTAGAGACAGGGTTTCACCGTGTTAGCCAGGATGGTCTCGATTTCCTGACCTCGTGATCCGCCCGCCTTGGCCTCCCAAAGTGCTGGGATTACAGGCGTGAGCCACCGCGCCCAGCCCCATTGAAAGACTTTAAGTCAAATGACCTGACAGTCCAACTTTAAAAGAACACAACTTTATTTTTTCAAAGAACAATTTTAGATTGATAGAGAAGTTGTACAAAGAGTTCTCATATGGCCCACATTCACTTTCACCTGTAACTAACATTATTATGGTGTATTTACTTTGATTGAGCCAATATTGATACGTTATCATTAACTAAAGTTCATACTTTATTCAGTATTTCCTTAGTTTTTCCCAGGTCCTTTTCTGTTCTAGGGTCCCATCCAGGACACCACATTAAACCTAGTCATCATGTCTCTCTAGACTCCTCTTGGCTGTGACATTTCTGACTTAACAACGTCAGTGTAGAGTAAGAAAATAAAAACTAAAAAGAAAAAAACCTCAACCATTTCTGGCTTACATTTTAATGATGCTAATTCTGATTGCAGGATTCAGAAGATTCTGATGGTGGCAAAGTGAAAGCAGTGAGACAGGTTAGGAAGCCACTGCAGTAATCCAAGGCAAAGAATGATAGGTTGGATCAGAGTGATGGTGGTAAAAGTGAAAAGTGTTCCATTTGGGGATGTTATAAAAGCCATGAGCCTGGATGGAGAAACTAAAGGAATGAGTATAGAGGAGAAGAAAAGAGTTCCAGGGATGGAACCCTTGGGGCACTTGAATGTTTAAAAGTTAGTGAGATAAAAAACTAGCAAAGGAGACTCAACAGGAAGTGGCCAGTTAGGTAGGAAGAAAAGCTGGGAAATGATGCATCTTGGAAGCCAAGAAAGTGTTTCAAGGTGAAGGAAATGATCCCTTCTGTTTTGCCCTGCTTATAGGCCAAGTCAGATAAGGGCAGGGAATTGACTTTTGCATTTCGCAGGAGGAGCTGATTGGTGACCTTGAGCAGTTTCAGTAGAGTGGTAGGAGCGGAACCATGCTTGGAGCTGGTTCAGAGAGGATGGGTATGCACAAGGAAAGCTGCACGAGGAAACTTGCTGTGGTGATAGATGTGTTCTTTCTCTCAAAAGTAGAGGATATGTAAATTATACATGCAAACTAATATTTATGAGTGAACCAATGATAGGGTCTTACTCTGTCACCTAGGCTGAAATACAGTGATGCGATCATGACTCACTGCAGCCTCGACCTCCTGGGCTCAAGTGATCCTCCTGCCTCAGCCTCCCAAGTAGCTGGGACCACAGGCACACACCACCACGCCTAATTAATTTTTAAGTTTTTTGTAGAGAACAGGGTTTCACCATGTTGCCTAGGCTGGTCTTGAGCTCCTGGGCTCCAGCGAACGTCTTGCCTCGGCTTCCCAAGGTGTTGGAATTACAGGCGTGAACTACTGTACCCGGCCCAAATATTTAGCCAAAGGTAATAATATGTATACTGAAGTATTTAGGGGAAAATGTACTCATATCTGTAACTTTGAAACGCATTAAAAATTAAGATGGATAGGGCCAGGTGCAGTGGCTCACATCTGTAATCTTAGCACTTTGGGAGGCCAAGGCAGGTGGATTACCTGAGCTCAGGAGTTCAACACCAGCCTGGGCAACACGGTGACACCCTGACTCTATCTACTGAAATACAAAAAAAAGTTAGCCAGGCGTGGCGGCGTGCGCCTGTAGTCCCAGCTACTTGGGAGGCTGAGGCAGGAGAATCGCTTGAACCTGGGAGGTGGAGGTTGTTGCGGCGAGCAGAGATCACGCCACTGCACTGCAGCCTGGGCGACAAGAGTGAAACTCCATCTCCCAAAAAAAAAAAAAAAAAAAAACCAGACTGTGAATAAACTTTGCTTGTACAACTCTGAATACCAGAAAACAGTGTCTCTTCCAAGTTCTGAGGGAAAATGCTGTTCAGCCCAGGATTCTGTTGAAATCTATACCCAACTGAGCTAGCCTTCAAGCATAAACATAGAATCAAGACATTTCCAGACATGCAAGGACTCAAAACATTTGCCCCTCAAGCACATTTTCTGTGTCGCGCATTCTGGAGTGCAATGGCATGTGATCCTGACTCACTGTAACCTCCACCTCCTGGGTCCAAGCGATTCTTCTGCCTTAGCCTCCCAAGTAGCTGGGATTACAGGCACGCACCACCACGCCCGGCTAATTTTTTGTATTTTTAGTAGAGACGGGGTTTCTCCATGTTGGCCAGGCTGGTCTTGAACTCCCGATCTCAGGTGATCCACCTGCCTCAGCCTCCCAGAGTGCTGGGATTACAGACATGAGCCACTGTACATGGCCAGAATTTTTTTTTTTTTTTTTTTTTTTTTTTTTTGAGATGGAGTTTCGCTCTTGTTGCCCAGGCTGGAATGCAATGGCGCAGTCCCGGCTCACCGCAACCTCTGCCTCCCAGGTTTGAGCAGTTCTCCTGCCTCAGCCTCCTCAGTAGCTGGGATTATAGGCATGTGCCACCATGCCTGGCTAATTTTTGTATTTTTAGTAGAGATGGGATTTCACCATGTTCGTCAGGCTGGTCTTGGACCCCTGACCTCATGATCTGCCTGCCTCGGCCTCCCAAAGTGCTGGAATTACAGGTGTGAGCCACCGCGCCCGGCAAAAATGTTTGTTTGTTTTTTTTTTTAAAGTCATGGAAACTTGAGGAAATGCAGAAGGCCATCAGTAAAGGAAGTACAGTTGACCCTTGAGCAACAGAGGTTTGAGCTGCGTGGTTCCACTTATACAATGGATTTTTTCAATCTACATGTGTGTCAAAAAGACAATGTTCATAGGATGCACAGCCCACTTACACAGAGGGCCAACTGTGCGACTTGAGTATGCACAGACTTTTGTATATGCGGGGGTCCTGGAACCAGTCCCCCATGAATACAAGGTACAGCTGTGTCTTTTTTTTAAAAAACCAAGTTAGGCCGGGCGTGGTGGCTCACTCCTGTAATCCCAGCACTTTGGGAAGCTGAGGCAGGCGGATCACGAGGTCAGCACATCGAGACTATCCTGGCTAACATGGTGAAACCCCATCTCTACTAAAAAAAATACAAAAAAATTATCCGGGTGTGGTGGCCGGGCGCCTGTAGTCCCAGCTATTCGGGAGGCTGAGAGAGGAGAATGTTGTGAACCCGGGAGGCGGAGCTTGCAGTGAGCTGAGATCGTGCCACTGCACTCCAGCCTGGGCAACAGAGCGAGACTCCATCTCAAAACAAAACAAAAAAACCAAGCTGGCCGGGCACGGTGGCTCAAGCCTGTAATCCCAGCACTTTGGGAGGCCGAGATGGGCGGATCATGAGGTCAGGAGATCGAGACCATCCTGGCTAACATGGTGAAACCCCGTCTCTACTAAAAAATACAAAAAACTAGCCGGGCGAAGTGGCGGGTGCCTGTAGTCCCAGCTACTGGGGAGGCTGAGGCAGGAGAATGGCGTGAACCCGAGAGGCGGAGCTTGCAGTGAGCTGAGATCCGGCCACTGCACTCCAGCCTGGGTGACAGAGCAAGACTCCGTCTCAAAAAAAAAAAAAAACCAAGCTAACTTTTTCTCCTAGAGGGTGGTGCGGGTGGTCTTGTGAGCTTGATGATGAAAATTCAACTGGAGAAAACTGGAAATTTTGGTTCTAGTCAGTTCAGAGTTGATAGCCTTAATCATTATAGATTTATACATAGACATTCATGACATTAAAACACTTCTACTGCATAGAGGGGATCATAAAGGCTGAATACCAGGCTGTAGCTGCAAACAGTAGGCATATCTTAGTTGTCATGTAATATGTCTGATCGCTTTTCTCCTTTGGAAAACTACTTGTTATTGTGGGCAGGAGAGTGAACTGTTTATGCCTGGTCACCCTTCCATTTCCAGGGAGCATGGATGTTCTGTTGGTACTGGGAGCTGACCCAGAATCATGGGATGGTACACATGTTTCTCCTTTAAGTGTAACATGAAATCAGGAAGTTGTTCTTGTAACACGGAGTTGCGGGTCTGACAAGCCTGTTGTTTGTGTTAATACATCCTATCATTTAGCCCTCTTAGTCCCTCTCTTCTCTGCAGGTTGTGACAGTTCTGTGGGACGAAAATGCTGATTTTTCACATGGAGCAGCATGTAGGTGCTTAGAGAGATCTAGAGGCGGAGCAAGGCTGGGCTTGTCTCTTGGTGATGGTGCCTGCCAAGAGCAGGGGCTGTGCTGCGGCTGCCCTGCCCCCCAGCCCTCACAGCGAACCTGAACCTGCTCTTCCTGAGCCATGCAGCTGCCTGAAGGAGGCCAGGACCGGGCTAATTACTTACTAGAGAAGCCTCCGGTCCAGCAGCAAAAGGAGGTAGTTAATTTAGCCTGCCTGTTAACAACAGTTATATTTGTCTCCAATTCCATTAGAGATGCTTAGGAAAAGGTTGTTACACCCTGAACCCTGATGTCCATTTTCTTAATGCAAGGGCCTGTACTTGGGGTCTTGAAAGCCCCCTAATGTCAGTCTTTGAAGTGAAGTAACTATACGTGATAGGTGAATAAAATGTGTCAGAGTGTACTAGTTAGAATTTTCATAGATTACAAAGATTTTCTGTGTATTTATTTGAATTGGTAATCGGTTATGAGCAGTTTTGTGTAGCTGTTTTTAATTGTACCACAATTAAGATATCACTTATATTATTGAAGAATGGGATCATTCCTTCTAGGTGAGGGAGTAACCCTTTTATATATTTTCTTTCTCTTTTTCTTTGTTTATGGTGGAGAATAATTAAACTTCCTTTTTTTTTTCTCTGAGGTAGGTCTTGCTCTGTCACCCAGATTGGGGTGCAGTGGCATGATCATAACTTACTGCAGCCTCCACCTTCCAGGCTCAACTGATCCTCCCACTGTAGCCTCAGAGTAGCTGGGACTACAGCTACACACCACTACACCCAGCTATTTTTTTTTTTTTTTAATTTTTGTAGAGACAGGTATTGGCTATATCCCTCAGCCTGGTCTTGATCTCCTGGGTTCAAGTTATTCTTCTGCCTCAGCCTCTGAAAGTGCTGGGATTACAGGTGTCAGCCACCAGCACTTGACCATCTTCCTCTAATTTTTAGTTTTGTCACCTTGAGAAGCCTATGATACAACATGGAATTTGATGTCTCATCCTGTATGGTCCTGTGCACCCTGTTCCTACAAAAGTAACAGAGGGAGTCTTTTGGGAGGGTGGGATAAACTTAGATTCTTAAAATAATGCATGTGGGTTTTTTAGTGTTCATTTTAGATTCTCTTCAAGACAGTCAGAAGCCCCCCCTACCCTAATCTCAGTTCCTGTTTGCTGCTCTCTCCTGGCTCCCTGCAGTAGCCCCTTCTCCACCTGATCTTCCTGCTGCTGCTCTTTGTCCCCTCAGAGCTGTGTGAACACACAAGCCCGAACCACCATCCTAATGAGCAAATTCCCTGAGTCCTTACTCTACCCTGCACAGTCGGGCTCAGTTCTCTGTCCCTGATCTCCCCTAGACTATGCCACATCCCTTCCTGCCTGAGAACGTTTGCACCTGCCCCTGCCTGTGCCTGGAATGTTTCTTGCTCTCATTTGTGTCCTCCTTGCCCACCCCCAAGCCTCACTACAGCCTACTTACACTCAGGGTTTCCATTTAAATATTACTGCCCAAGTGGCCGGGCGCGGTGGCCCACGCCTGTAATCCCAGCACTTTGGGAGGCCGAGGTGGGTGGATCACGAGGTCAGGAGATCGAGACCATCCTGGCTAACGTGGTGAAACCCTGTCTCTACTAAAAATACAAAAAAAAATTTAGCTGGGTGTGGTGGCGGGCGCCTGTAGTCCTAGCTACTGGGGAGGCTGAGGCAGGAGAATGGCGTGAACCTAGGGGGCGGAGCTTGCAGTGAGCCGAGGACGTGCCACTGCACTCCAGCCTGGGCGACAGAGTGAGACTCCGTCTCAAAAAAATAAATAAATAAATAAACATTACCGCCCAAGTGAGCTTTCCTTGACTTCCATCTGTGCATTGATTAGATTCGGTCTCTAAGATGTGCTGTCATACAGAGCACCCTGGACTCATAGAACTTAAACCTGAAGTTGTAATGAACTTGCTTCCCCTACTGTCAGCTTTTTGAAAGTAAGGCTCATTTTTAAAATTGTATCCCAGGACCTAGCATAGTTCCTAACTCAAAATAGGCACTCACTCACACTTGTTTACTCAGTCTTTTTTTTTTTTTTTCCCTCCCTCCCCTCAGTGATGAGATCTTGCTATATTGCCCAGGCCAGAGTGCCGTGGCTTTTCACAGGTGCAGTCATAGCGTACTACAGCCTCAAACTGCTGGGCTTAAGGGATCCTCCCAGGTAGCTGGGACTACAGGCACATGCCACTGTGCCCGTCTTGACTATGTATTTTTTTTTTTTTTTGGTTGTTTTATTAGGATAGAGTCCTAAGAATGGCATTACTGGGTTAATAGGTATGAACATTAGATCTTTAATACATACAGTCGAATTGCTTTTCATAAAGCCATATACCTTTTTATACTCCCACCAATAATATCCCTATCACTGAGTATTAAATTATTTTAGTCTTTGCCAATATGATCATCCAAAGTGAGGCAGTATGTGGCTATCAAATGTCTGAGTCAGCTGGGCACGGTGGCTCACACCTGTAATCCCAGCACTTTGGGAGGCCGAGGTGGGTGGGTCACCTGAGGTCAGCAGTTCGAGACCAGCCTGGCAAAAATGGTGAAACCTCGTCTCAACTTAAAATACAAAAATTAGCCAGGCATGGTGGCAGGCGCCTGCAATCCTAGCTACTGAGGAGGCTGAGGCAGGAGAATCTCTTGAACCTGGGAGGCGGAGGTTGCAGTGGGCCAAGATCGCACCATTGCAGTCCAGCCTGGGCAACAGAGTAAGACTCCATCTCAAAAAAAAAAAAAAAAAAGTCTGAGTTATGCAAACAGAAGGCTTGAACAAGCCCGTTGATCTGGTTATCCCAGCAAGCCTACATGTGTCCTTGAAGGTTTCTGGGCTCTCAGGTTTTGCAGCCTTAGCAGGCTGAAGGCAACAGGGAGGACCGCTTGTGTTATCTGTTAGGCAGTAGTTTTAGTAACATGGTCAGCATGATTACCTGTAAGAGATGACCCTGCTTGATTGAGCCATATCCAGCTGTCCAAATGTATGAAATTACCATTTATCGCCGGGCGCGGTGGCTCAAGCCTGTAATCCCAACACTTTGGGAGGCCGAGACGGGCGGATCACAAGGTCAGGAGATCGAGACCATCCTGGCTAACATGGTGAAACCCCGTCTCTACTAAAAAATACAAAAAAAAACTAGCTGGGCGAGGTGGCGGCCGCCTGTAGTCCCAGCTACTCGGGAGGCTGAGGCAGGAGAATGGTGTGAACCCCGGAGGCGGAGCTTGCAGTGAGCTGAGATCTGGCCACTGTACTCCAGCCTGGGCGACAGAGCAAGACTCCGTCTCAAAAAAAAGAAATTACCATTTATCATTTAAACATATGACAGCTCCATCAACAGAGGGCAATGTATAGTCTGGCAGAGGACAGAGTGGGATTAAACAAGAATGGCTGCTTCTTTTATTTAAACTCAAATGGAAGTACAAGAAGGAAAATTACTTTGTTTACCATACCCTCTCACCTGTTATAAGCTGCTCTACCTTTAGGTTCTTGCCCTATTCCTAGACTATTTGAAGTTGTCCTTTTTTGTAGAACCTCCATACATGAGCTGAATTTTCCATGTCAGCCATGGAGCTAATTTAGAAACATGTTGCTGGGTTAGGCACAGTGGCTCATGCCTGAAACCCCGGCATTTTGGGAGGCTGAGGTGGGCGGATTGCTTGAACTCAGGAGTTCGAAACCAGCCTGGACAACATGGCAAAACCCCGTCTCTACAAAAAATAGCCAGGCATGGCAGCATGTGCCTGTAGTCCCAGCTACTCAGGAGGCTGAGGTGGGAAGTTCACTTGGCCTGGGAGGCAGAGGCTGCAGTGAGCAGAGATCGTGCCGCTGCACTGTCCAGCCTGGGTGACAGAGTGAGACCCTGTCTCCAAAACTAAAAAGTAAATAGAAACATGTAGCTGTCAATTCTGTGTCCAACTCACAATCAGCAATTTCCCTTATCTCACTTTTTTACTTATTTCTTCTTTATTTACACACATAGCTCCCATAGCTCATAAACATTTCTGAGGGCAGAGACCATGCCTTTTATTCTTATTCCCTTTTCAGCTTCCTAACACAATGCTTTCAGTGTAGTAGACACTTGAACATTAACTTAAGTGCAATTCAGAGGGGACAGCTACTGCAAGTCATTATGACAGTCTAGTAAAATGGTCAGGTTACAGATCTCAGATTTTATACCTTCACCCCCTTTCTCAGCTTTTAATAGTAAACAGAATAGGGCTGGGCATTGTGGCTCATACCTATAGTTCCAGCACTTTGGGAGGCTGAGATGGGAGGATACCTTGAGACCAGGAGTTCCAGACCAGACTTGGCAACATGGTGAGACCCTGCCTCCACAAAAAATTGTAAAAGTAGCGAACTATAGTGACTCGCACCTGTAGTCCCAGCTGTTTATGGGAAGCTCTGAGGCGGGAGGATCCCTTGAGTCCGGGAAGTTGAGGCTGCATTCAGCTGTGATTGTGCCTCTGCACTCCAGCCTGGGCCACAGAGCAAGACCCTGTCTCAAATTTTGAAAAAGTAGTTAACAGAACAGAATTGTTTGACTCTTTTATGGTTTTCTTCTCCCAAGTAGTTGGTAGAATTTGGACACTTTCTGCTCCATAACGAATGTCACTTTATATAAAGGAGCATCTCCTTAATGCATTCCAAAGGACGTATACAACTGATTTTAAGCTAATTTCAGTCTGAGACCTGGTAGAGAACACCTGACACACTTAAATTGAGGGGATTTTAATAATGAGACTATTTGCAAGGTGTTGACCCCAGCTGAGGACCTCCACACTCAGCCCACCCAGGCTAAGTCTTGCTTGTGCACCAGCTCAGCTCATGGCTGGGCCAGGTATGCCCCAGCTCACCTGTGTTATAGCTTGTACCCATGTTCAGCAGTTCCCAAGGTCTTGTCCCGTGTCCGAGAAGAATGAGGATACACTGACAATTTAAGGGTGAGGAGGGTGGAGAAGAATTTTATTGAGCGGTGAACAGCTTTCAGGAGGGGAGGTGGTGGTTCCCCACCCCTGAAGTCTGGTGGTTTCTCTCCCAGTGTAGCTGGGTCAGGGCTTTTATGGACTCACAATAGGGGCATCCATGCTGAATGGTTTGTGGGCATGCAAAGAAAGGCTAAAGCAAAGGCACCACTCAAAGGTGGGCACGGCAGTGTAGAAAATCAATTAGGAAAGAGTAGGTAGATGTAAAATAGGTGAAGGGTGGGGATCAATCAGGAAAGCCTACCAAATGGGAAGATGGGTTCTTGGTCCAGTCCCTGGATTTGACTTGTAGTGTGGCTTTCAGGCTTTCAATTGTCTTTGGTTTAGAGGTGGGGTTTCACTGGGGACCTGCCCCTGTGAGGCGTTTGTCTGCCTCCTGCCGCTATCAGTGTGGGCAAAGTTTCTCTAGAAACCACAGGGATGATGCAGCGTCCACAGCTGGTAATCAGGTTACCATCATGAGGCCTAAGACGGGGAGAAGGAAGGGGCAGGAGTTGCCCAAACCTGGAGAAGGAAAGGACTTACTTTCAATTGAGAGTCCAAGACTGTCCACAGACACTCCCAGGGTGGGAGCTGGTAGAATGAATGCCCTGAGCTGTCCCTCCCTTCCTCTCACCTTCTGCAGGCCTCCCCATTGATTCACAGCACTGGGAGCCAGAGAGTGAGGGAGCCTGTTGATGTAGTCCTTACAGATCCAAAAAGTCAGAGCAGGCTGGGCACAGTGGCTCACGCCTGTAATCCCAGCACTTTGGGAGGCCAAGGTGGGTGGGTCACTTGAGGTCAGGAGTTCGACACTAGCCTGGCCAACATGGTGAAACCCCGTCTCTACTAAAAAATGCAAAAATTAGCCAGGTGTGGTCATCCCAGCTACTTGGGAGGCTAAGGCAGGGGAATCACTTGAACCTGGGAGGTGGAGGTTGCAGTGAGCCAAGATTGCACCACTGCACTCCTGCCTGGGCGAAGAGTGCGACTCTGTCTCAAAAAAAAAAAAAAAAGGAAGAAAAGCAAGTTGTCAGCTGGATCTGGAGAGACAGATGGAGGATACCAGCACAAGATTGATACCTGTCTTTGTTTTTTGGAGACGAGTCTCACTCTACCACCTAGGCTGGAATGCAGTGACGCGGTCTTGGCTCACTGCAACTTCTGCCTCCCAGATTCAAGCAATTCTCCTGCCTCAGCCTCCCGAGTATCTGGGACCACAGGCGCCCGCCACCATGCCCGGATAATTTTTTGTATTTTGTAGTAGAGACAGGGTTTCACCATGTTGGTCACGCGGGTCTTGAACTCCTGACCTCAACTGATCCGCCCGCCTTGGCCTCCCAAAGTGCTGGGATTACAGGCATCAGCCACTGTGCCCAGCCAATATAGCAGTTTTTCTAAAACACTTTTCAGAAAGAAAAAAAAAATCAGTAACCGAGAGGAAGACCACTGAGCAGCATCTCATCACCAAGTCCTTTTGATTCTACCTCCAGAAATACCTGGACTCTCTCCTCTTTGCCTCACTGCCCCACCCACCTGTACCTCCTTGCAGTTCATCTCACAGTCAGCAGAGGAGCTTTTGAAAAATGCAAACCTGAATGTCACTCTCAGTGACTTCTGATGATTGTAACATATAAGCTTGAGCTTCTTAATTTGCATACTGTGGTCTTCTGCCAGACTACCCACAGAAGAGCCTTTGATCTCTTCAAATGTCACTGGCTTGGGGAGGCTTTCTCTGACAGCCCCCACCCCCAAACTAGTTTAGGTCCCTGTGTTTTCTGCTCCCTGACCCTGTCCACTAGCTGGAATCCACATTTGCAGTTTGTATTGTCATTACCTGTTGAACTCTCTGCATTCGCCTCCACCCTGAGGGTGGGGGTGGGGTGGGGACTCACCACTCTACCCCAGTTCCTCTTTGTCTGTCATGTGATTATAGCAAGCCTTTCCCGATTTGGAACTAGATTAACTGCTTCAGAAGTAGAAAATGCATTTGGAACTAACTTTTTGAGTTGGAAATTAACGGCGTCCTGGTGGAAGGACCCCAGCCTTGAGTTTTTCAGTCTGTCCTTATGCACATGTTGGTGAATAGCTCTGTGACCAACATTGCTTTTTCTTCTTTCAGTAACATCCTCTGAGGTGGCTCTTGGGTCACAGAACGACTGTAAATCGATCAGTCCTTTCATTGACCTCTTGAATCCTAAAGTCTTACGAGGAATTAAACAAACTCTGTTGTCATTAGAGGTCTGAGCTCCTGTTTTCTGCTTTATGCTGAGGCAGTGGGATGTGAGTAGAGACCTTAGAGGGTGGTACTGATACACAGGAGTGGTTTGTCTGTTAGCATCACAAAACATGAGTAATGGCTGCTGCCCCAGGCCGGGGGCTTTGTGTTTTATTTTTTTGAAGAGAGGAGTGTAGGATTTCATGTAAGATTAAAAACCTTCTTCTGTTTTAATGAAAGGATGAAAAGGACACTTGCTAAATATGTGTCATTGAAGTAAAGAATTAGCTACAGTTGAGGCCGGGCGCGCACGTGGTGGCTCAACACCTGTAAATCCCAGCACTGTGGGAGGCCGAGGCAGGCAGGTCACTTGAACTCAGGAGTTCGACATCAGCCAGGCCAACTTGGCGAAATCCTATCTGTACTGAAAATATAGAAATTAGCCAGCTTGGTGGCAGGCATCTGTAATCCCAGCTACTCAGGAGGTTGAGGCAGGAAAATCGCTTGAACCCGGGAGGTGGAGGTTGCAATGAGCCGAGATCACGCCATTGCACTCCAGCCTAGGCAATGAAAGCAAGACTGTCCGGAAAAAAAAAAAAAAAAATCAGCTCCAGTTGAGATTATTTGGGTTATTTCCAGTTAGAAGTTCTGATACCATTAATAAAGATTTTACTTTTAAGCTAAAAGAAGCTTAACCAGTCTTTTAGTTAATAGCAGCCAGATCTGGCCAAGAGAACAATCTATCCCTCTGTTTGCAAGTTGCAGAGTCTGCCGTGTTCCTTCTACTCATAATCCAAACAGACTAAGCAGAGCTAAAGATGCAGACAGGGAATAACCAAGTTCACAGTTCATCTGGCATGTTTTCCTGATACCACCTAAACTGGACTTAAGTCATCGTGTTTGGTGTTTGGAAGTCAGATATTTTCTGTTGAATTGATGCCTGCCATAGTACCCATAACTCCCCGTTCCTGACATCCATCACACTGTGATGTGCCTGGCAACTTTCTAGTCCCTGAGCTCCTTGGGAGGGGTGTCCATTTTATCCTCAGTTCACCGAGCTCAGAGCTTGGTCTTTGTCTAGTACAGGTCATCATATGATTGTTGAATTTTTCTTTTTTTTTTTTTTTTTTTTTTAAGGGCATCTATTTTATTAAAATCAGTGCAATTTTTAAAATTGCCAGAATTCAAATACACAGATTTTTCTTGAAACCTCTGGATCTCTGTGTGTCTACGTCGGTCTCTTTCTACCCCCTCCCTTCCTCTCCTTTCTTCTCCCTACTCCTGCAGTTGAAATTCTGACATTCCAAAAGCATTTCAGCTCCACCAAATAGGACTTGCACGTGTGACAAAACGCAAAACAGTTATTTTGAATGGAAACTTTTTGTACCCCTTCGGTAGAAGTTTATTTTGGGGTATTGTCTATGCGTTTAGGTTTCGCTGCCTCCAGATTTATCTGGGTGGAGTAATATCACATAAGTGTGAACTACCTTCCTGTTTTGTTAAAAATGAGCAATTTCTCTTGATGATAAGAGGTCAGCTGAAGAGGTTGATGAGTATAACCTAATTATCTTTTGAACTAAAATATTTCTCAGAGAAAGAAATATCCTGTAATTTGGTTAGTCGTCTTAATTGTTCATCTTCTAACATGTGTGAACATTATGAAGAAATTTTTTTAATGCATGAATAGTCCTGGTCTGTTAATGTGATCGTTTTTCTCCATCAACTTAGTTGCTGGTCAGTGGGTAAATCAAAAAGTCTAAGGTCTTCCAGACTGTTTCATACAAATTTTGCTGGAAGAGTTGTAGCTATTAAAATTACCACCCTGCAAAAGTCTGTGACAAGTCAGACAGGCAGACCAAATCAGAATTAGACATCACATTGCCAGGAAGTGCCCCATCCTGAGAGGGATTAGTAGGACATGTGTAGAAACACTTACACCTCCTCTCTCCCTAGTCCAGCCCCCTTTATCCCTGTCATACTGAAAGTTCCCTTCTCTCTCCACCCACCCCCACTCCTTCCCAAGCTTATACCTTTTTTTTTTTTTTTTTTTTTTGAGACAAGGTTTCTCTCTGTCACCCCAGCTAGAGTACAGTGGTGCAATCACAGCTCACTGCAGGCCTGGACCTCCCAGGCTCAAGCAATCCTCCCACCTCCACCTCCTGAGTAGTTGGGACTACAGGTGCACACCACCATGCCAGGCTAATTGTTTAATATTTTGTAGAAACAGGGTCTCCCTGTACCCTCTAGGCTGGACTCAAACTCTGAGGCTCAAGACATCCTCCCACCTTGGCTTCCTGGAGTGCTGAAATTACAGGTGTGAGCCACCGCACCCGGCCTACATCTTTTTATCTTAGACAAAGAAGTAGGTGGCCTTGTGGAAAGGTACTCCACATAGCCTTTAGGCAGGGTGCTTAAGTTACAGGAAGACTGGTTGTCTAATTCTGTTACCTCCTTTACCTCTCCTTGCTTGGATCAACAAACTCATGACAATCAGTCTTTCTAGGATCTATTTAAGAGGTTCTTGTTTATCACCAAGAATGTACAAATTGACTGGGCGTGGTGGCTCATTCCTGTATTCCCAGCACTTTGGGAGGCTGAGGTGGGAGGATCGCTTGAGCCTAGGAATTGGAGAACAGCCTGGCATCATATCAAGACCCTCGTCTCAAGTTTTTATTAAAAAGGTAGAGAGAGGATGTATAAATTGTTGTAGACCCAGCTTGCTCTAGGGCCCTGAACGTATTACTTAGAACATTTAGAACAAAGCCCCCACATGTAAGTCAGTTCCCCAAAATATGCTAGATACCATACTAAGAGCTGTGAGGAAGACAAATGAGAACTGGATATGGAGCCAGCTTCACTGCTTGCGGGTTAGTTTGGGAGGGGGCCAAGTCATAGCAGCACATGGTACAAAATAGTGATAGACGAGATACCATAAGGGGATTATATTGTTGACAGTAATCCTCCATTAAATACTATAAGATTGAAGCAGAGAGAAAGGTGACCAGGGTGGTTGTAAGCTCTGAACTGAATTTTGAAAGATTTCAATAGACAAGGAAAAGTACAGACAAGCGGTGGGGAGGAGTACAGTGTGTTTAGAGGTCGGTGAGTTGACTAGCTGACTGCACGACAGGGCTCATTTGGAGAAGCAATGGATGATCAGAGCAGATAGTTGGTGATGGCCAAATTATGAAAACCGGAATGCCAGGCTATATTTGCACTTGTAGAAGGATACTTAAGGCTCTTTAACAGAAAAATGGCAGTGGTTAACTTTGGGGGCACTTAAGCCTTGTTTTTTTTTTTTTTTTTTTTTTTTAGACGGAGTCTTGCTCTGTCACCCAGGCTGGAGTGCTGTGGCCGGATCTCAGCTCACTGCAAGCTCCGCCTCCCGGGTTCACGCCATTCTCCTGCCTCAGCCTCTGGAGTAGCTGGGACTACAGGCGCCCGCCACCTCGCCCGGCTAGTTTTTTTGTATTTTTTAGTAGAGACGGGGTTTCACCGTGTTCGCCAGGATGGTCTCGATCTCCTGACCTCGTGATCCGCCCGTCTCGGCCTCCCAAAGTGCTGGGATTACAGGCTTGAGCCACTGCGCCCGGCCCATTTAAGCCTTGTTGCCTGGACATTTGGTGGGTTCCCATCTCCTGACTCACCGATGTTCCCCTTTCACACTGATCCTCACTTTGAGCAGCTACTTTTCAGAAAGGTGGCAGTTGGAAAGAAAGCAGTATTCATGGGGCATGACTCCTTCCTTCGTAGGCAGAGGGAAGTATGAAGTAATGAATGATTTTTACCATGGAAAGTTGGAGTTTGGGGACTTTGTCCTCTTGCCTGTCTTTCCTTCCTCCTCCCCTCTTTTTTCTTCCTTTCCTTTAAAAACGTTTAAAAGGTGCTAAGTCAGAACCTCTCATCATTCCATCACCAGGGGTCAGGAGGTGTACTTGACTAACAAATACCCTTTGTTTTTCTTTTGTGATTTTTTTTTTTTTTTTATGGAGTCACTCTGTCACCCAGGCTGGAGTGCAATGGCATGATCTCAGTTCACTGCAACCTGTGCCTCCTGGCTTCAAGCGATTCTCCTGCCTCAGCCTCCTGAGTAGCTGGGATTACAGGCGCCCACCACCACACCCAGCAGATTTTTTATATTTTTACTAGAGACGGGGTTTCACCATGTTGGCCAGGCTGATCTCAAACTCCTGACCTCAGGTGATCCACTCGCCTCAGCCTCCCAAAATGCTGGGATTACAGGCGTGAGGCACCGCACCCGGCCAGGAGAGTTTTAAAACTTCATAAATGCATTTCATTTCTTCTCAACTTTCTGGTTGTTAAAAGTCAAGTACCTATCACCTGGCCTGGTTGGCGAAAATGCTTTTCAGATTTTTGTGGAGCCGTGGCCTTGCTGTAGTTGCAGTCATTCCAAATGGAGACTGATCTGCTCGGCAAATGTGAGAACTGTTCTCTCTGTGTTCCTGGGTGAGCCATTCAAGCTCTCTGTGGGACTGGGAACCTTAATTATTGAACTACCTTTGCTGGTTATCTCATCACTAAGATTCTTAATAGTTTGTCTGCACTGTGGGTGTTTTCATGATTTGGCACACAGCACAGCAGGCAGCATTGCCGAGATGTTTTTCATGTTGCAGAAAAACTGTAACAGATGGAGGTGGTGATTGTAAAGCACTTATTTAAAGTGTTAGTAATGAATCACTATAGCTTGAAACTGAGTCAGTTAGCCATACTAAGGGAAGTTGAAGAGCATTCTAATAGCTTCTAATAAAATATGTAATCAGGCACCTGAAGAGAACTGACTTTGAGTGGCTCCCCAGTACTGTTACCCCCGCCAGGGCCCTTAGAATTTGTTCCTAGGGGTTAAAGTCTTTTAAAAGCATGCGTGCATGTGTGTTTTCTCTTTTCTAGGAACTTGAAATTATGTAGTAGATACCACTAGAATTCATGAAATTTGTCTTTAAGTCATAGTAGAATTTCAGTATTGCTCCTTTGGGATTGACTGAGTGATACTCAGGAGTTAGACTAGTTTTACCTGGGTTCTTTGAATAACTGGGGACACCGCACTGGCCTATGTTGAATTTCTGCACTGCAGGGACCAGCTATAAATAGTGTTTTTGGTTTTTTACATGTTAAGAGCTTGAAAATGTAATTCTTCCCATCATTCATGCACAAATGCTCTCACACAAATTGCTTCACAGATTGATAAAACTTTGAATAATTTTTCCCTGAAGAAATGTTGAACTTTTCTGCAAGCTGTTGCAACTGGAGTGCTTGTTGAAAGGCTTGATGGGACCATAAATGTACAGCTTATTTCTTTAAAAAAAAAAGATTTCTATTTTTTATTCATTTTCAGATGACTGAATATGTTCAGGCTAGAAAATATCCCCTTATTTCAAAATGCAGCAATCTATAAACAAAATACTTGCCATTTTTCTAAATGACACCTTTTTCTATAATTTGTATAGAAAATTAATTGCAAGGACCGGGTGCTGTGGCTGACGCCTGTAATTCCAACACTTTGGGAGGCCGAGGTGGGTGGATCCCTTGAGGTCAGGAGTTTGAGACCACCCTGGCCAATATGGCGAAACTCCATTTCTACTAAAAATACAAAAACATTAGCCGCGTGTGGTAGCTGGCGCCTGTAATCCTAGCTACTTGGGAGGCTGAGGCACGAGAATTACTTGAACCCAGGAAGCAGAGATGGCAGTGAGCTGAAATGGCGCCATTGCACTCCAGCCTGGGTAACAAGAGCAAAACTCCGTCTCAAAAAAAAAAAAAAAAGGAAAAGAAAAATTTATATATCATTATAGTTAAGTGAATTTTCACAAACAAAACACACCCAGGTCAGTAAATGTGAGATAAACAGCACCTCCGGAGTTCCTTCATGTCCCCTTCCATTGACTTGTACGTATATATATATATTTTTTGAAGTGAACATAAACTCAAGATTTTATTGTCTTCATAATAAAACAAAAGATTACACTTAGAACTGGATCACTTGGCCCTTTCTCTTCTTATCTTCTCCCAGTTCAAAATGCTTGCATCTTTTAATAGCCAGCATTCTCTTAGATCTGCAATTGGGCTCAACGCACTCAAGCCTTAGCACAGTCTTTGTGGTTTCAGCCTTTTTCCGGAAAATCAGCTTAGTCTGCCCACCGTAGCCACTCTGCTTCCTGTCATAACGCCGCTTTCCCTGGGCATACAGAGAATCCTTGCCCCTCTTGTACTGTGTCACTTCGTGGGGTTGCTGCTTGCCACACTTCTTACAGAGAGTCCAGCGAGTTGTAGGAACGTTGACCGTTTGCGTCAGTGTTATCAGCACAGAAAGGACTTGTATATTTTTAATTCCTCTGTAGAAAGCTCACCTCATTCCTCATCTCTTAAATTTCTTCCTGATTTGGGCTCTTAACATTATTTTCAATCTCTTTGCAAAAAAAAAGAACTCTCTTCACTGAAACTTGTCTCTTCCTCCTTTCATAATCTCATCTCTTGATCAATCTGCTTCCGTTAAACCAAAGTGTCTTGTGTGGCTACAAAGTCATAACTCGAGGGAATATGGGGGTTGGAATAGAAAATGCAGCTGTGGGGTAGTAGCTAAAAACATTCCTTAGAGATTTTAAAGCTGAAGGAAACTTTTTTTGTGAACTCACCCATGGATTTGTGCAGAGGGAGTGAATAAGCAAGTGAAGAAGACACGGTGATGGGAGCAGCTTGCTCATGCTCAGGAGTCTGAGTAGGCCTTTAAAAATTATTTGTGGCCAAGCACGGTGGCTCCTTTCTATAATCCCAGCACTTTGGGAGGCCAGGGTGGGCAGATCACCTGAGGCCAGGAGTTTGAGACCAGCCTGGCCAACATGGTGAAACCTTGTCTCTACTAGAAATACAAAAATTAGCTGGGTATGGTGGCGCACACCTGTAATCCCAGCTGCTTGGGAGGCTGAGGCCCTTGAATCGCTTGAACCCGGGAGGTGGAGGTTGCAGTGAGCTGAGATCATGCCACTCCACTCCAGCCTGGGTGACAGAGCAACAGAGCAAGACTCTCTCAAAAAAAAAAAAAAAATTACATTTTTAAAAACATTAATTCCATGTTTTCCTGCTTTCTGGGGGAGAAAAACATACTAAACACCAAGTAATAATTTTTATTCTGTAGACAGCCATAGTTCTAAGTTGATGTCAAATCTGGGAGTTGCCCTGGAGTTGTGTTTATTGGGGGAGGGGACACTTTTTAGGGAGATTTGCCTCTGTCTTGGTGAAGGTGACAAGAAGACAGTGTAGCTCTATGAACTCCTGGCAGGTAAGTAGTTACCTTTTTCTGCAAAGTTACTGGTCACAAACCGAAAGTGTCCCTTTCTAATGATTACTTTGTTCTGTTTTGATGCACAAATAGGTTACAAGCAGCTCTTTGTCAGTCTGACTCTCGTCTGTCTTCCAAGAACAAGTGTATACAGTAAAAGTAGACATACCTCACCATTTCAGGAGTTAAGACATTTTCAAAAACTCCTCATAGCTGGTATGGTTGCACGCACCTGTAGTCCCAGCTACTCCAGCCTGAGCAACATAGTGAAACTCTGTCTCTGAAATGAAATAATAAATATTGTTTATAAGCCTGTGGGGTTTTTATTATTACTATAGGATGATGCTTTATAAGATCATTATTAGACCACATTTTCCTTCTAGACCTTATTTTTGGTAGGTCACAGAATCCTGGCCTTAAATAACTTTTAAAGTAGCTCCTTTTCTTTTTTTTTTTTTTTTTTTTTGAGACGGAGTCTCGCTCTGTCGCCCAGGCTGGAGTGCAGTGGCCGGATCTCAGCTCACTGCAAGCTCCGCCTCCCGGGTTCCCGCCATTCTCCTGCCTCAGCCTCCCGAGTAGCTGGGACTACAGGCGCCCACAACCGCGCCCGGCTAATTTTTTGTATTTTTAGTAGAGACGAGGTTTCACCGTGGTCTCGATCTCCTGACCTTGTGATCCGCCCGCCTCGGCCTCCCAAAGTGCTGGGATTACAGGCGTGAGCCACCGCGCCCGGCCAAGTAGCTCCTTTTCTCAAAGGCTATTCAGAGTTTTCTGTGCTGCCAGTACAGGGGCAGGTGGTGGTGGCCTGGCAGGATTGAAGCGCACTTTCCCTCCTCAAACTTGTCCTTGGTGTATACTTTATAATTGTCTATCAATGCAGCACCATTGCTGGCCGCAGCGCAATGCAGTGGTTTTAAAATGAAGATTTTAAAATTGTGAGTGTATCTTGCGTATATTGTTTTATCTCATTCCAGTGTTTAATGTAATTTAAGAGAAATGAAATGACGACTAAAAGAGTTTTCATCAATACTCTTAATGTGTGTGTGACTCTTGGAAACTTTGAATACGCTGGGATTTACCAGTAGCTAATTTTTTTGAGAGTTTGCTACACATATTTATTAGCTCTTGCAGGATTTACCACCTTATCCTAAGCATTGAAACCCAGTGTCTGGCACCTGCAGCCAGAGTTTGGCAAGCATAGCAGATAAGCACCAGCATTGCAAAGCTCTGCAGGGCATACCCTCTATTAAGAAAGAAATTAGCCTAGAGTAGTCATTAAGGCAGCCTGGCCAGTTGTTGATTATCTGTCATTCTTATCTACCCTTTCTATTGCATCTCACTTTGAATGGCAGTACACAGACAGCACTCACTTTAGAGCAATCCAGCTTCTAATTGGCTATGAGTACAGCATTGTTCAACATCTTGAATAAATCGTTTTGTAAAGAATTTTACCAGTTTCCTCTCAGAACTTTGTTATGTAGTGTAGATTACCACTGTCCTAGCCAACATTTTCCTGGGCCCACCATTTTGGGGTTGTATTCACATTTCTGTTTTATCTTTTACCAACCTTATGCCTTCCACCCTTTGCCTTTCGTTGTAAGTCTAGAATTCATAGGGTGGCTTTCACACTGTACCTGATTCTGTTCTGCGCTGTATATACTAGTCCCCCCTTACCTGCGGCCAGTTGCAGTCCAACATATATGTAATATATTTCGGCCAAGCGCAGCGGCTCACACCTGTAATTTCAACACTTAGGTAAGCTGAAGCAGGAGGATACTTGAACCCAGGAGTTCAAGACCAGCCTGGGCAACATGGCAAGTGCCTGTAGTCCCAGGTACTCAGGAGGCTGAGATGGGAGGATCGCTTGAACCCAGGAAATTGAGATGCCATGAGCCGTGATGGGGCCACTGTACTCCAGCGTGGGCAGCAGAGCAAGACCCTGACTCAAAAGCAGAAAAAAAGATATTTTGAGAGAGAACACATTCACATAAATTTTTATTACAGTATATTGTTACAACTTTTCTTTTACACTTTTTAAATATAAAGACAGGGTTTCACTATGTTGCCCAGGCTGGTCCCAAACTCCTGGGCTAAAGCAGTCTTCCCACCTTAGCCTTCCAGACTGCCAGGATTAATTATAGGTAGGACTGGCATGGTGGCTCACACCTGTAATTCTAGCACTTTGGGAGGCTGAGGCAGGAGAATCCCTTGAGTATAGGAGTTCAAGAATAGCCTGGGCAAAATAAATAAATAAATCTAAAAATCTAAAAAATAATAATAAACTTATAGGTATGTGTATAGTGTAGGAAAAAGCATAGCATATCTAGAGTCGTGTACTATCCATGGTTTCAGGCACCCACTGGAGGTCTTGAAACGTGTCCATCATGATAAGGAGGACTACTGTATTACTGTACACATTACAGTGTCATGGCCTGGCCTATCTGTGCAATTCAAGAGGCAGCATTGGAGAGAACGGTCATTGGGAATACGAAAGTCTGGACGTGATGTTAGCTCTCTGGGGTCACTACCTCATAACCTGGGGTGGCCATTGGTCTGTTTTTTTACATCTGTAGAATGCAGTGGTTCAGTTACAGGATTTCCAAGGCGTTTGCCTGAATTGTGCTGGTTGATATACATTCAGCACTATCTGACTTTAATACAGTGTGGCATTTGGGTTATTGAACTGAGTAGGATTTGCCATGCTTTTTCCTTAAAATAGTTGTCCCATACGAGGGCATATGGTTGTCCTCAGAAGCAGCAGTGTTCTGGAGCTGTTTGGTGGTGACCCATACTTGCAGTAACCAAGAGAAGCCATGAGGGGATCAGGACTTTATCACTGTAGATTCTGGAGGTCGGTTGGAAGATCTCTAGAGGAGTCTGATAAAAGGTTCTGTAGATGCTCAGTTCTACTGTGTCACCTGTCTCTCCCAGAGAGCAGACTTTGTCTTCATCAGGCTCCCTTATTCTCCTTTGTGTTTGCCATTTTCCAGAACCTCCTCTCCAGGTTTCTCTCTTAGAAAAAACAAACAAAACAAAAAAACTGGCTGGGCACAGTGGCTCACACCTGTAATCCCAGCAATTTGAGAGGCCAAGGTGGTCAGATCACCTGAGGCCAGGAGTTCAAGACCAACCTGGCCAACATGGTGAAACCCCGTCTCTACTAAAAATACAAAAATTAGCTGGGCAATGTGGCATGCACCTGTAATCCCAGCTATTCGGGAGGCTGTGGCAGGAGAATCACCTGAACCCAGGAGGTAGAGGCTGCAGTGAGCCGAGATCGCGCCACTGCACTTCAACCTGGGCAACAGAGCGAGACTCCGTCTGAAAAAAGAAAGAAAACTAACTCTTGCCATACTTCTTTCTCCTTCCTTACTGAGGGTTTCATTCCAGATGTTTGGGAGCCTGACTTTTCATTTTCAGAGATAATTTCTGTTTCATTTTGACAGAGTTTAACATAGTGCCGGTTGTTTGAAGTTACAAGGAGTCTTTTTTTTTTTTTTTTTTTGAGACGGAGTCTCTGTCGCCCGGGCTGGAGTGCAGTGGCACCATCTCGGCTCACTGCAAGCTCAGCCTCCTGGGTTCACGCCATTCTCCTGCCTCAGCCTCCCGTGTAGCTGGGACTACAGGCGCCCGCCACCTCGCCCGGCTAGTTTTTTGTATTTTTTTAGTAGAGACGGGGTTTCACCGTGTTAGCCAGGATGGTCTCGATCTCCTGACCTCGTGATCCAGCCGTCTCGGCCTCCCAAAGTGCTGGGATTACAGGCTTGAGCCACCGCGCCCGGCCCAAGGAGTCTTATATCCGTATAACTGATAATACTTTGAATAAAACCGTTCACAAACCTAAAAGGCAGCATAATTGTAACTACCTTTTTAAAGGGAAAAGGAAATGATTGGGGTTTTTTGTTGTCTTATTTCTTTTCAGGTTTTGAACGAAGAATGTGATCAGAACTGGTACAAGGCAGAGCTTAATGGAAAAGACGGCTTCATTCCCAAGAACTACATAGAAATGAAACCACATCCGTAAGTTGAGTTCCATTAGTCTTGCAAGGGTTGGACCCACCTCCTTGTTTCAAACACTCTTTTTAAAACTGAGATCACTGGGATGGATGTCATACTTTTTATTCACGTTTCTAGGGAATTAACAAAGGATATTGATCGTACATGTTAACAGTATATAATAATACATAATAGTCAATAATATTATATGTTTTAGATCGATAATTTAAAGCTTTCCGTGATCTTCAAAAATAAAACAATAGGTGTGCGGGTCCGTAATTCTTTTTCTGTTCAACATGTCTCAGGGCCAGATATGTTTCATAATTCTGCATTTTTTTTGAGTTTTGGAAAAGGTACTTAGATGATTTTGTGTTTATATGTGCTAATCCTGTGGGACAGTATCTTAATATCTTTGTATCCCCAGAGCACAGTGCTTGGCATCTAATAGTTCTCAATCATTGTTTATCCTAGTGTTCCTACTTCTGAGAGAACAAAATAGGCTGTCCTCCAGGCTGCTGGGAGCAGTCAATATTTTTAATTTTTTTCAGAAGCTACCCCTGCCACGATTTTATTGATAACGCAACATAGTGGAACCCCAGGAGCTCCTGCAGACCACTGTCCTCCCATCCTCACCTACCCCTCATTCACGGGCCCTGCTGCTAGCACAGAAGCAGTTGTTGGCTTGCCTTGCAAGTGTGTCAGGGAAGCCGAGGCTTTCCACGCTCAGACTAGAATGCCATTGGACATTGTCCGCTTGCTTTTACACCAGCTGGTGGCGGAGACTTTCAGGTGGCTTGTTGCATCTTGAGTGAGAGGGGCCTGTTGGATCACAGCACATCCTCCCCAGGTCCCGTATAAGTCATATAATTTATGAACTTCTGTTTCCTTCAGTCGTCCTGAAAAGAAACTGTAGGTCAAGGTTTGGCTAAACTTTTTCTGTGAAGAGCCAGATAGCAAGTAATTTGGGCTTTGTGGGCTGCATACAATCCTGTCAAATATTCCTCGTAAAAATTTTCTTTTAACAATCAAGTAGAAATTTTAAAAACAGTCTTAGATTATGGGCAGATTTCGGCCAAAGGCCATTGTTTGCTGGCTCCTTCATTAGATCCAAACAAAACATCGACTTCAGTTCCCTTTTATTTTCATGTGTTCAGATTGAAAGGGAATTCAACAGAACATCATACTATACTTCTTATATGACATGCCTGTGGCTCGAAATTCTTATTTTTCTTCAGTGTTTCGGGTAACACAGGCATTTAAATCTGACTGTTGAGGAAAGATAGGAAAGGCTACCTTCCTTGGAAAGTTGTAGTTACTGCCAGGCTGACTGGGACAGTCACTCCCTTGCCTTGACCTTTTGCCCCCACTATGAAGAACTTTAGAAGAATTGATTGAGAAGCGTCCAGCACAGGCTCAGCTGTGTTGTTATTTTCAGACTCTGGCCAAAGGTTGGGCAGTGCTTAGCCACTCTGAGCTCTGAAAAGGCAACTAGCAACTGAAAAACCCTTATTTATTCAGGTCTACCATATTGCTGACAAAGAGCATGCTTGTGCCTGTGTAGGGTGCGGCCTTGCAGACGCGGTTGCTGTTGTATAGGGCTGCTCTGTGACTGGATGCTTGTGTGTATAGGGTCAGGGTCCGCACCAGGCCTTCTCCCCATCCTACCACCTCCTGGTTTTTTTGGGGGGTTGGGGGGCAGGGGTTATGGAGGAAGAGGGAAGCATAAAATGGAGCACCATGTCAATTTTTTTTTTTTGAGGCGGAGTCTCGCTCTGTCGCCCAGGCTGGAGTGCAGTGGCGCGATCTCGGCTCACTGCAAGCTCCACCTCCCGGGTTTACGCCATTCTCCTGCCTCAGCCTCCCGAGTAGCTGGGACTACAGGCGCCGCCACCACGCCCGGCTAATTTTTTGTATTTTTAGTAGAGACGGGGTTTCACTGTGTTAGCCAGGATGGTCTCGATCTCCTGACCTCGTGATCCGCCCGTCTCGGCCTCCCAAAGTGCTGGGACTACAGGCTTGAGCCACCGCGCCCGGCCGCACCATGTCAATTAATACAGCATTCAAGTTAACAAATTAGACACAGACCACAAAATGATTGTTGGCATTAGTGCTGCAGCGTGAGTTGTATATGCTTGAGGGGTGGATCCAGATATGTGCTTTTCACGTTAAATGCATATGGATGGGAGCCTATAGGATGTAGTAAAGAATTATATTGGAAAATTAGCCTTCTCCCCCCACCCCCTTAGCTCTCGCCCTTGCTATTTCTGTTGTGTAAGCCCACTTTTTTCTGGTTGTTTTTTGTTGTTGTTGTTGTTGTTCTTTTTATGAGACGGAGTCTTGCTCTGTCGCGCAGGCTGGAGTGCAGTGGCACCATCTCAGCTCACCACAACCTCCACCTGCTGGGTTCAAGTGGTTCTCATGCCTCAGCCTCCCGAGTAGCTGGGACTACAGGCGAGTGCCTCCACTCCCAACAGATTTTTGTATTTTTAGTAGAAATGGGGTTTCACCGTGTTGGCCAAGCTGATCTCAAAGTCTTGGCCTCAAGTGCTGGGATTACAGATGTGAGCCACCGCACCCTGCCAAAGCCCATCTTTTTTTTTTTTTGAGACGGAGTCTTGCTCTGTCGCCAGGCTAGAGTGCTGTGACACGATCTTGGCTCACTGCAACCTCCAACTCCCTGGTTCAAGGGATTCTCCTGCCTCTGCCTTCTGAGTAGCTGGAATTACAGGCATGTGCCACCATACTAGTTTTGTATTTTTTAGTAGAGATGGGGTTTCTCCATGTTGGTAAGGATGGTCTCGAACTCCTGACCTCAGGTGATCCACCTACCTCAGCCTCCCAAAGTGCTGGAATTGCAGGCATGAGCCACCGCACCCAGCCTCCTATTTATTTATTTATTTATTTATTGAGACAGACTCTCACTCTGTTGCCCAGGCTGGAGTGCAGTGGCGCAGTCTTGGCTCACTGCAACCTCTGCCTCCCAGGTTCAAGTGATTCTCCTGCCTCAGCCTCCCGAGTAGCTGGGATTACAGGTGCCCATCTAATTTTTCTATTTTTGGTAGAAACCAGGTTTCACCATGTTGGCCAGGCTGGTCTCAAACTCCTGACCTCAAGTGATTCGCCCCACCTCAGCCTCCCAAAGTGTTGGGATTACAGGTGTGAGCCACGGGCGCCCAACCTGTCCTTTTATATTTAGAGAGCATTCTATTCTAGTGATACATGATTTCTCTTGTGTGGCCTGATTTCCAGGCACTGCAGGCCCTAGCCTTGAGTTATTTGCAGAAGCAGGAGGATCTATTATCCCAGCTCCTCAGCAGCCTGGCAGTAGAGTATGCAAAATGAGAAAGACTCCAGCAGGTAGATGTCAGACTATTCATAGTTACTAAGGGTCCCTAGAGGCTGACACACACACACAAGGACAAAGTTACTAAGGGAGGCTTCTAAATGCATCCTTCCTAGCAGTTCACATCTTTCTGTTTGAATTTGAGTATAGTATATTATTTTAGGGACATCTTCCAATATGGTTGCTTATAACTAAGATATGTAAGTTAGTCGGGCGCAGTGGCTCACGACTGTAATCTCAGCAGGTTGGGAGGCCGAGGCAGGCAGATCTTGAGGTTGGGAATTCAAGACCAGCCTGGCCAATATGGTGAAACCCCGTCTCTACTAAAAATACAAAAATTAGCCGGGCATGGTGGTAACCACCTGTAATCCCAGCTACTGGGGAAGCTGAGGCAGAATTGCTTGAACCCAGGAGTTGAAGGTTACAGTGAGCCAAGATCGTGCCACTGCACTCCAGCCTGGGTGACAGAGTGAGACTCTGTCTAAAAAAAAAAAAAAACGGCCAGACGCGGTGGCTCACACCTGTTGTAATCCTAGCACTTTGGGAGGCCAAGGCAGGCGGATCAACAAGGTTAGGAGATCGAGACCATCCTGGCTAACATGGTGAAACCCCAT
Organism: Papio anubis; assembly: GCF_008728515.1. Classification (NCBI taxonomy): domain Eukaryota; kingdom Metazoa; phylum Chordata; class Mammalia; order Primates; family Cercopithecidae; genus Papio; species Papio anubis. The sequence goes on along the minus strand of NC_044992.1, from coordinate 66,914,900 downwards.
CTTTACTAGAAATACAAAATATTAGCTGGGCATGGTGGCGGGCCCCTATAGTCCCAGCTACTCAGCTGCTTAGGAGGCTGAGACAGGAGAATGGCATGAACCCGGGAGGCAAAGCTTGTAGTGAGCCGAGATCACGCCACTGCACTCCAGCCTGGGCGACAGAGTGAGATTCCTTCTCAAAAAAAATAAATAAATAAAAGATACGTAAGTCAGATTTACAACTTTAATGGACTAGCTGGTCCATTAAAAGGACTTTTCATATCAAATTAGCATATTAAATGAATGCCGGTTTCCATGTAAATAGGTCTTTATTTGCTATAACTTTTGCTTTTAAAATTGATAACTAAAGACAATTTTAAGAGAACATGGTTTTCACAGTTTCTCCTTCCTAATTAGTTATAGCTTTCATTTGAAATAGCCGGGCAGCTTGACTTTAAGCTCTTGTAGAAGTGTTCCTCTCCTCTTCCTCTTGATAAGCCACAGCCAGTTGCTTCACAGTTTTTCATGAATTTAGCCACTTTTTCTTCTGGCCAAGGTGAATCAGCAATTGGGAACAAAAGAGTCTGCAACTTGCCTCAAAAATCTGAATTTTGCAGCTAACTACTGCACATATGGTAAATTACAATATTCCTAGTGGCTTCTGAAAGCTGAACTCTGAGCAGTGACCACAGAGGCAGGCCTTGAGAGGAATGCTGACCTTAGTTACTGGTAGAGGCACCCTCATACCGTCTGAACCTTTTGCCTTTGGGCTATTAGCAGAAGTAACCCTGCCTCCAGCTCCTGGCCCTCCAGCTTTCCTCCCCACTTTCCCTTAGTCCCACTGTGGTGAAGCCAGGACCTTATCACATGGCTGCAGGAAGGGGCCAGTCTTTCCTTGGCCAGTTCATCCCGTACACCAAACCCAAAGGCCTGGGCTTTTCCCCAGACACCTTTGTCATGAGTCAGTAGGGAGTCCAGGGCGCTTTGACCTGGAAGACCCATTTTCAAATGTCTTCCTCTATAGAAAGAGTGACCCATGATTAGTGCCTTGGGTGAGTCGCTTTCTGGGAAATGGAGTAGGGTAAAGACCTTTGAAGGTCCATCTCTGGGGACCTGACCCAATGTCGATCTTGGGCACTGTGAGGCTGGAGGATGAGGAGGGAGGCCCCTTCCTCTGGCAAGGAGTGTTGTGTTACTCAAATTTCGAAGGCTGGATATCCCGTTTCTTTGTGGGGAAGCAGATGTTGACCAGCTTGCCTTCCTTCCTTAGGTGGTTTTTTGGCAAAATCCCCAGAGCCAAGGCAGAAGAAATGCTTAGCAAACAGCGGCACGATGGGGCCTTTCTTATCCGAGAGAGTGAGAGCGCTCCTGGGGACTTCTCCCTCTCTGTCAAGTAAGTATTTCCTGCTGCAGTTGCCTGGAATCCTGTCTCTGACTGATCCAAATTGTGAAGCCATCGGTCAGGTGCTGGCTACACACAAAATGGTGGAGGCTTAGCCTAAACAGTATCTTCATTTCACATTAAAATCCTAATTTCTGGCTCCTCTCAAAATGAGTTCTAGAAGCACTGGATGTAGATTCCCATGTGGACACAGCCTTCAGGAGGTGAGCAGCACACCTGCAGCCAGCCGGAGCCTGCCAGTTTTCCCTAGTGCCCAGCACTCCTGAGCTTCTGCCCTCTGAGGGATTCCCGCAGTTCTCTCAAATGGAATAGTGGCGCGCCTGTCGGCTGCCTTGGCTTGCCTTGCTCAGATCCCCTGGCTTAAATCCACCAGCCCCATCCTAGGCCCTCACAGTCACTTAAGAAGGCTGCTGCAGGGGATTTGGGGCTTGCATTTCCCGGTGGAAAGTTGAGGTGTGAAAGGGAGCAGGTAAGCAGGGAATGGAGAAGACAAGAAGTTCTGTCGCCATGGAGAATTGTGGAGAATAGAAATCAGCACTTGAAGATTCTCAACAATTCGCACCGCATCTGTGAAGTCAGGATTTTGAATTAAATTGTTATTTCTATATGTTTTTTACTTTCAGTTCTTTTCTAGTTAATGTATTATCATAGGACCCTCCCCAGGAGTCTGACAGATCACTTCATCACTTGTATATAAAGAAGTGATTAGGTTCAACATTCAGATCACTACTTAATTTACATTACATTAAGATTGTTTTTGAGGCCGGGCCGTGGTGGCTCAAGCCTGTAATCCCAGCACTTTGGGAGGCCGAGACGGGCGGATCACGAGGTCAGGAGATCAAGACCATCCTGGCTAACATGGTAGAGAAACCTGCGTCTCTACTAAAAAAATACAAAAATGGCCAGGTGGGGTGGCCAGGTGCCTGTAGTCCCAGCTACTCGGGAGGCTGAGAGGCAGGAGGAGAATGGCGTAAACCGAGGTGGGCTTGCAGTGAGCTGAGATCCGGCCCTGCCTCAGCCTGGAGCATGAGGCAGACTCTGTCTCAAAAAAAAAAAAGAAAAAAATAGGCGGTGAGTGGCTCAGAAGCCTGTAATCCCAGCTGGGGCCCGAGGCGGTGGGATCACAAGGTCAGGAGGTCCCGAGACCATCCTGGCTAGCTGCGGTGAAACCCGTCTCTACTAAAATACTTGAGGAGGCAGTGGGCGGCCTGTAGTCCCAACTACTCGGGGAGGCTGAGGCAAGGAGAATAAGTGAACCGGGGAGGCCCGAACTGCAGTGAGCTATGAGATCCGACCACTGCACTCCAGCCTGGGCGGCAGAAGCCGAGACTCTGTCTCAAAAAAAAATGGAGCAGCCTGGCCAACATGGTGAAACCCCGTCTCTACTAAAAATAGAAAATGCTTATGAGCATAGTGGCACACACCCGTAGGCCCAGCAACTCAGGAGATTAAAGCCAGAGAATCAGTCGAATCCAGGAGGCGGAGGTTGTAGTGAGGCCGAGGATGGGCATTGCCTCAGCCTGGGCGTGAGCAAAACTCTGTCTCAAATTTTAAAAGCTGGGGACAGTGGCTCCACCTGTAATCCCTGCGCCACTTTGGGAGAGCCAAAGGCAGAAGCGGATCACCTGAGGTCAGGAGTTCGAGACCAGCCTGGCCAACATGGTGAAACCCTGTCTCTACTAAAAAAAATACAAAAATGGCCTGGGCTTGGTGGCATGCATGTGCCTGTAATCCCAGCTACTCAGGAGGCTGAGACAGGAGAATCACTTGAACCCGGGAGGAGGATGAGCCAAGATCACGCCACTACACTCCAGCCTGAGTGACAGAGCAAGACTGTGTCTCAAAAAAAAGAATAAATGAATGAACTGAGTATCTTATTTGGTTTTAGAATCACTTAATGTGTGATTAAAATGTAGATTTTTTTTTGAAATGTAGATTTTAAATTTATAGTTGCGGCCCAGCATGGTGGCTCAAGCCTGTAATTCCAGCACTTTGGGAGGCAGAGGCGGGTGGATTGCCTGAGCTCAGGAGTTCGCTACCAGCCTGAGCAACATGGCAAAACCCCATCTCTGCAAAAATCGAAAATTAGCCAGGCGTGGTGGCTCTTGCCTGTAGTCTCAGCTATTTTGGGGACTGAGGTGGGAGGATTGCTTGAGCCTCGGAGGTCGAGGCTGCAGTGAGCCAAGATCATACCACTGCACTCCAGCCTGGGTAAAAGAGCAAGACTCCATCTTTAAAAAAGAAAAGAAAAACTGTCACCTGTCTTTCTTTAGTTTTATGCTGACCCAAATGTAACTGAAACCATATAAAATGAGGAGAACAAGCAATAAATCACTGGGTGGTGGCCAAAACCACGGGGGCAGCCACGTGCTCGGCTGGAGGCTGCCTGTTTGCTCAGCAGAAGCTCTCAAACTTCCATTTTCTCAAGTAGAATCTTTTAAGGATTTAATGCATTTATTGTTTTAGAAGCAAAACAGGTGTCATGACTCTCTTTAACAACACACACACCCCTTTGCAAAAGAGGTTCAAGAATCAACACTCTTCAGATGTTTCTTAGTTTTAGGATGTTTTGAGCCTGTGATTTGAAACACAGTAGTTAACATGCTGCTCATTATTGGGGCCCTGGGCTCTTTTAGAAACCACCTGCGTTGCATGGGTGGAAGTAGGCCTCTGTGGGGCCAGAAGTGCCGTGGGATATACCCTTGCTAATGAAGCTTTCACCTTTCACATTTTGTCTTACATGTAAAGCAGTATTTTTTCCAAATGTGGGGCATCTTGTGCTCAGTGGCTTCCTTGAAGCTCAGTGCTGCCACCTGCTGGATTGATTTTCTGACGCCTTTAGTTTCCGTCAGCTGAAAGACTGAAGGACTGAAGGAGAGGAGGGACTCCATTCATTGAACAAGCACTCTCAGAGAATGCCTTTTTTTTTTTTTTTTTTGAGACGGAGTCTCGTTTGTCGCCCAGGCTGGAGTACAGTGTCCCAATCTCGGCTCACTGCAAGCTCTGCCTCCTGGGTGCAAGCGATTATCCTGCCTCAGCCTCCTGAGTAGCTGGGACTACAGGCACATGCACATGCCACCACACCTGGCTAAATTTTTGTATTTTTAGTAGAGATGGGGTTTCACCGTGTTAGCCAAGATGGTCTCAATCTCCTGACCTTGTGATCCGCCCACCTCGGCCTCCCAAAGTGCTGGGATTACAGGCATGAGCCACCGCGCCTGGCCAAGAATGCCTTTTTGAGTGCCTGGCCAGGTGAACAGGACAGGCAGAAGCGCCCTCGCTGGGCTGGTGTTCTAGCCAAATATCCTGTGACAGACCCTGTGAGCTAGTACCAGCCAGCCACACTGTTGCTGGTTTTGCTAGCCAGTGTAAAAGGGTGTGATCTGGTGATGGAGAAGCTTTTGGGTTTCGAAGCCTGGGCCTCTTTTATTGTGCCAGTGTGTCCTTTCATTCAGAGACCTTTTCCCCATGAGTGGATCTAAAATTCCTGAATGGAAAACATGACTTTGAACTATTCCCAGTTACGAGAGAATTGTTGAAAGTATTTCCAGCCCTCCTCGCCTTCTTCCTGCATATAACATTTTAATTATTTTTTGATTCTAAGGAAGTTAAGTCACACTTCTTTGTCTTAAGAAAGGCTGTTTTATTTGTTAGGGTTCAGGGCACATGGACTGTTTTTTTCTTTTTTTTTTGAGACAGAGTTTCACTCTTGTTACCCAGGCTGGAGTGCAATGGCGCAATCTCAGCTCACTGCAACCTCCGCCTCCTGGGTTCAAGTGATTCTCCTGCCTTGGTGTCCCGAGTAGCCGGGATTACAGGCATGCACCACCACGCCCAGCTACTTTTGTATTTTTAGTAGAGATGGGGTTTCTCCATGTTGATCAGGCTGGTCTCGAACTCCCAACCTCAAGTGATCTGCCCGCCTTGGCCTCCAAAGTGTTGGGATTACAGGTGTAAGCCACCGTGCCCAGCCTGGACTCTTTATCTTACAAACATCTTCAGAATGAGAGTGATGGCCTGTCCCTGTCTGGTTTCTTCATGTTGTCCTGGTGCCCATCAGTCATAGGGAGGGGTCTGTTCCAGGGACACGCAGTGAGGAAACTTGTTACTCTGCAGTCCCTGAGGAGTGCTGCCGGGACAGTGGTTCTCTCAAGGTATCGCTTATATGGGCAGATAGCCTTCGATTTTCCAGGTTAGAGCCTTTAGCCGGTCCATGTGCTCTCTGTCCTTCCCAGGTTTGGAAACGATGTGCAGCACTTCAAGGTGCTCCGAGACGGAGCCGGCAAGTACTTCCTCTGGGTGGTGAAGTTCAATTCTTTGAATGAGCTGGTGGATTATCACAGATCTACATCTGTCTCCAGAAACCAGCAGATATTCCTGCGGGACATAGAACAGGTGCCACAGGTAAGCCTCATCAGGGTGAGATGGGATCATTTTAGAAATTAAGAATAGCTCCTCAGTGTGCATTCCTGTGGGAAAGGGGAGGTGACCCTTAATCAACATGCAGGCGCCCTTCAGGGATTGCCACTGGGGCTTCTGTGCTCGTTACTGAACACGTTATCCTCCATTCACACTAAAAATTTCTTGTTTCTGGCCCAGCGTAGTAGCTCATGCCAGTAATCCCAGCTCTTTGGGAGGCTGAGGCAGGCAGATCACTTGAGGTCAGGAGCTTGAGACTAGCCTGGCCAACATGGTGAAACCCTGTCTCTACTAAAAATACAAAAATTAGCCAGATGTGGTGGCGCCCACCTGCGCTTGGGAAACTGAGATGGAAAAATCGCTTGAACCCAGGAGGTGGAGGTCGCAGTGATCTGAGATTGTACCACTGCACTCCAACCTGGGTGACAGAGGGAGACTCCATCTCAAAAAAAGAAAAAAAGAAAAAGAAAGATTTGTTTTTTTAAATACAGGATTTTTGCTTTTCCAGAGGCAGTGTGTAGCCAGCTTGCCAGTCTCTCTAGGGAGATGGTCTTTAACACACCCACCCAAAGATCCTGTCCCTGGAGGCAAATTATGAGGAAAACTATGCTTGTGAGGGAGTGAGGTCGGCACTGTTCCTGTCCCTCGAGCCCTGGTCATAAGTTACAGTTAGAGTCCCTTATGTTATGCGAGCTCCAGAATTTTAGGCTCTAACATCTTAAGGGTGTGGTAGAAGGGATTTGCAGATTCTGGGCCCACAGCCTAAACACAGACGGCTGTTTCTGAAGAACTTTCCCCTCCAAGCACTGCCTGCCCTCTACTTGATAATACGGCACAGTTGGCCACCCTCCTCTGGGAGACATACTCTAGCATTTTCTGAGCACTGGGAAAGATCACACTAAACCCGCTTGGCCTGTAAACTTAGAAGAGGTAAAAATAAATGGGGGGTTGGGAGATGGGAGGTGAGTTTAGAAAACATGGAGAATTTGGCACGCATTCGTTTCCCCCTGGAACCCGTCTGGCCTCGGAGGTGGCCGGCCACAGACCAGGAATGCAATATGGGTTTTTCCTGCTCCTGTTTTGCAGCAGCCGACATACGTCCAGGCCCTCTTTGACTTTGATCCCCAGGAGGATGGAGAGCTGGGCTTCCGCCGGGGAGATTTTATCCATGTCATGGATAACTCAGACCCCAACTGGTGGAAAGGAGCTTGCCACGGGCAGACCGGCATGTTTCCCCGCAATTACGTCACCCCCGTGAACCGGAACGTCTAAGAATCAAGAAGCAATTATTTAAAGAAAGTGAAAAATGTAAAACACATACAAAAGAATTAAACCCACAAGCTGCCACTAACAGCAGCCTGTGAGGGAGTGCAGAACACCTGGCCGGGTCACCCTGTGACCCTCTCACTTTGGTTGGAACTTTAGGGGGTGGGAGGGGGCGTTGGATTTAAAAATGCCAAAACTTACCTATAAATTAAGAAGAGTTTTTATTACAAATTTTCACTGCTGCTCCTCTTTCCCCTCCTTTGCCCTTTTTTTCATCCTTTTTTCTCTTCTGTCCATCAGTGCATGACGTTTAAGGCCACGTATAGTCCTAGCTGACGCCAATAATAAAAGACAAGAAACCAAGTGGGCTGGTATTCTCTCTATGCAAAATGTCTGTTTTAGTTGGAATGACTGAAAGAAGAACCACTGTTTCTGTGTTCTTCGTATATACACACAAAAAGGAGCGGGCAGGGCAGCTCGACGCCTTTGCTGTTTAACTTCCTCCAGAGGAGGGGGCTTGTAGGAATCTGCCTTCCAGCCCAGACCCCCAGTGTATTTTGTCCAAGTTGGCAGTAGAGTGGGGTAGAAGGAAAGCATGTCGCTGCCTCCATGGCTTCCCTAGAAAGCCTGCCTGGGCCGGGCAGCGCAGTGGCTCACGCCTGTAATCCCAGCACTTTGGGAGGCCAAGGTGGGTGGATCACAAAGTCAGGAGTTCGAGACCAACCTAGCCAACATGGCAAAACCCTGTCTGTACTAAAAATACAAAAATTAGCTGGGTGTGGTGGCATGCGCCTGTAATCCCAGCTACTCGGGAGCCTGAGGCAGGAGAATCACTTGAACCTGGGAGGTGGAGGTTGCAGTGAGCCGAGACCATGCCATTGTACTCCAGCCTGGGTGACAGAGCGAGGCTCCATCTCAAAAAAAAAAAAAAAAAAAAAGCCCTCCCAACAGCCTGTCTCTTTCCACTTTGTTGGCCCTTCCAGTGGGATTATCAAGCATGTTGTTTTTTCATAGTGCCTTTTTCCTTATTTCGAGGGTTGCTTCTGAGTGGTGGTGTTTTTTGTTTTTGTTTTTAATTTGTTTTGTTTTAAAATAAGTTAAAGACAGTCCAGAGCTTTTCAGCCAATTTGTCTCCTACTCTGTGTAAATATTTTTCCCTTGGGGCAGGGTAGAGCAAGGGAGACAAGCAGGAGTGGAAGGTGAGGCATTCTCCTGCTTGTACTAAGCCAGGAGGCTTTAAGCTCCAGCTTTAAGGTTTGTGAGCCCCTTGGGGGTTCAGGGAACTGCTTGTCCAGGTTGCAGTGTGAGTGTGACGGGCTACCGGGGCAAGAGGGAAGGTGGCCACCCAGCTCTCCCACATCCCACTGGATCTGGCTTACAGGGGGTTGGAAGCCTGTCCTCACTGTCTCGGGGGTTGTGGCCCCCACCCCATCACTATATGCACCCCTGGAACCAGCAAGCCCCAGACAAGGAGAGCGAAGGAGGAAGTCATGGGAACGCAGCCTCCAGTTGTAGCAGGTTTCACCTTATTCCTATGCTGGAGTGCACAATGAGAGTACTCACTTCTCACCTGTCTTGCTCTTAGATTGGGCTGTGGCTTTCATCCTGTGTCCCCTGACCTGTCCAGATGAGCGTGAGGGCAGCATTGGGAAGCCAGAGTGCTGCTTGTGCCTCCCTTGCCAGTGGGCTGTGTTGACTGCTGCTCCCCACCCCTACAGATGGTCCCAGGAAGCAGGGAGAGTTGGGGAAGGCAAGATTGGAAAGACCAAGGCCTCGGCAGAGATCTCTGTCTTTTCTCCACTTCTGGTCCCCTGTAGTGATGTGCCTGTAATCTTTTTCTCCACCCACTCCCCTTTCCACGACAAAAACAAGGCTGCCTCCCTCTCTCCGGAGAGTTGGTGACAGTTGGGCCTCTCGGTCCCAAAGCGGCTGATGGGAGTCTCCCTCCGACTCTGAATATGAACAGGGCCTGGGCCTGGAGCGTTCGCTGTGCCAGGAGGCGGCAGCTCTTCTGGGCAGAGCCTGTCCCTGCCTTCCCTCACTCCTCATTCTGCTTCTCCTTTCCTCACTGATGATAAAAGGAATCTGGCATTCTGCACCTGGACCATTTGATTGTTTTATTTTGGAATTGGTGTATATCATGAAGCCTTGCTGAACTAAGTTTTGTGTGTATATATTTAAAAAAAAAAAAATCAGTGTTTAAAGAAAGACCTATGTACTTAATCCTTTAACTCTGCGGATAGCATTTGGTAGGTAGTGATTAACTGTGAATAATAAACATACAATGAATTCTTCACTTGGTATCTTTTTTTCCCCTTGTCTGCCTTAAAAATTTAAAAACCGCCTTGGGGAGTCAGGAATCTTGGGTCCTTATTTCAGACTCACCCAGCTTACATCCCCCTAGGGGAGCATGTGGGGCTCACAGGCCCTCCTGGGAGCAATGCCCATAGTTAGCTGTCAGGAACTCCTGGGGAGCCTATTAGTAGTACAGAATTGCAAACCGCCCCCCATCCTTGGACATTAACTTTGAGGACACAGACATGCCCTGCTGTTTCTGATGTAGAGAAACCACTGACCACGCTTTGGGGACTCTGGTCTAGACCAAGGACTTTGGGAGGATAAAGAGCTTGGCTTATTTCGTTCTCCTGTTCTCTGTGTTAAACAAGGAGAAGGACAGAAACACCTATGAAGAAATGATTTTTATGTGCTAAGTAAGTAACTAAAACCTACTTGTTTGCTCAATAGGCTGCTTTTAGGGTGAGACAAGGCATGTTTACACACACGTTGGCTACAGAGACAAAGAATACTTAACAAAAAAGCAATGAGGGCTAGCCATGGTAGCTCATGTCTGTAATCCCAGCACTTTGGGAGGTCAAAGTGGGGGATCACTTGAGCCCAGGAGTTTGAGACCAATCTGGGCAGCATAGGGAGACTCCCCGCCTCTCTACAAAAAGCAAATTAGCCAGATGCAGTGGCACACGCCTGTCTCTTTCCACTTTGTTGGCCCTTCCAGTGGGATTATCGAGCATGTTGTTTTTTCATAGTTACAATTACTTGGGAGGCTGAGGTGGATCACTGGAGCCCAGGAGGTCAAGGCCACAGTGAGCTGTGGTTGCACCACTGCACTCCAGCCTGGGCAGCAGGGTGAGACCTTGTCTCAAAAAAGTAATAAAAAAGGGCCAGGCAGGGTGGCTCACGCCTGTAATCCCAGCGCTTTCGGAGACTGAGGCGGGTGGATCAGGAGGTCAGGAGTTCAAGACCAGCCTAGCCAACATAGTGAAACCCCATCTATACTAAAAATAAAAAACTTAGCGAGGCATGGTGGCGGGCACCTGTAATCCCAGCTACTCGGGAGGCTGAAGCAGGAGAATCGCTTGAACCCAGAAGGTGGAGGTTACAGTGAGCCAAAATCGTGCCACTGCACTCCAGCCTGGGTGACAGAGCAAGATTCCGTCTCAAAAAAAAAAAAGGTAATAAGGGCCGGGCTCAGTGTCTTACACCTGTAATCCCAACACTGAGAGGCCGAGGCGGGTGGATTGCTTGAGCTCAAGAATGCCAGACCAGCCTAGGCAACATGGTGAAACCCCATGTCTACCAAAAATGACCTGAGTGTGGTGATGCACACCTGTGGTCCCAGCTACTCAGGAGGCTGAGGTGGAGGTTGCAGTGAGCTGAAGTCGTGCCACAGCACTCCAGCCTGAGAGACCTATTACCAAAAAAAAAAAAAAAAAACCCAAGAAATCCTGACTTGAATTCTTGATTTAACCACACTGAGCAGGGGAGGTCTGTGGGTCGTTTTGTTTTGTGACAGGGTCTTTATCTGCCACCCAGGCTGGAGTGCCGTGGTGCGATCATAACTCACTGCAGACTCAATCTCCTGGGCTCAAGTGATCGTCTCAGCCTCCCAGGTAGCTGGGACTACAGGCATACGCTACTGCACCCGGCTCATTTCATTTTTTTGTACAGTGGGGTCTGTGTTTCCCAGGCTGGTCTCAGACTCCTGGGCTCAAGATATCCCCCAACCCTTGGCTTCTCAAAGTGCTGGGAATCCAGGCGTGAGCTGTGCCTGGCCTGGGACGTTTTTGACCCTCCCCTGCAGTAGCTATATGTGATAAGGATCTTGACCCAGCGAGAGTCAAGGCTGCTAGTCCTGTGGTCCACTTGGGCTGGCCTCCTTGAAGCTGAGCAGAAGTTTACAAAATGGAGCTATTTAATTGAAAAGGCTGGGCATGGTGACTCATTTAGCCTCATTTGAGGCTGTTTGCTCAATTTGTCCCCTCCCTCGCATTTGACTTGTTTCAGAATTAATGGGAAAATCACTGCTTTTCTGTGATCAGCAGCTGTTTGGTCACAGATTTCTTAGTGATTGTATCTCCCTCCTCAGGGATCTGGGATTCCTGGGAAGGCATCTGGGTGGGGTGCCTTGGGAATTCTCCCAGCCTCTTCCAGGAGCCCTCTGGCCAGTGCAGGCGTGATCTCAGCTCACTACAAGCTCCACCTCCTGGGTTCACACCATTCTCCTGCCTCAGCCTCCCAAGTAGCTGGGACTACAGGTGCCCTCCACCACACCTGGCTAATTTTGTTTTTGTATTTTCAGTAAAGACAAGATTTCACCGTGTTAGCCAGGGTGGTCTCAATCTCCTGACCTTGTGATCCACCCGCCTCGGCCTCACAAAGTGCTGGGATTACAGGCATGAGCCACTGCGCCTGGCTGGAAATACTTTTAACTTGAGATTTTGTGTGTACATGTGTAATAAATACAAATTCCCCAGACCAGAGCCCCATTTTATACTCACGAATAAAGAGAAAGATGCACATGGCCTAAGATGAGTTCACTGGGAGCTTCTGAAGCTTAGCCCCAGTCTGGTGGGGTCCTGGCTCCTCCCTGCAGTCAGCTGTGCCAAGGCAGATGAATCGTGCTCACCCCTAGGAAGGCTGGTGTCAGAATCCCAAATAATGGCTTTCCTTGGGGGTACTTACCACCACTGAAGAAATAAGAGTACAGGCCAGGCATGGTGGCTCACACCTGAAATCCCAGCACTTTGGGAGTCTGAGGCTGGTCTTTACCTCCTTACCTGAGGTCAGGAGTTCAAGACCAGCCTGGCCAACATGGTGAAACCCCGGCTCTACTAAGAATACCAAAATTAGGTGGGTGTGGTGGCAGGCATCTGTGATCGCAGCTCCTTGGGAGGCTGAGGCAGGAGAATCGCTTGAACCCGGGAGACGGAGGTTGCAGTGAGCTGAGATCGTGCCATTGCACTCCAGCCTGGGCGACAGAGCGAGACTCTTATCTCAAAAAAAAAAAGAAGAATACAATTCTGTATGCCAACAGCACTGATAGATCAATGTTACATGATAGTGATATTGATTAAGCCACTTACTGCTCAGTGCATTCTAAACACTACTATTAAAACTAACACTTAAAAGCCATACTATACCCCGTCCAAAAAAGAAATTACTGAGACGTATTTTAAGTCTCGACTCTGGCCCATCCGAGAGCAACACTGGTCTTAGGTCTCCAAGGACAGCCTTCTTTTTTTTTCTTTTTTTTTTTTTCAGTTAGTGTCTGACTCTGTTGCTGGAGTGCAGTGGTGTGATCTCAGCTCATTGCAACCTCCGCCTCCTAGGTACAAGCGATTCTGCTGCCTCAGCCTCCCAAGTGGCTGGAACTACAGGCACCCGCCACCACACCCAGCTAATTTTTATATTTTTAGTAGAGATGGGGTTTCACCATGTTGGCTAGGATGGTCTTGATCTCCTGACCTCGTGATCTGCCCACCTCGGCCTCCAAAGTGCTGGGATTACAGGCTTGAGTCAACGGGCCCTGCCCCAGCCTTCTTTTTTACATTCCTGGATTCGGGTTGAGAAAGCACGGCTATTGCAGCCATTATTTGGGTATGAGTTGTGGTGACAGCAGTGTTGGCCTCCAAAATAGCAGCTGCCAGGTCCTGAGAGCTCGCCTCGTGCTGCAGGCCTGTGGAAGGGCCTGAGCCTGGGGTGAAAGGGTGGACGTTTGCCTGCTGCTGTAATTCCACCGCTCATCCTGTGCTGTGCTAGGGAAGCAAGGGGCGAGGGGTGTACTCTTTTTCATTTACTCTGTTACAGATGTGTTGCCCACACCTATGGGGATTGTCGGTGAACGTCATTCCTGGGGCGTGTGGAATTGGAGGCACTTCTCTCCCCTTTAACTGGAGGCTGAGGAGGGCCCCCGTGTCTTCCCACACCATCAGCCACCCCTTTCCATTGCTGCATGGTGGCATTGCTGCTCTGAGTCACCCTGAAACCAGAAACTGCCCCACGGGAGCCTTCTGTCCTTGACACAGACACACTCTTCAGTTCTGATTCTTGTATTATGCAAGCCCTTGCGTGAGAGAGACTTTCAAAGAGGAAATGTAGACAGCACAGGCTCAAAGGGAGGCTTGGAGGCAGATGGGACTTGCCCTGGGGATTGGGTGAAATGAGTTTGGACAGTGACTAATAGGACTAATAGACACCAGGGCAGGTGGTCTAGTAGAGGCGTGGTGGTGGGAGCAAGCACCTGCCTGGAGGTGGCTCGAGGGAGCCTGAGTGGCCTCCTGCAGCGAGGAAGAAAGAGCCCAGGTGGGGTTTGTGGGGGCCTTGAATGCAGGCTGAGTGATGCCCATTCTGCTTGTTGACACAGGAGCCTTTGGTAGCTTTTTTTTTTTTTTTTTTACAGTCTCACTCTCACCCAGCCTGGATTGCTGTGACACAATCTCAGCTCACTGAAACCTCTGCCTCCTGGGCTCAAGTAATTCTCCTTCCTCAGCCTCCCCAGAAGCTGGGATTACAGGTGTGTGCCACCACGCCCAGCTAATTTTTGTATTTTTATTTATTTATTTATTTATTTTTTTTTTTTTTTTATTTTTATTTTTTTGAGGCCCAGTCTTGCTCCTGTCACCAGGCTGGAGTGCAGTGGCGGATCTCGGCTCACACAAGCTCGCCTCAGTTCGCTCCTGCTACTCCTGCCTCAGCCTCCCGAGTAGCTGGGACTACAGGCACCATGCCTCGCCCGAGCTAGTTTTGTAATTTTTAGTAGAGATGGGGTTTCACCGTGTTAGCCAGGATGGTCTCGATCTCCTGACCTGCGTGATCCGCCCGTCACCGGCCTCCCAAAGTGCTGGGATTACAGGCTTGAGAGCCACGCGCCCGGCAATTTTGTATTTTAGTAGAAGCGGGGGCTTCACCATGTTGGCCCAGGCTGGTCTCAAACTCCCGACCTCAGGTGATCCACCCCGCCTTGGCCTCCCAAAGTGCTGGGATTACAGGCGTGAGCCATCGCCCTGGCTGCTTCTGTAGCTCTTATAGATGAGCGGTATGATGAAAGATGAGTTTTAGGAACACCTAACTTGCAGCGGTGCGGAGACCAGAATCCAGATAGCCTGGAAGAGGCTGGGGTCATGTTAGCTGAGTGAAGTCAGGCTCTGTGGTGGAGCCTGCCCAGTGACCTCACCCGGCTCTCTCCCAGTTGTCCTACCGGACCATGTCATAACCTCATTTCTGTTTAAGCAGCCATGTTGGCTCCCAGTCTGGCGTGTGTGGGTGTGTGTTTGGGCCTTGTGGCCTCCCCACTTTGTTGTTTCTCTTGCCTATGGGTGGATGCGGGAGAGCCGGCAGAAGACCCAGAGCACCTGTTAGATTTGGAACATGTCTAGGGTGGGGCACGGTGGCTCCTATAATCCCAGCGCTTCGGGAGGCTGAGGCAGGAGGATCACTTTAGCCCAGGAGATTGAGAACAGCCTGGCAATATTGTGAGACCCTGTCTCTACAAAAAATTAGACTGACACAGTGGTGTGCTCCTGTAGTCCCAGCTACTCAGGAGGCTGAGGCAGGAGGATTGCTTGAGTCTGGAAGGTCGAGGCTACAGTGAGCCGTGATTCTGCCACTGCACTCCAGCCTGGGCAGCAGAGAGAGACCAAGACACTGTCTCAGAAAAACAAAACAAAAATCAGCTGTGTTGCACCGCTGATGGGGGGGGAGGAGAGGTGTCTGTTACAGCAGCCACACTGCCTATCCAGGGATGACACTGGGGATAGGACCTGGGGAGAAACTTGAGAGGCCCAGTGAAATATATGAAGTTTTGGCCAGGCGTGATGGCTTATGCCTGTAATCCTAGCACTTTGGGAGGCCGAGGTGGGTGGATCACAAGGTCAGGAGATCGAGACCATCCTGGCTAACATGATGAAACCCCGTCTCTACTAAAAATACAAAAAAAATTAGCTGGGTGTGGTGGCGGTTGCCTGTAGTCCCAGCTACTCAGGAGGCTGAGGCAGGAGAATGGCATGAACCCAGGAGGCGGAGCTTGAGTGAGTTGAGATCCCGCCACTGCACTCCAGCCTGGGCAACAGAGTGAGACTCTGTCTCAAAAAAAAAAAAAAAAAAAAAAAAAAAAATTAGCTAGGAATGGTGGCAAATGCCTGTAGTCCCAGCTACTCAGGAGGTTAAGGCAGGAGAACTGCTTGAACCCAGGAGGCGGAGGTTGCGGTGAGCCAAGATTGCACCATTGCACTCCAGCCTGGGCAACAAGAGTGAAACTCCGTCTCAAAAAAAAAAAAGAGAAAGAAAGAAAAATATGAGGTTTTGGAAAAGGAAGTAGAATTGCTCGTCATCTAAAATAGAAGGAAGCAGCAGTGGCAGCTCTCATAAGACCAGCACCCCATCTCCTCACAGGCGGTGCTGGCTCTTCTGCACGAACCCCACTCTCCAGACCTAGCTGCATAGGATAAGCCAATTTCTCTCTTTTTTTTTTGAACGAGGTCTCACTTTGTCCCCAGGCTGGAGTGCAGTGGCATGATCATAGCTCCTGCTGCCTTGGGCTCCTGGGCTTAAGTGATCCTCCCTCAACCTCTTGAGAGTAGCACAACTGTCTACCTACCTTGGCTGATTTTTAATTTCATAGAGATGGGGTCTCACTATATTGCCCAGGCTAGTCTTGAATTCCTACACTCAAGGGATCCTCCCGCCTCAGCCTCCCAAAGTGTTGGGATTAAAGGCATGAGCCACCACGCTTGGCCTTTTTTTTTTTTTTCCCCTGAGACAGAGTCTCACTCTGGAGTGCAGTGGCACAATCTCCGCTCACTCCAACCTCCGACTCCTGGGTTCAAGCAATTCTCCTGCCTCAGCCTCTTGAGTAAATGGGACTACAGGCACCCGCCACCATGACTAATTTTTTTTTTTTTTTTTTTTGAGATGGAATCTCCCTCTGTCGCCCAAGCTGGAGTGCAGTAGCACAATCTTGGCTCACTGTAACTTCCGCCTGCTGGGTTCAAGCAATTCTCTGCCTCAACCTCCCGAGTAGCTGGGACAACAGGTGCACCACATGCCCAGCTAATTTTTTGTATTTTTTTTAGTAGAGATGGGGTTTCACCATGCTTTGGCCAGGCTGGTCTTGAACTCTTGACCTCGTGATCCTGCCTCGGCCTCCCAAAGAAAGTGCTGGGATTACAGGAGTGAGCCACCCGTGCCCAGCCCCTAATTTTGTGTTTTTTTTTTAGTGATGACGGGGTTTCACCAATTTGGCCAGGCTGTTCTTGAACTCCTGACCTCAAGTGATCTGCCCGCCTCGGCCTCCCAAAGTGTTGGGATTATAGGCATGAGCTACCGTGCCCAGCCTTTTTTTTTTTTTAGATAGAGTTTCACTCTTGTTGCCCAGGCTGGAGTACAGTGGTGCGATCTCGTCGCTGCAACCTCCTTCCTGGGTTCAAACGATTCTTCTGCCTCAGCCTCCCGAGTAACTGGGATTACAGGCATGCACCACCACACTCGGCTAATTTTGTATTTTTAGTAGAGACAGGGTTTCTCCATGTTGGTCAGGCTTGTCTTGAACTCCTGACCTCAGGGTGATCCCTCACCTCGGCCTCCCAAAGTGCTGGGATTACAGGCATGAGCCACGGCGCCCAGCCTTTTTGAGCCCGAATCTGGCTGTATGCCGCCCAGGCTGGAGTGCGGTGGCGGGATCTCGACTCCTGCAAGCTCCGCCTCGGGTTCAAAATTTCTCCTGCCTCAGCCTCCCGAGTAGCTGAGACTACAGGCATCCCGCCACCTGGCCAGCTAGCTTTGTATTTTTAGTGAGCGGGGTTTCACCCTGGCCAGCCAAGGATGGTCTCCGATCTCCTGACCTCGTGATCCGCCCGTCGGCCTCCCCAAAG
This sequence comes from Papio anubis, assembly GCF_008728515.1. Classification (NCBI taxonomy): domain Eukaryota; kingdom Metazoa; phylum Chordata; class Mammalia; order Primates; family Cercopithecidae; genus Papio; species Papio anubis. The sequence continues at coordinate 66,897,668 of NC_044992.1, read as the reverse complement.
TGCTGGGGTTACAGGCTTGAGCCACAGCGCCCGGCCTTTTTTTTTTTTTTTTAAGAGACAGGGGTCACTGCTCCATGGCCCAGCCTGCAGTACAGTGGTGTGATCATAGCTCACTGCAGCCTCAAACTCCTGGGCTCAAGCCCTCCTCCCACCTCAGCCTCCCAAGGAACTGGGACTATAGGTGGTACCACCACGCCTAGCAAATTTTAAAAATTTTAAAGATTTTAGGCTGGGCATGGTGACTCATGCCTGTAATCCCAGCACTTTTGGAGGCCGATGGGGGCAGATCACTTGAGGTCAGGAGTTCACGACCAGCCTGGCCAACCTGGTATAACCCATTCTCTACTAAAAATACAAAAATTATCCGGGCATGGGGCCCATGCCTATGATTCCAGCTATACAGGAGGCTGAAGCAGGAGAATCACTTGAACCCAGGAGGCAGAGGTTGCAGCAAGCCGAGATGGCATCACTGCACTCCAGCCTGGGTGACAGAGCAAGACTTTGTCTCAAAAAAAAAAAAGTTTTGTGGAGACATAATCAGTGTAACATGTAAGTGACCCATCTGAAGTATATTATTCAATGTGTTTTAGTATTCACAGGTTTGCAATCATCACCACAATCCATTTTATTTTATGTTTTTTAGTAGAGACGGGGTCTCACTATGTCGCTCAGGCTGGTCTCAAACTCCTGTCCTCAAGCGATCCTCCCATCTCGGCCTCCCAAACTGCTGGGATTTACAGACATCATCTACTGTGCCAGCCACCACAATCCATTTTAGAACACTGTCATACCCCAAAAGAAACCATATACCCCAGCCTGGGCAACATGACAAAACCTCACCCCTACAAGAAATACAAAAATTAGCCAGGCGTGTAATCCCAGCACTCTGGGAGGCTGAGGTGGGAGAATCACCTTTGCCTGGGAGGTGGAGGCTGCAGTGAGCCCCAGTTGCACCACTGCACTCAAGCTTGGATGACAAGTGAGACCCTATCTCAAAAAAAAAAAAAAAAAAAAGGAAAAGAAATCATACACCCTTTAGCAATCATGCTCTATTATCTATCCCCCAACCTCTCCCAGATCCCAGCAACCACCGTTTACTTTCTGTCTCTATGGATTTTCCTATTCGGGACATTTCATTTCAACAGAATCCCAATATGTGGCTTATGGATGTGGCTTCTTTTATTTAGTATAACGTCTTCAAGGCTCATCCACATGGCAGCATGGATCAGCTGGTACTTCACTCCTTCTTATGATGGAATCATAATTTTCCATTGCCCTGATATACCACATTTTGTTGATCCATTCACCAATTGACAGGTATTGGGGATGTTTCTGTTTGGCTGTTGGGAATAACGCGACTATGAACATTGACGTACAAGGTTGTTTTTTGTTTTTTTTGAGACGGAGTCTCGCTCTGTCCCTCAGGCTGGAGTGCAGTGGCACGATCTCGGCTCACTGCAAGCCCCGCCTCCCGGGTTCACGTCATTCTCCTGCCTCAGCCTCCCAAGTAGCTGGGACCACAGGTGCCCGCCACCACGCCCGGCTAATTTTTTTGTAGTTTTGGTGGAGACTGGGTTTCACCGTGTTAGCCAGGATGGTCTCGATCTCCTGACCTCGTGATCCATCCGCCTCTGCCTCCCAAAGTGCTGGGATTACAGGCGTGAGCCGCCGCACCCGGCTGATGTACAAGGTTTTATGCAGCCATATCCTGGAGGGGTTTTAAACAGAGGAGCAGACATGATTGTGTTGGATTGTAAGAAACTGCTGCTGTTGGCCAGGTGAAGTGGCTCACGCCTGTAATCCCAGCACTTTGGGAGGCCAAGGTGGGTGGGTCACCGGAAGTCAGGAGTTCGAGACCAGCCGGGCCAATATGGTGAAACCCCGTCTCTACCAAAAATACAAAAATTAGCCGAGCATGGTGGCGGGTGCCTGTAATCCCAGCTACTCGGTAGGCTGAGACAGGAGAATCACTTGCACCTGGGAGGCGGAGGTTGCAGTGGGCCGAGATCACACCACTGCACTCCAACCTGGGAGACAGAGTGAGACTCCGTCTAAAAAAAAAAAAAAGAAGGCCGGGCGCGGTGGCTCAAGCCTGTAATCCCAGCACTTTGGGAGGCCGAGACGGGCGGATCATGAGGTCAGGAGATCGAGACCATCCTGCCTAACACAGTGAAACCCCGTCTCTACTAAAAAAATACAAAAAAGTAGCCAGGCGAGGTGGCGGGCGCCTGTAGTCCCAGCTACTCGGGAGGCTGAGGCAGGAGAATGGTGTAAACCCGGGAGGCGGAGCTTGCAGTGAGCTGAGATCCGGCCACTGCACTCCAGCCTGGGCGACAGAGCGGACTCCGTCTCAAAAAAAAAAAATAAAGAAAAGAATCTGCTGTGGTTGTCCCAGTGAAGGGAGTGGCAGAGGGCCATATAAGCCAGTGGCGTTGAGCTGTATTTAGGAGGAGGAGCTGGGAAGACCTGGGATGGAGGGAAAGGCAGGTCCAGATGGCTGCAGGGCGGGGGGGGGATCTGTGGCTTTTGTTTGTTGAGATGGGAAACTAGGGGAAGATGGGCAGGGTGGGGTGAGGCGGGGAGAAAGGCTGGAGGGTTGGATTTGAGGTGCCTGAGGACAAACATCTAGAAAGCAGAGTGTTCACCTGGAGCTCAGGAGACAGATCTGACAGGGTATCCAGATCCAGGGATTGTCAGCGTGGAGGTGGCCCTGAATCCATGGCCACAGGTGAGGCCTCACATACTCCAGTCCCCATAAGGAAGCACAGCCCTGAGGGCCAGGTGAGGGGAAGGCAGGAAGCACAGAGGAGAGAGGCCAGGGCAGAGCGGCAGGAGGTGAGCCAAGAGCCCACAGGACCAGGGACGCCGCGGGGCTCCAGGGACAGGCTGCGGGAAAACGCTCCCTGGTACCATCCTGGTCCCAGCCCCTTGTCCCCCTCTCCCCACGGCCACAAAACCTCCTCCTGTCTCTCCACCCTGCCTCTTTCCCCAGCCTGTCCAAAGAGGGCAAAGTCCAGGCTCCTGCTCCTCAGGAGCAGTGTGATGTAAGACAGAGCATGAGATTGCAGGCCTGAGGCCAGGGCCTTTATTCCTCGCTGTGTGACCAGGGCCCCCTTTTTTCTTTCTTTCCAAAACAGAGCAAGACTCGCCTGGGCACAGTGGCTCACTCCTGTAATCCCAGCACTTTGGGAGGCCGAGGTGGGCAGATCACAAAGTCAGGAGATCAAGACCGTCCTAGCTAACACAGTGAAACCCCATCTCTACTAATAATACAAAAAATTCGCTGAGCATGGTGGCGGGCGCCTGTGGTCCCAGCTACTCGGGAGGCTGAGGCAGGAGAATGGTGTGAACCCAGGAGGCAGAGCTTGCAGTGAGCTAAGATCACGCCACTGCACCCCAGCCTGGGGGACAGAGCAAGACCCCATCTCAAAAGAAAGAAAAAAAAAAGAAAAGAGAAAAAAGAAACAGAGCAAGACTCTATAGCCCAAGCTGGAGTACAGTGATGCAATCCCGGCTCACTGCAACCTCCACCTCTCGAGTTCAAGCGATTCTCCCACCTCGGCTTCCCAACTGGATTACAGGCACGTTCCACCATGTCTGGCTAGTTGTTTGTATTTTTAATAGAAATGGGGTTTTGCTATGTTGCCCAGGCTAGTCTTGAACTCTTGGCCTCAAGTGATCCACCCACCTCGGCCTCCCAAAGTGCTGAGATTACTGGCGTGAGCCATGGCGCCTGGCCATGACCAGGGCCCTTAACCTCTCACCTGCTTCCTTCATCTGTTTAAAAATCAAACCAACGAAAATGTCACTAGGTTTGCTCTGAGGATCCAACATGATTATGTACACAGGTGTTTTGCAACTGCAACGATTAAGTGCATTGTGACAGTTGCTGATTAGGATCTTGGCATTCAAGAGCTCATACAGTCTGCACCTGGTCCAATTCTTCAAGCCTTTGGCCAACCAAATCCCTTGTGAGTCTTTGCCTTCGGTCAGCATCTACCTTTCTCCCAGATCGCAGGCAAGACCTGGGCTCAACCAATCCTACCACCCCAGCCTCCCAAGTAGCTGGGACCACAGACGCGCACCACCATGTCCGGCTAAATTTTTGTACTTTTAGTAGCGCTGGGGTTTCACTATGTTGCCCAGGCTGGACTCCAACTCCTCAACTCAAGTTGTAGCAGGACGAGCGGCAGATAAAACTTCTCAGACACCGAGTTACAGAAGGAAGGCGTTTATTCGGCCGAGGACATCAGCAAGACTCCTGTCTCAAGAGCCGAGCTCCCCGAGTGAGCAATTCCTGTCCCTTTTAAGGGCTCACAACTCTAAGGGGGTGCGTGTGAGGGGGTCCGTGATTGATTGAGCAAGCAGGGGGTATGTGACTGGGGGCTGCACGCACCGGTAATTAGATTGGAACAAAACAGGATAGGGATTTTCACAGTGCATTGCTATACAATGTCTGTAATCTATTGATAACATTACCAATGAGGTCAGGGGTCGATCTTTAACTACCAGGCCCAGGGTGTGGCTTGGGCTGTCACCGCCTGTAGATTTCATTTCTCCCTTTTAGTTTTGCTTCTTTCTTTGGAGTGAAATTGGGCATAAGGTGATCATGAGGTGGTCTCACTCCAGCAAAGGGATCCCCTGGCCTTGGCCCTCCGAAGTGCTGGGATTCTGGCTGTTTTCCGCCCTAGCCTGTGTAATCTTCCATTTCGTTCCCGTATCCTAATGTTGAGATGGATTCCTTCTCCACCAATTATCCGTGTGCACAAAACCACCCCTGCCTTCCTGTCCCTCTCCCTTTCCACTCCTCTGCTCTGCCATCCCCCATTTCATCACCCAAGACCCATCTACTGTTCCTTCCTTCCACTACCTACCCCTTCCATCCCTTCCTCCATCTCCTCTTTCTCCATCCCCCTTCCTCCATCCCCCCTCCATCCCGTCTTCCTCCATCCCTTCCTCCTCCCTTCTCCCTTCTCCTTCCCTCCATCCCTCTTTCTCCATCCCTTCCTCCATCCCACCTTCCATCCCCTCCATCCCCCTTCCTCCATCCCCCCCTTCCCCTCCATCCTTCCACTCCATCCACTCCCTCCATCCATCTTCCTCCATCCATCTTCCCTTCTTCCCTCCATCACACCCTCCTTCCCCATACCCTCCATCCTCCCTTCCTCCATCCCCCCTTCCTCCATCCCTCCCTTCCTCCATCCCTCTTCCTCCATCCCTCTTCCTCCATCCCTCTTCCTCCATCTTCCTATGGGCACAGGGGCTCAATTCTGTAATCCCAGCACTTTGGGACGCCTAGGTGGGTGGATCACTTGAGGTCAGGAGTTCAAGACCAGCCTGTTCAACATGGTAAAACCCCAACTCTACTAAAAACACAAAAATTGTCCGGGAACGGTGGTTCATACCTGTAATCCCAGCACTTTGGGAGGCCAAGGCGGGCGGATCACTTGAGATCAGGAGTTCAAGACCAGCCTGGCCAACATGGTGAAACCCCGTCTCTACTAAAAATACAAAAATTAGCCAGGCGTGGTGGCAGGTGCCTGTAATCCCAGCTATTTGGGAGGCTGAGGCAGGAGAATTGCTTGAACCTGGGAGGCGGAGGTTGCAGTGAGCCGAGATTGCGCCATTGCACTCTAGTCTGGGTGACAGAAACTCCCTGTTAAAACACACACACACACACACACACACACAGATTAGCCGGGTGTGGTGTAACGTGTAGTAATCCCAGCTATCTGGGAGGCTGAGGCAGGAGAATCACTTGAACCCAGAAGGCAGAGGTTGCAGTGAGCTGAGGTTGCACCACTGCACTCCAGCCTGGATGACAGAGCAAGACTCCATCTCAAAAAAAAGAAAAAGAATTTAGGCTGAGTGTAGGTTATAAGATTACACAGGAAAAGTAACTAGCGCAAGGTGGGTTAATCTATGCTAGTGCCCACACCCGGTAAATCATTTTGAGTTTAGGCAGCTTCTGGTCAGCCCTGGGCCCATCCATGATTCTTATTCTGTTCTTACAGAGGGCAAAAGAATTCATACGTTTTTGTTTTTTGGTTTTGCGGGTTTTTTGAGACAGGCTCTCACTCTGTCACCCAGGCTGGAGTGTAGTGACACAGCTGCAGCTCCTGTAACCTCAACTTCCCAGGCTCAAGCCATCCTCCCACCTCAGCCTCCCAAGTAGCTGACTCCAGGAACACACCACCACACCCAGGTAATTTTTATATTTTTGTAGAGATGAGGTCTCACTGTGTTACTCAGGCTGGCCTCAAACTCCTAGGCTCCAAGCGATCTCTCACCTCAGCCTCCCAAAGTGTTGGGATTACAACCGCACCCAGCTGTATTTTCTTTTTTTTTTTTTTTTTTTTTTTGAGACGGGTCTCGCTCTGTTGCTCAGGCTGGAAGGGCAATGGCACAATCTTGGCTCACTGCAACCTCCGCCTCCCGGGTTCAAGTGATTCTCCTGCCTCACCCTCCCAAGTAGCTGGGATTACATTCATGTGCCACCACGCCTGGCTGATTTTTGTATTTTTTAGTAGAGATGGTTTCCTCATGTTGGCCAGGCTGGTCTTGAACTCCTGACCTCTGGTGATCCACCCACCTAGGCCTCCCAAAGTGCTGGGATTACAGGTGTGAGCCACTGTGCCTGGCCTTTTTTTGTTTTGAGATGGAGTCTCACTCTGTCACCCAGGCTGGAGTGCAGTGGCATGACCTCGGCTCACTGCAACCTCCACCTCCTGGGCTCAACCAGTCCTACCACCTCAGCCTCCCAAGTAGCTGGGACCACAGACGCGCACCACCATGTCCGGCTAAGTTTTTGTATTTTTATTAGCAATGAGGTTTCACCATGTTGCCCAGACTGGTCTCCAACTCCTGAGCTCAAGCGATCTCCCCTTGGCCCTCCAAAGTGCTGGGATTACAGGCGTGAGCCGCTGCGCCTGGCCTGTGTAAATCTTTGATTTGTTTAAAGGTATCCTGATATCGGTGTGAGAGATGGATTCAGCTCTCCGTTTTTCCAGATGGCTACATGCTTGTCTGGATAGTATTTACTCACAGGTCCGTTGGCAGCCCCCTGCGAGAGGGTATGTTCTGTATACTGAGTGTCCATGTGTTTTGTATACTGGGCTCCTGTTTCTGGGCCTCTGTTACTCTGCAGTCTGTCTGTGGGCTAGTGCCGCACACTAAGATTCTGATGTCAGATCGGCCATTCCTTTTCCATTGCTGTTCTCAGAATGTCCTGGCTCTTCTTGTTTATATTTTCTTTTCTTTTCTTTTCCTTTTTTATTTTTATTTTTTGGAGACAGAATCTCGCTGTCGCCAAGGCTAGGGTGCAATGGCGTGATCTCAGCTCACTGCAACCTCTGCCTCCCGAATTCAAGCAATTCTCCTGCCTCAGCCTCCCGAGTAGCTGGGATTACAGGCACTGGCTACCACACCTGGCTAATTTTTGTATTTCCATACAGATGGGGTTTCCCCAGCCGGCACGGTGGCTCACACCTGTAATCTCAGCACTTTGGGAGGCCAAGTCGGGCAGATCACTTGAGGTCAGGAGTTCCAGCGTGGCCAGCATGGTGAAACTCTGTCTCTACTAAAAATACAAAAATTAGCTGGATGTGATGGGGCATGCCTGTAGTCCCAGCTTCTCAAGAGCTGGGGAGGAGGTCAGCTTGAACCCAGGAGGCAGAGGTGCAGTAGCCAGGCTGGGGATGCATGGTGCACTCCGGCCTGGGCAACAAAAGCAAGACTCTATCTCAAAAAAAAAAAAAAAAAAAAAAGGCCGGTAGTTGGCCTCACCTGTAATCCCAGCACTTTGGGAGGCTGAAGTCGCAGCGGATCACAAAAGTCAGGAGTCCGAGGCCATCCTGGTTAACACGGTGAAACCCGTCTCACCACCAAAAATACAAAAAGGCCAGCCAAGAAGCGTGGTGGCGGAGTGCCTGTAGTCCCAGCTGCTTGGGAGGCTGAAACAGAGAAGAATGGCAGACCGGAGGCAGAGCTTTTACAGTGAGCTGAGATGCAGCCACTGCACTCCAGCCTGAAGCGACAAACAAGACTCTGTCACAAAAAAGAAGGAGAGAGAGAGATAGGCGAGTTTCACCATGTTGGCCAAAGCTGGTCGCCCAGAACTCCTGACCACGTCATTGATCAGCTTACCTCGGCCTCCCCAAAGTGCTGGGATTACAGGCATGAGCCACCACACTTTCGGCCTTGTTTATATTTTCAATGTAAACTTTAATCAGCTTGTTTCCTTCCAGAAAAAATGCTTGGTGTTTTTATTTTGGATCATGTTAAATTTGTAAACTAAGAAGAACTGGCGTTTTATGTTGTTGAGTCTCCCTATCGAGGACTTGGCATGTCTTTCCAGTTTCATGTCCTTTAGAGACTTTTTCTTTTTTGAGACAGAGTCATAGAACTCTGTAGCCTGGGCTGGAGTGCCCAGTGGCGGATCTCAGCTCACCACCCAGCTCCGCCTCCGGGTTCAGCCATTCTCCCGCCTCAGCCTCCTGAGTAGCTGGGACTTCTGGCGCCCGCCACCTGCGCCCGGCTAATTTTTTGTAGTTTTAGTAGAGGCGGGGAACTGCCGTGTTGCTTCCGGATGGTCTCAATCTCCTGACCTCGTGATCCGCCCGTCTCGGCCTCCCAAAGTGCTGGGATTACAGGCTTGAGCCACCGCGCCCGGCCTTTTTTTTTTTTTAAATAAGGTCTTGCTCTGTCACCCAGGCTGGGGTGCAGTGGTGCGATCATGGCTCACTGAAACCTCGACCTCCTGGGCTCAAGTGATTCTCCCACCTCAGCCTCCCATGTAGCTAGGACTGCAGACATGTGCCACTGTGCCCAGCTAATTTATTTATTTTATTTTTAAATTTATGTCTATCTATTTATTTATCGGGGCGATGGTCTCTTTTTGTTACCCAGACTGGAGTACAGTAGTGTGAACGCAGCTCATCCCAGCCTCAACCCTTTGGGTTCAAGCAGTCCTCCTGCCTCAGCCTCCTGAGTAGCTGGGACTATGACAGGAAATGCCACCATGCCCACAGAATTTTTTGTGCTTTTGTAGAGATGGGGTTTAAGCCATGTTGCTCAGGCTGGTCTTTTTTTTTTTTTTTTTTTTTTTTTGGGGGCGGGTCTGGCTGTGTCGCCCAGGCTGGGTCGCGGTGGGCGCAATTCGGCTCACTGCAAGCTCCGCCTCGGGTTCCGCCATTCTCCCGCCTCCCAGCCTCGGTGGCTACAGGACTACAGAAGCCATACCTCGCCAGCTAGTTTTTGCTGTGTATTTTTTAGTAGAGGCGGGGTTCACCATGTTATGCAGGATGGTCTCGATCTCTGACCTCGTGATCCACCAGCCTCGGCCTCCCAAGATGACTGGGATTGGGCTTGACCACCCAGCGCCCGACCTTCAGGCTGATCTTTAGTCCTGAGCTCCACCGGTGATCCTCAACCTCAAAGTCTGGGTTCAGACCGAGCACTCAGTTTCGCGGGTCTTTCGGGCTGGGTGCCGGTGACGGGATCTCATCCGCATGCGAAGAAAATCAACTCAGCGTTTCGCCATTCTCGCACTAAACATCCGGTAATGGATACGCCTGCCCAGCTAGTTTTTCATGTTGGTGAGGGCGGTTTCGGTGGTAGCCGGGATAGATACCGATCGACGCAAATGGATCGCCCGTCAAAGGCCTCCAGAGAACGGGATGCAGGCGACGCAGCAGAAGCCTCGACCTCCCGTTTCAACAGCTGTCGTGCTGGGCGGATCTGTTTCATCATCGCCAGGCTGATGCCGTGGCGAATCTCTGGTCCGCCTCCGGTTCAGCGAATTCTCCTCAATCAGGCGGCTGGACCATCACCGTGACTGATTTTTGTATTTTTTAGTGAGGCAGGGTTTCCGCATATTGGCAGGGATCGTCTGCAGTCTCCTGACTCAGCGTCCACCGCTCATTTCAAAGTGGGGTTGAAACTGAGCTTGCATTTTACTTTATATTTTCTGCCGGGAAGAATGTGGGTTTATCATGCAGATAGTCTGCCTACTGAATTCTCATCCATGGCCGCGGTGGTTTTGGCATTGCTCATCCCAGACAAATTCTAGTCTTTAAAGAGACAAGATCTTCCCCACTTATATTCACAAAGGCCAGGTTCGTCGCCGCTCTTGGCCTCAAACAGGTCCTCCCACCTCAACCTCTAAGTCACTAGGTTGGAGTGAAAGCCACCATGCCTGGCCTCAAAGTCGTAATCTAAATAAACACATTTAAATACATGGCCAGGTGAACTCAGGGCTCCGCCACCTGCTCTGCTTGTCCTGAGACCACTAAGCGAAGAAGATAAAAAGTTCGTAAAGGAGCAAATGGGCGGGCGCGAAATTGAGGCTCACATCGGTAATCCAGCACTTTGGGAGGCGAGGGTGGAGTGTATATCCGCAAGGTCTGGAGTTCAAGACCAGCCTGGCCCATGTAAACTTCATCTCTACTAGAAATATGAAAATTTGGAGGCGGTGGCGGTGGCTCAAGCCTGTAATCCCAGCACTTTGGGGGCCCGAGGCAGGCGGATCCGAGATCCAGGAGATGAGACCATCCACAGCTAACAGGTGAAACCTGTCTCCTACCTAAAAATACAAAAAAATTCTAGCAGAATTGGCGAAGCCTGCAGGTGCTTCTTTCGGGAGAGCTGAGGCAGAAGTCGGTCAGCAAACCGGAGAAGCGGAGCTTGCAGTGAGCAGAGATCCGGCCACTGCACTCCAGCCTGGGGCGACAGAGGCAGACTCCGTCTCAAAAAAAAAAAAAAAAAAAAGAAATATGAAAATTTAGCTAGGCGTGGTGGCAGGCACCTGTAGTCCCAGCTTCTCGAGCTGAGACACAATTGCTTGAACCGGGAGGCAAAGGTTGCAGTGAGCTGAAGGTCGTACCACTGCACTCCAGCCTGGGTGACACCGTGAGACTCCGTCTCAAAAAAAACAAACAAAAACTATTTAAGTTCTGAGTAAGGAATATAAGTTGTTTTTCAAATGCCTTCTGACCATGAGGACGCTCTTCCAAACACTTTTGCAGTCTGAGAAAAGTAATCCATGGGGAGAAGACCTCTCCCCCTCAGCTGTAGAACTCAAAGTACAGATGGGTGAGGAGCATGATCTCAAACGAAAACACAGGGCAGCTGGGCCAGCACCTTGGGAGGCCGGGTGGGGAGATTACTTGAGGTCAGGAGTTTGAGACCAGCCTGGCCAACATGGTGAAACCCCATCTCTGCTAAAAATACAAAAATTAGCCAGGCGTGATGGCAGGCGCCTCTAATCCCAGCTACTGGGGAGGCTGAGGTCGGAGTATCGCTTGAGCTTGGGAGGCAGAGGTTGCAGTGATCCAATATCATGCCACCGCACTCCAGCCTGAGCAACAGAGACCCTGTCAAAAAAAAAAAAAAAAAAAAAGAAAGCATATAGCACCTTTCCCTTCGCTCTCTTTCTCCTGCTCTAGCCATGTAAGATGTCCCTTCCCCATCACCTTCCGCCATGATTGTACGTTTTCTGAGGCCTCCCCAGCCATGCTCCCTGTACAGCCTGCAGAACCATGAGCCAATTAAACCTCTTTCCCTTATAAACTACCAAGTCTCAGGTATTTCATAGCAGTATGAGAGCAAACTGATAACACCATTGCATTGTGGGGTTAGGGCCTCAAAGTATGAATTTGGGGCGGTGCATAACGAAATCCCACAGACCTGGGTTCTTGGTCCCAGCTCCAGATCCTGCTAGTTATGTGACCTTGGGCAAGGTGCCTGATGCCCCTGAGCTTGTCTCCTCAGCAGTATGACGGAATATGATGTTGGCCTCCTAGGGTTTTTGGGAGACGTGACTAATGTATATAATACCCAGCCTGGACGGGCACAGTGGCTCAAGCCTGTAATCCCAGGACTTTGGGAGGCTGAGGCAGGTTGATCACTTGAGGTCAGGAGTTTGAGACCAGCCTGACCAACATGGTGAAACCCCATCTCTACTAAAAATACAAAAAATTAGCCAGGCCTGGTGTCCCTTGCTTGTAATCCCAGCTACTCAGGAGGCTGAGGCAGGAGAATCACTTGAATCCAGGAGGTGGAGGTTGCAGTGACCTGAATCGCATCATTGCAATCCAGCCTGGGCGACAAGAGCGAAACTCCATCTCGAAAAACAAAATAAAATAAAATAAAATATCCAGCCTAATGCCAGAGGAATCGTATACTTCCTCAGTAGATGTTTCTCTTCATCTATCCATCTGGGCGGACATGCTATCTGCCACCTTCCCCTCTCCTCTTCCATAATAGGAAAATGCCCAATTATTATTATTATTTTTGACAAGGTCTCACTCTTTCACCCAGGCTGGAGTGCAGTGGCACAACGTTGGCTCACTGCAACCTCTGCCTCCCAGGTTCAAGCAATTCTCTTGCCTCAACCTCCCAGGTAGCTGGGATTACAGGCATCCACTGCCACGCCCGGCCAATTTTTGTATTTTTAGTAGAGATGGGGTTTCACCATATTGGCCAAGGTAGTCTCGAACTCCTGACCTCAAGTGATCCGCCCACCTCGGTCTCCCAAAGTGCTGGGATTACAGGCGTGAGCCACCATGCCCAGCCAGAGAATACCCAATTTTTAGCTTGCCTATGACTACCCAGAGTAAAGGCCACCTGTCCCAGCTGCTGACATTTAGGTGCAGCCATGTGACTCAGCTCTGGCCAATAGGATCCAAGCAGAATTTTCACATGGCAGCCTCAGATAACCTTCCTGGAACCCCTTTCTCTTGCAATCCTGTCTCCATCCTGTTGCTTCACTACCCATGTGATGTCTGGAGCTCTGGCTGCTGACACTGAGGGCCACACCCTAGGGCAGCGGTCCCCAACCTTTTTGGCACCACTAGTTTCCGGTTTCATGGAAAACAATTTCCCACGGTGGAGGGGGAATGGTTTGGGGATGAAACTGTTCCACCTCAGATCATCAGGTATTAGATTCTCATAAGGAGCATGCAACCTAGATCCCTCGTATACGCAGTTCACGTAGCATTCATGCTCCTGTGAGAATCTAGTGCCACCACTGATCTGACAGGAGGCGGTAAAGCTTGCTCGCCCACCATCATCTCCTGCTGTGGGGCCCAGCTCCTTACAGGCCACGGATCCATACTGGGTTGGGTACTTGTGCCCTAGGGGTTGTGGCATGGGGGGCTGGAAGGGAGAGGTGCTCCTGGGAAGTTGATGGAGACAGTGGCTGAACCAGCCCTGGTCAGCTTACTCTGGACTTTGATAAATTCAAACCACTATTGTTGTAGGGCTCTGTCACTTTCAGGACAGCTGAATCTAGTCGTGATACCCCATCATTCATGCCTGTCTACCAAGCAGCCAATCCCCACAGTCCCTGACATCTTCAGAACCCCCACCACAAAGGGGAGCAAAGAAAAGACGTCTGTGGACATATCCCATCTTCCTCTACTCAACCCTGCTATATACGTAGTTCTCCACTCGCATGATTCCCTGTCTATAAATACTTTCTTGGGGTGGAGGCAGATGAGGATGTGGAAGGGGGAAATCACTTCCCTCATCCCTGCACTCTAGTGTCTACCCAGGCTTCGAACACAGGCCCAGATGCTAGAGACAGAGATGCATAAGAAAGTTACCAAACACCAGCCCTCAGGGAGCCGGAGATACTGTGGCAGATACTGAGCAGTAATCCATCCCACAAGCCAGCAGGGGATGGGGAGCAGAAGGGACACAGACTTGGATGGGGTCAGGAGAGACTTCAGAGAGACGGTGACTCCAGAGCTGAGGCATGGGGAAAGGAGGGAAAAACGCTCATGCAGAAGCACATGAGTGTCCACCAAAGAGAAAACACCGAGTGTTAGCGGGGATGGCGAGGGACTGGAACCGCAGACCTTGCTGGTGGGAATGTATTAATAAGATGGTGCTGGCCAGACGCGGTGGCTCACGCCTGTAATCCCAGCACTTGGGGAGGCCGAGGTGGGTGGATCACTTGAGGTCAGGAATTCGAGACCAGCTGGCCAACAGGGCGAAACCCTGTCTTTACCAAAAATCCGAAAATTAGCTTCACGTGGTAGCGGGCGCCTGTAATCCCTCCCCACCCTCAGGAGGCTGGGGCAGGAGAATCGCTTGAACCTGGGAGGCAGAGGTTGCAGTGAGCCAAGATTGTGTTACTGCACTCCAGCCTGGGCAACAAGAGCAAAACTCCGTCTCAAAAAAAAAAAAAAAAAAAGTTCTGGAATTGGATAGTGGTGATGATTGCACAATACACCAAACAAACCCCATGGAGCTGTATATTTGTAAACATACAGTTTTGTGATGTTTTTTATGTTACGTGAATTATATCTTAATATAAATACACTTTAAAAATCATTCTGAGCCAGGTGCAGTGGCTCACGCCTGTAATCCAAGCAGTTTGGAAGGCTAAGACGGGAGGACTGCTTGATCCCAGGAGTTGGAGACCGGCCTGGACAACACAGGAAAACCTCATCTCTACAAATAATAAAATAAAAATTAGCCGGGCATGGTGGTACACACCTGAGGTCCCAGTTACTCAGGAAGCTGAAGTGGGAGAAAAATTGCATGTGTCTGGGCGGTCAAGGCTGCGATGAATCATGACCGTGCCACTGGGCAACAGAGCAAGACCCCATCTCATAAAAGAAGAAAAAGATCATGATACAACCAACAAAAATTATAGTTTATGAAAAACTTTAAAAACATGGAAAACATCATCATAGTACAATGTTAAGTAAAAGTACATAATCTTACATGTACAGTAGGATTATAATTGTGTTAAAAACAAAAACACATCACTTAAATACAGCAAAAGCACAGTGGAAGGAAATGTATCAATACTGGGAGAGGAGAAAATCTGTTTCTGTCTTGGGAGTACTGACATGGCCACCTTGCCTGATTTGCTATGGATTTGAGGAGGCTTTAGACCCATTTTCTCATAGCCTGCTGCTTAGATTTGGAGCTCCCAAAAGTAGTCATCATCATTTTTTTTTTTTTTTTTTTTGAGACGGAGTCTCGCTCTGTCACCCAGGCTGGAGTGCAGTGGCGCGATCTTGGCTCACTGCAAACTCTGCCTCCCGGGTTCACGCCATTCTCCTGCCTCAGCCTCCCAAGTAACTGGGACTACAGGCGTCCACCACCACGCCCAGCTAATTCGTTGTGTTTTTAGTAGAGACCAGGGTTTCACTGTGTTAGCCAGGATGGTCTCGATCTCCCAACCTTGTGATCCGCCTGCCTCGGCCTCCCAAAGCGCTGGGATTACAGACGTGAGCCACCAAACCCGGCCCATTTTTTGTTTTTGAGACAGGGTCCTGCACTCCCAGGCTGGAGTGCAGTGGCATGATTTTGGCTCACTGTAGCCTTGACCTCCCCGGCTCAAGAGAACCTTCCACCTCAGCCTCCCAAGGAACTGGGACTACAGGCACGTGCTACACATCTAGCTTTTTTTTTTTTTTTTTTAGTAGAAACAAAGTCTCACTACATTGCCCAGGCTGGTCTTGAACTCCTGGGCTCAAGTAAACCTCCTGCTTCAGCCTTCCAAAGTGCTGGGAGAGATAGTCATCCTTGAGTCAGGAATTGTAAGTTGTCGGGGAAGAAGACATGGTCTGTGGCTGGGCGCAGTGGTTCATGCCTGGAATCCCAGCACTTTGGGAGGCCGAGGAAGCCAGATCACCTGAGGTTAGGAGTTCGAGACCAGCCTGGCCAACATGGTGACACCCCATCTCTACTAGTAATAAAAAATTAGCTGGGCGTGGTGGCACGTGCCTGTAATCCCAGCTACTCAGGAGGCTGAGGCAGGAGAACTGCTGAAACGTCGGAGACAGAGGTTGCAGTGGGCCAAAATCGCTGCCACTGCACTCCAGCCTGGGCTACAGAGTGAGACTCTGTCTCAAAAAAATAAAAAAATAAATAAATAAATAATAAAAGAAGAAATGGTTCGTGGTTGATGTGGGACATGCCAACCCTTCCACACACAGACACCTCTACCTTCGTGACGGGGCTGCACTCTGTTCCCTGTGTGCATTTGATGGCAGGCAGGGTGAAGATGGGCTTCCCACAGACACAGCAAAAGTTCTTTTTTTTTTTTTTGAGATGGAGTTTCGCTCTTGCTGCCCAGGCTGGAGTGCAGTGGCGTGATCGGCTCACTGCAACCTCCGCCTCCCAGGTTCAAGCGATTCTCCTGCCTCACCCTCCCGAGTAGCTGGGATTACAGGCGCCCTCCACCACGCCTGGCTAATTTTTGTTGTGTTTTTAGTAGAGACGGGGTTTCACCGTGTTGGCCAGGCTGGTCTTGAACTCCTGACCTCAGGTGATCCACCCGCCTCAGCCTCCCAAAGTATTATGATTACGTGCAGGAGCCACCGCGCCCGGCCAGAAAATTCTCTCTCACAGAAGCTCAGAAACAGGTGATGAGTGAGGAGGCATGGTCACCCACAACAGTTGATGATCTGGTCAGAGAACCAAAGTCAGAGAACCGAAGTAGCTGGGCTTACAGGCATGCGCCATCAGGCCCGGCTAATTTTGTATTTTTAGTAGAGACAGGGTTTCTCCATGTTGGTCAGGCTGGTCTCGAACTCGGGACCTCAGGTGATCCTCCCGCCTTGGCCTCCCAAAGTGTTGGGATTACAGGCGTGAGCCACCGCGCCTGGCTTTTTTTGTTTGTTTGTTTGAGACACAGTCTCATTCTGTCGCCCAGACTGGAGTGCAGTGGCACGATCTCGGCTCACTGCAAGATGCACCTCCCGGGTTCACGCAATTCTCCTGCCTCAGCCTCCCAGAAGTGGCTGGGACTGCGAGCACCGCCCGCGCCCGGCTAATTTTTTGCCATTTTTTTTTTGAGGCGGAGTCATCTGACCACCCAGGCTGGGTACATGCGGCGGATCTCGCTCACTGCAAGCTCGCCTCAGGATGCATTTCTCTGCCTCAGCCTCCCGGAGTAGCTGGGACTCTGGCCGCCCGCCACCTGCGCCCAGCTAGTTTTTTGTATTTTTTAGTAGAGGCGGGGTTTCACGTGTTAGCCAGGATGGTCTCGATCTCCTGACCTAAATTATTGATCAGCCCGTCTACGACACTCTAAAAGTGGGATTACAGGCCCAGGCGACCTACGCCCGGCCATTTTTGTATTTTAGTAGAGGCGGGGTTTCACTGTGTTAGCCAGATGGTCTCGATCTCCTGACCGCCGTGAATCCACCCGCCCACCGGCCTCCCAAAGTGCTGGGATTACAGGCATGAGCCACCGTGCCTGGCCTTTTTTTTTTTTTTTTTTTTTTTTTTTTGAGACAGGGTCTCACCCGGTATCACCAGGCTGGAGTGCAGTGGCATGATCTCGGCTCACTGCAACCTCTACCTCCCGGGTTCAAGCAATTCTTGTGCCCCAGTCTCCTGAGTAGCTGGGATTACAGGCAGCCCAGCTAATTTTTGTTGTTGTTGTTGTTGTTGAGACAGAGTCTCCCTTTGTCGCCCAGACTGGAGTGCAGTGGCCGGATCTCAGCTCACTGCAAGCTCCGCCTCCCGGGTTCACGCCATTCTCCTGCCTCAGCCTCCCGAGTAGCTGGGACTACAGACGCCCGCCACCTCGCCCGGCTAGGTTTTTGTATTTTTAGTAGAGACGGGGTTTCACCGTGTTAGCCAGGATGGTCTCGATCTCCTGACCTTGTGATCCGCCCGTCTCGGCCTCCCAAAGTGCTGGGATTACAGGCTTGAGCCACCGTGCCCGGCCCCAGCTAATTTTATAGTTTTAGTAGAGACGGGGTTTCACCATGTTGGCAAGGCTGGTTTCAAACTCCTGACCTCAGGTGATCCGCCTGCCTCGGCCTCCCAAAGTGCTGGGATTAGAGGCGTGAGCCACTGCACCCAGCTAACTTTTATTAGTAGTAGAGACAGGGTTTCACCACGTTGGCCAGGTCTCAAACCCCTGACGTCAGATGATCCGCCCACCTCCGCCTCCTGAAGAGCTGGGATTACAGGCGTGAACCACTGCACCTGGCCCCCTGTAGCCTCTTGATGTTTGACTCCCCTCAGAAGAGCGACAGAAGAAAGTCGAAATGCATAAGAAATCAGCTATTGAAAGTTACTGGACAGTGAATCCTTTCTTTCTTTCTTTTTTTTTTTTTTTAATTTTAGTTTCCTGGTGTTTGAGTCATTTGCTGAGTAAATCTGAAAGAACAACAAAAAAAAGGAACTGTTGCCGAGGTGCCCCTATCTTTGGGGCCTGCAGCCTATCAGGACTTCCTCCAGAATACTCCAGCAGTGGTTGGCTTCTCATTATTTCCTCAGCCCTGTAGCTCTCTTAAGTTTTAAAAAATAAAATGGAGGCCAGGCATGGTGGCTCACGCCTGTAATCTCAGCACTTTGGAAGGCCAAGGTGGGTGGATTGCTTGAGGTCAGGAGTTGGAGACCAGCCTGGGCACACCCCATCTCATTTAAAAATAAATAAAATAAAATAACAGAGACTTATATTCATACCAAAACCTGCACATGAAGGCTTATAGCAACTTTATTCATAAATGCTAAAGCTCGGAAGCAACTAAGATGTTCTTTTTTTTGTTTTTTTGTTTTAAGACGGAGTCTCGCACTGTCACCTGTGCTGGAGTGCAATGGCACGATCTCGACTCACTGCCACCTCTGTCTCCTAGGTTCAAGCAATTCTCCTGCCTTAGCTTCCTGAGTAGTTGGGATTACAGGTGCCCACCACCATGCCCAGCTAATTTTTTGTATTTTTAGTAGAGACAGGGGTTTCACTATGTTGGCCAGGCTGATGTCGAACTCCTGACCTCGTGATCTGCCCGCCTCAGCTCCCAAAGTGCTGGAATTACAGGCATGAGCCACCGCGCCCAGCTAAGATATCCTTTAAGGCCAGGTGGAGTGGTTCACACCTGTAATCCCAGCACTTTGGGAGGCCGAGGCGGGAGGATCACAAGGTCAGCAGATCGAGACCATCCTGGCTAACAAGGTGAAATCCCGTCTCTACTAAAAATACAAAAAATTAGCCGGGCATGGTGGCACATGCCTGTAGTCCCAGCTACTTGGGAGGCTGAGGCAGGAGAATGGCTTGCACCCGGGAGGCAGAGGTTGCAGTGAGCTGAGATCATGCCACTGCACTCTAGCCTGGGGGACACGGAGAGACTCCATCTCAAAAAAGAAAAAAAAAAAAAAAAAGATATCCTTTAATAGATGAATGGATAAGCAAACTGTGTGCTGGATCCACACAATGAGACGTTATTCAGCACCGAAAAGCAACACACTATCAGGCCAGGAGAAATTGTGGAAAAACCTTAGCTGCATATTGCTGAGTGAAAGAAAGTCAGATCCAAGAGGGCAAGAATTCTGATTGGTTCACTGCTTAATCTCCGGCATCTGAAACAGTGTCTGGTCAAAACAGCCCCTCAATATTTGATGAGTTTTTTTTTTTTTTTTAAAGTCCAGTCATATGGTGACTCAAATGCTTGATCCCAGCACTTTGGGAGGCTGAAGCGAGGTGATTGCTTAAAGCCAGGAGCTCGAGACCAGCCTGGACAACATAATGAGACTCCATCTCCATTAAAAAAAAAAAAAAAAAGAAGAAGAAAAGAAAAAAGAGGCTCTTCATCTTATCCTGAGTGAAAAGAAGGTAGAAAGAAGCAAGGGCATCCTGGGATCATCAGCTGAGATATCTCCAGTTTAGTCTGGTCCCTGAAAGTGTGGGCCACCAACCAAAATGCTTATTCCCAGGCCCCACCCAGACCTGCTTGATCAGGATAAGTGTCCCTAGGTAGGAGGTAATCCACATTTTAAAATAAACATCTGGCCAGGCACAGTGGCTCACTCCTGTCATCTCAACACTTTGGGAAGCTGACCCAAACAGATTGCTTGAGCCCAGGAGTTTAAGATCAGCCCGGGCGACATGGCAAAACTCCATCTCTACAAAAATACAGAAAATTAGCTGGGTATTGTGGCACACACCTGTGGTCCCAGCTACTCAGGAGGCTGAGGTGGGAGAACTGCTTGAGCCTGGGAGGTAGAGCTTGCAGTGAGCTGAGATCGAGCCACTGCATTGCAGTCTGAGCAACAGAGTGGAACCCCATCTCAAACAAAAAATAAAAAACAAACAAAAAAATAAAACAAGCGTACAGTGATTCTTGTATCAGCTGAAACTGAGAACCACTTAGGATGTTTACTAAAAAGGCAGATTATGGCTGGGTGCGGTGGTTCACACCTGTAATCCTAGCACTTTGGGAGGCCAAGATGGGCAGATCACCTGAGGTCAGGAGTTCCAGACCAGCCATGTTTCACCAACATGGTGAAACCCCGTGTCTACTAAAAATACAAAAATTAGCCAGGCATAGTGGTGTGCACCTGTAATCCCAGCTACTCGGGAGGCTGAGGCAGGAGAATTGTTTGAACCTGGGAGGCGGAGGTTGCAGCGAGCCAAGATTGCACCATTGCACTCCAGGCAACAGAGGGAAACTCCGTCTCAAAAAAAAAAAAAAAAAAAATGCAGATTATATTTTAGAACTGTGGAGGTGCAGAAGCAGCAAGGCTTGACCTACCCTGTAGTCCAACTCCATCTGTACAGATGAAGGAACTGCAGCCCAGAGAGGGAAAGTTACTTGCCAGAGACACACAGCAAGCTGCCTTCTGACTTTCAGGCTTCTTACAGAGAGCTGACCAACTCATTTAGATGTTAAGAGACTCATTTGCCTCAGAAGCATCAACTCAAGCAGCTGCTAAATACCACCTCTATTTGGTCAAGGCCAAGGAGATATTTACTCCTTCTGAGGAGGCAGGGAAAGTCCAAAGGAGCTTTTTATAGGCCTCTTTAGGGTAAGTGTTGGTGAGGTCACAAAAGGATTCACTTCCCCAAGCTGACAGGAACCGTTACTTTCTGGTTTCTCTTTTCATATTTACGAATTAACATATTTAACTTAAAATGAAATGGCCAAATTTCAAATATATAAAAACTACAATCCAGGTAAGCCCAGGAAAACTAGCATCTACCTCCAGTCTCATCTCATCCCAGTCACCAATTTGCCACCTGACCTTGAGGGACCACAGGCACATCTCCTAGTCCTTCTGGGCCCCGGCCAGATGAAATGACGTCCATGAATCTTTCCAGTTCTGACCATCTGTGGTGCCCTGCATCTAAGTCACCCTATAATTAGCCGTAGTCAAAGGTCCTTCCTGGCTTATCTGCTGATTGGCCTTTGAAGAGGTCCATTCTAAAATGCAGGTTTGCTGTAGTTCAGGAAGACAAAGTAGGGCCAAAGATCTCCTTAGCCAAAGAGATGATCTGGAAAGAGGTTAGCCATCAGTTCACAAACTGACCTGGACAACAGAGATAAAACATGAAGGCTGCACTTGCATGGGGAAATAAGGCAATCCCTAAGCAAGGAGACAAAGGGAGTGAGGGAGGACAGTGCAGCCCGAAGGCCACAGTGAGAAACGCTTCCGACTAGAACAGGAAGTCAAATTTGTTTTTTAGGTTCTGCTCATTATGGGCCACCTTAACATCTTTATTTATTTATTTATTTTTGTTTATTTTTGAGATAGAGTCTTGCTGTTGCCCAGGCTGGAGTGGAGTGATCTCGGCTCACTGCAACCTCCTTCTTCCAGGTTCAAGTGATTCTTCTGCCTCAGCCTCCTGAGTAGCTGGGATTACAGGTGCCTTCCACCACGCCCAGATAATTTTTGTATTTTTAGTAGAGACAGGGCTTCACCATGTTGGCCAGCCTGGTCTTGTAGCAGGATGAGCCGCAGGCAAAACTCCTCAGACACCGAGTTAAAGAAGGAAGCGGTTTATTTGGCCGGGAGCATCGGCAAGACTTCTGTCTCAAGAACCCAGCCCCCGGAGTGAGCAATTCCTGTCCCTTTTAAGGGCTCACAACTCTAAGGGGGTGCGTGTGAGGGGGTTGTGATCGATTCAGCAAGCAGAGGGTATGTGACTGGGGGCTGCATGCACCGGTAATTAGATCAGAACAAAACAAGATAGGGATTTTTCACAGTGCATTTCTATGCATTGTCTGTAATCTATAGATAACACAACCGATTAGGTCAGGGGTCACTCTTTAACTACCAGGCCCAGGGTGTGGTGCTGGGCTGTCTGCCTGTGGATTTCATTTCTCACTTTCAGTTTTTACTTCTTCTTTCTTTGGAGGCAGAAATTGGGCATAAGATGATATGAGGGATGGTCTCCTCCCTTAGTCTCAAACTCCTGACTTCAAGTGATCCACCCGCCTTGGCCTCCCAAAGTGCTGGGATTACAGGCATGAGTCACCACACCAAGCCCACCTTAACACCTTTTTTTTTTTTTTGAGATGGAGTCTCACTTTTGTTACCCAGGCTGGAGTGCAGTGGCGTGATCTCAGCTCACTGCAACCTCTGCCTCCTGGGTTCAAGCGATTCTCCTGCTTCAGCTTCCTGAGTAACTGGGATTACAGACACCTGCCACCACGCCCAGCTAATTTTTGTACGTTCAGTAGAGATGCGGTTTCACCATGTTGACCAGGTTGGTCTTGAACTTCTGACTTCAGGTGACCCACTCACCTCAGCCTCCCAAAGCGCTGGTATTACAGGCATGAGCCACCATGCCCGGCAACATGTTTAACTCTCTTTTTCCTATGTGGACAATGCTTATCATGACTTGCATTGAGTGAAAAAAGAAAAAAGGTCATCATTTTGTGTACATATGAACTGATTTTCAACAAACATGAACAAAGCAATTTAGTAGAGAAAGAATAGACTTTTCAACAAAAACAGAGTTCCATGTACTAGAATGATTAAATATCCAAATACAAGAAAAAAAAAAAAACCTTCAATATCTCATACCAAACAAAAATTAACTAAAAATGGATCAGAGACCTAGACGTAAAACCTAAAACTGTAAAATTTCTATTAGAAAACATAGGAGAAAATATTTATGACCTTTGACTAGGCAAAGATTTCTTTGGTACAGGCCAGGCATGGTGGCTCACACCTGTAATCCCAGGACTTTGGGAAGCTGAGGTGGGTGGATCACCCGAGCCCAGGAGTTTAAGACCAGCCTGAGCAACACAGGGAGATCCTGTCTCTAACAAAAATTAAGGCCAGGCACAGTGGCTCATGCTTGTAATCCTAGCACTTTGGGAGGCTCAAGTGGGCAGATCACTTGAGGTCAGGGGTTTGAGACCAGTCTGGCCAACATGGTGAAACCCCATCTCTACTAAAAATACAAAAATTAGGCTGGGCACACTGGCTCACGCCTGTAATCCCAACATTTTGGGAGGCCAAGGCACGCGGATCACCTGAGGTCAGGAGTTTGAGACCAGCCTGACCAGTACGGTGAAACCCCATCTCCACTAAAAATACAAAAAGTAGTCGGGCATGGTGGTGTGTGCCTTTAGTTCCAGCTCTTTGGGAGGCTGAGACAGGAGAATTGCTTGAATCTGGGAGGAGGAGGTTGCAGTGAGCCAAGACTGTGCCACTGCACTGCAGCCTGGGTAACAGAGTGAGACTCTGTCTCAAAAAAAAAAAAAAAAATTAGCCAAGTATGGTGGCCCACGCTTGTAATCCCAGCTACTCAGGAGGCTAAGGCAGGAGAATTACTTGAACCTGGGAGACAGAGGTTGCAGTGATCTGGGACCACACCACTGCACTCCATCCTGGGCAACAGGGTGAGACTCTGTCTCAAAAATAATAATAATAATTTTTAAAAAGTAACTGGGCATGGTGGTGTGCACCTGTGGTCCCAGTTACTCGGCTCGGGAGGCTGAGATGGGAGGATTTTTTTTTTTTTTTTGAGACACAGTCTCGCTTTGTCACCCAGGCTGGAGTGCTGGAGTGCAGTGGTGTGGTCTTGGCTAACAGCAACCTCCACCTCCTGAGTTCAAGCAATCCTTCTGTCTCGGCCTCCCAAGTAGCTGGGATTACAGTCACCTGCCACCACACCCAGCTAATTTTTGTATTTTTAGTAGAGATGGGATTTCATCATATTGGTCAGGCTGGTCTCGAACTCCTGACCTCAGGTGATCCACCCACCTTGGCCTCCCAAAGTGCTGGGATTACAGGCCTGAGCCACTGTGCAGGGCCAGGAGGATATCTTGATCAAAGATCAGTGGTGTGGCTCCAGCCTGGGTGACGGAGGGAGACACTGTCTCAAAACAAAACAAAACAAAACAAACAAAAAGATTTGAATAGATACTTCACAAGAAGATATGAAAAGATTTGTGGTCAGCCTGGGCAACATAGTGAGACCCTATGGAAAGAAAGAGAAACAGAGAGAGGCAGAGGAAGGAAGAAAGAGACCTGAAAAGATATTCAACATCAGTGATCAGGGAAATGCAAATTAACTTCCCTATCACATAATGTGATAACCCACTGCGTACCTAAAAAAACAGGTAAAATTATAAAGACTGACCTTACCAAGTGCTGGTAGAAATGTGGAGGAACTAGAACTGTCATACAGCTGGTGAGAAAATAAAATGGGGCAGCCTTTTTTTTTTTTTTTTGAGATGGAGTCTTGCTCTATCGCCCAGGCTGGAGTGCAGTGGAGCCATCTCGGCTCACTGGAATCTCCACCTCCCGGTCAAGCCATTCTCCTGCCTCAGCCTCCCAAATAGTTGGGACTATAGGCGTGTGCCACCATGCCCCACTAATTTTGGATTTATTTATTTTTTTATTTTTATTTTTTGTATTTTTAGTAGAGATGGGGTTTCACAATGTTGCCCAGGCTGGTCTCGAACTCCTGACCTCAGGTGACCCACCCACCTTGGTCTCCCAAAGTGCTGGGACTACAGGTATGGGCCGCTGCGTCTGGCCAGGAACCAATTCTTTTTTGAGGCACAATGGCTACAAACATCACAAAATGAGAGACAAGCAGGCATTACGATGTTCCTCATGGAAATACACAACACCATGTAAGTAGTCTCATAAAAAAAAAAAAAAAATTGGCTGGGCACCGTGGCTCACGCCTATAATCCTAGCACTTTGGGAGGCTGAGGCAGGTGGATCTCCTGAGGTCAGGAGTTCGAGACCAGCCTGACCAACATGGTGAAATCCCATCTCTACTAAAAATACAAAAATTAGCCAGGCATGGTGGAGGGCGCCTGTAATCCCAGCTACTCAGGAGGCTAAGGCAAGAGAATTGCTTGAACTGGGGAGGCAGAGGTTGCAGTGAGCCAAGATTGTGCCACTGCACTACAGCCTGGGCAAGACAGCAAGACTCTATCTCTACAAAAAACAAACAAACAAACAAACAAAGAAAATCAGGCCAGGCACAATGTAATTTCCCTATCACATAATGTGATACCACTGAGTACCTAAAAAAACAGGTAAAATTATAAAGACTGACCTTACCAAGTACTGGTAGAAATATGGAGGAACTAGAACTGTCATACAGCTGGTGAGGTTGGAGGTTGCAGTGAGCTGTGATCACGCCACTGCCTCCAACCTGGGGGACAGAGTGAGACTCCATCGCAAAAAATAAATACATTTTAAAAATCAGGCCAAGTGCAGTGGCTGACACCTGTAATCCTAGCACTTTGGGAGGCTGAGGCAGGTGGAATGCCTGAGCTCAGGAGTTCAAGACCACCATGGGCAAAACCCCATCTCTACAAAAAATACAAAAAATTAGCTGGGTGTGGTGGTGTGCGCCTGTAGTCCCAGCTACTAGGGGCTAAGGCAAGAAGATAGCTTGAACCCAAGAGGTAGAGGCTGCAGTGAGCTGAGATCGTGTCACTGCACTCTAGCCTGGGAGACAAAGTGAGACCTTATCTTAAAAAAAAAAAAAAAGTCAAACCCAGTCTAATCAAACCTTTTAGATCTAACTACCAATTAGCAGAGAAGACAAGGGGCACAGGGGCCAGGTGTGGTGGCTCACGCCTATAATCCCAGCACTTCGGGAGGCCAAAGCAGGCAGATCAGCTGAGGTCAGGAGTTCGAGACCAGCCTGGCCAACATGGTGAAACCTCGTCTCTACTAAAAATACAAAAATTAGCCGGACATGATGGTGGGTGCCTGTAATCCCAGCTACTTGGGAGGCTGAGGCTGGAGAATCCCTTGAACTCAGGAGGCAGAGGTTGCAGTGAGCTGAGATTGCACCATTGCACTCTAGCCTGGACAACTGAGTGAGACTTCGTCTCAAAAACAACAACAACAACAACAAACAAACAAAAAACACAAGGGACACGGGAAGATGTGGAAACAACTCCATAGGGATGCTATCAGCAAAATCCAGACTAGGGAAAATGCCACAGCATAAACCACTTAATTTCTTTCTTTTTAAAAATGTATTATTTAGTTTTTGTAGAGATGGAGTCTTGCTACGTTGCCCAGGCTGGAGCACAGTGGCTATTCACAGGCACCATTATTGCGCACTATAGCTTTGAACTTCTGGGCTCAAGGGATCCTCCTGCCTCAGTCTCCCTAATAGTGGGGTTACAGGTGTGCACCCCCAGCCTGGCTCTATCTAGTTTCTTAAAAAACAAATAAAATAAAATAGAGAGAAAGAAAGGAAAATGAAAGGAAATGAAAGAAAATAAATTTCAAGTAAAAAAAAAAGTAAACTTGAGAAAAACGATAGATTTTTAAAAGGACTTCCAGTTGCAATGTTCAGTTGAGATCTCAAATGTTTTTTTTTTCCTTGGAGACGGAGTCTCACTCTGTTGCCCAGGCTGGAATGCAGTGGCACGATCTCAACTCACTGTAACCTCTCCCTCCCAGGTTCAAATGATCCTCCTGCCTCAGCCTCCCAAGTAGCTGGAATTACAAGCGCCTACCACCACGCCTGGCTAATTTTTGTATTTTTAGTAGAGACATGGTTTCACCATGTTGGTCAGGCTGGTCTTGAACTCCTGACCTCAAGTGATCCACCTACCTCAGCCTCCCAGTGCTGGGATTATAGGTGTGAGCCACTGCACCCAACCAAGATCTCAATTCAGACAAACATTTTTGTTTGTTTGTTTTCTGAGCTCTGTCACTTAGAAAAGCAAACTTGTTTTAAGAAGGACATTGGCTGGGCGCGGTGGCTCACACCTGTAATCCCAGCACTTTGGGAGGCCGAGGCGGGCGGATCATGAGGTCACGAGATCGAGACCACGGTGAAACCCCGTCTCTACTAAAAATACAAAAAACTAGCCGGGCGAGGTGGCGGGCGCCTGTAGTCCCAGCTACTCAGGAGGCTAAGGCAGGAGAAGGCGTGAACCCGGGAGGCAGAGCTTGCAGTGAGCTGAGATCGTGCCACTGCACTCCAGCCTGGGCAACTGAGTGAGACTCCATCTCAAAAAAAAAAAAAAAAAAAAGAGGGACATTTTGGCCAGGTGTGGCGGCTCACGCTTGTAATCCCAGAACTTTGGGAGGCCGAAGCGGGTGGATCACTTGAGATCAGTAGTTCCAAACTAGCCTGGCCAACATGGTGAAACCCCATCTCTACTAAAACTACAAAAATTAGCTGGATGTGGTGGTGCACGCCTGTAGTCCCAGCTACTCAGGAGGCTGAAGCAGGAGAATCACTTGAACCCGGGAGGTGGAGGTTGCGGTGAGTCGAGATCGTGCCACTGCACTCCAGCCTGGGTGACAGAATGAGACTCTTGCCTCAAAAAAAAAAAAAAAAGTTTGAGACCAGACTGACCATCATGGCAAAACCCCGTCTCTACTAAAAATACAAAACGTTAGCTAGGCATAGTGGTGCCCGCGTGTAATCCCAGTTACTCGGGAGGCTGAGGCAGGAGAATCGTGTGAACCTCAGAGGCAAAGGTTACAGTGAGCTGAGATAGCGCCATTGCACTATCTTGTTGCCTGGGCGACAAGAGCAAAACTCTGTCTCAAAAAAAAAAAAAAAAAAAAAAAAAGAAGGACTTTTTTTCATTTAGAGGAGTGTAAACAGTAATTCATACTTGATATTAAGAAAGTATTTTTTTGGGGTCGAAGTGACAGTTTTGTGTGTGTATGAAACATAATGGGCCGGGCGCGGTGGCTCAAGCCTGTAATCCCAGCACTTTGGGAGGCCGAGACGGGCGGATCACGAGGTCAGGAGATCGAGACCATCCTGGCTAACACGGTGAAACCCCGTCTCTACTAAGAAATACAAAAAACTAGCCGGGCGAGGTGGCGGGCGCCTGTAGTCCCAGCTACTCGGGAGGCTGAGGCCGGAGAATGGCGTGAACCCGGGAGGCGGAGCTTGCAGTGAGCTGAGATCCGGCCACTGCACTCCAGCCTGGGCTACAGAGCGAGACTACGTCTCAAAAAAAAAAAAAAAAAAAAGAAAAAAGAAACATAATGTATACGTATTAAAAAGGGAATGTTTGTCCTGTAAAGACATATACTGAAATATTTACTGGTGAGGACACATGATGTCTGGTATTTACTTCAAAATAACACTGGGCAGCGCGTGCGAGGTAGGTGCAGAAACACAGGAAACAGACTGCCCCGTGGGTCGTGTAACTGCTGAGGTCGGATAGCGACTCTACGCGGCTTCATCAGGTATATCTTGAAATTTTCTGTATATCTTGAAATTTTCTACAATAAAAATGTCTTAAAATTGTGCGTCAAAATAACACGAATATAAAAAAATGCAATTTAAAAGTCAGGAGGCAATCCTGTCGTGCAAAACCGTGACGCTAGCTGTGTGAGGGCGGCAGGATGAATCATTTCCTCCTTCGTTTCTACATTTTTTGTCTATATACTTTTAATATTACTTTTATAATGAGAAATACCAAAACTCGGGGTGAGACGGGGAGACACTAGTGTTTTTGCCCTCCCTGTCCCCGAGGAGACTGTTCTCATCTATTCTCTTCCCCACGTCCTCCAGGTTTTTGCTAGGCTTCCTGCCATCTTTACCAAGTTGAGATTATCCGTGTTGTGTCATTAACAGAGTTTAAGGAAAGCGCGTCAAGTTCACCGCGCCCTAACCTTGGACCCCGCCTGCAGGCTGACTTTCGAGCCACACGCCAGAGCACCGCGACCCCTAAGGTCGCAGCCCGGCTTCGCAAGCCACCTCTTTCTAACGCGTCGGTCGCCCTCGCGCGCCCGCGAGCAGCCGGACTACATCTCCCAGGAGGCTGTGCGCCGTCCAGCGGACCTGCCCTTGGTCGCAAAGGACTACATTACCCAGTGATACCTTGCGGGAGGCGGTTGCCAGACCTCAAGTGCAAAACCATTGGTCCAGCGTCTGGCGGGGAGCTGCACGGTGATTGGCCCAGGAGACCGCCACTTTCGCCCGGGCTCAGTAGAGTTTTGCTGTTAAGACTGCGGGAGGTGCTGGAGAGAGCAGAGCGAGCGTAGCCGGGCCGCACCCGCCGAGCCGTGTGAGTAACCTCTACCTCCGTCCTTCTCGCCGTCCTCTCGGGGACCTGCACCCTCGCTCCGCAGGGCGGTAGGGAGGGAGCACACGCACCCGGGCGCTTACGAGGGGCGGGGACTGTGTACACACGTGTCACACCTGACCCGAGAAGCATCTCCAGGGACACCGGCGGCAGAGCCCCGCTCTCGCCCTTGAGCACCTGAGCTCCAGGGCGTCCCCTCGGACTCGGGGAGAAAAAACACACCCCGAGGCACACGTGGACACCTAAGTACCCACGCGGAGACCTCTGCAGAGCTGCTCAGCTGAACCCTTGGGCACATGGGCACCCGAACACCGGGAAGAGCCTGCTATGCTCCGGTCTCCTCTTGACACCGATCCAGGACACCTGCCACTCGAGCTTGCTCCTCCTTCCTGCCCAGATGGGCGGGAAACTGACACTGCTCTGTGTGACCTGAGCGGTCCCTGGGTAACTCCTGGAGAGGTTTTGCCTCTCAGTCGCTTGCCGCATGTTTAAACTTCCTCATGGGCGCCTGGGGAGGAGTTCCAGGGTGGGTGAGAGGAGACAAGGAATTGATGTCTGGGGTGGAGGCTGTCATCCTGTAGGCAGTATCCCCCCTCCTCCCCCACCCCCACCCCCGCTAATACAAGTATTCAAGAACTAAAGTAATTTTGAAAGCTAGTTTTAGGGATTTTTTTTTTTCCATAACAAATTCAAACAATATAGAATTACATCGACAGGTCTACCTTCCTTCTTCCCTTCCCAGCCCTTCTCCCAGTGATCAATTACCTGTTGATGTGTGTGTGGTTACAGACTTCTTCTTATGCTTTGTACAACTCTACAGAGCATATATAGATATTACTGTTTTTTTGTTTTTGTTTTCTGTTTTTACAAAAAAAGGAAAAAAGTACATCTCCTGGAAAGGATGCTTTTTAGCTGAGCTCTGGTGGATGAGAGGAGCTAGCCTTGAAAAAGTGAGTAGGGGCTGAGATGGGGCTGCATTTCAGATGTAGGGAACTGGAGGAGTACAGGCAAGGCAGTAGATAGGAGTGCTCACCGAGTTTTCCAGGAACTGGGTAGAAGCAGTCAGACCACTCTGGTTAAGTGAGGGAAGGAAAAGAATGGTCCAGAGTGAGGCTGAAGCGGTCAGTAGGTGTGAGTCAGGGGAGCCCAGGAGCGTCATTTTCTTTCTTTCTTTTTTTTTTTTTTTTTTTGAGACGGAGTCTCGCTCTGCCGCCCAGGCTGGAGTGCAGTGGCAGGATCTTGGCTCACTGCAAGCTCCGCCTCCCGGGTTTACACCATTCTCCTGCCTCAGCCTCCCGAGTAGCTGGGACTACAGGCGCCCACCACCACGCCCGGCTAATTTTTTGTATTTTTTAGTAGAAACGGGGTTTCACCGTGTTAGCCAGGATGGTCTCGATCTCCTGACCTCATGATCCGCCCGCCTTGGCCTCCCAAAGTGCTGGGATTTCAGGCCTGAGCCACGCGCTCGGTACTTTTTTGTTCTGTTTTGTTTTTTTGTTTCTGAGATGGAGTCTCACTCTGTCGTGCAGGCTGGAGTGCAATGGCGTGATTTCGGCTCAGGACAACCTCGGCCTCCCAGGCTCACGTGATTCTCCTTCCTCAGCTTCCCGAGTAACTGGGATTGCAGGTGCCCACCACCACACCCAGCTAATTTTGTATTTTTAGTAGAGACAGGGTTTCACCATATTGGCCAGGCTGGTCTTGAACTCCCGACCTCAGCTGATCTGCCTGCTTTGGCCTCCCAAAGTGCTGGGATTATAGGCATGAGCCACTGCGCCTGGCCAGAAGCATCATTTGCTAGCATAGCATGGCCCCACTGTGCCGGGGAGGCCTGAGGTGTGTGCAGAAGGGGAAAGGGAAAGGTTAAGGGGCTCAGGGCCTCAGGGCTCTTCCTTTGGACAGTGGAGGATTGTTAAAGAATCCCAATCCCTGTTCTAAGCCCTGCATGTCCTTCAGTCCCTCAGCATTACACTTGAGTGGGCTCACTCAGTGAGCAGGAGTTTGCTATAAAGTTGCCAGATGTCTTGGAAAGCCAGTTGCTCTCTGGGACCAACAGTTGCCTATCAAGCCTGTTCATTCAATTCTTAAATATTATTAAGCACTTGCCATGATGAGTTCTATACCAGGAACTGGAAATTTACGAGTGAACAAATGAGACCAAGGCCATGTTTCCATGGGCTTACATTCTAGTCAGGGAGAGAGACAAGAAACAAATGTACTGTATAAATAACCCATGGTGCGCTGGGCGCTGTGGCTCATGCATGTAATCTCAACAATTCAGGAGGCTGAGGCAGGAGGATCACTTGAGGTCAGGAGTTCGAGACCAGCCAGGGCAACATATTGAGACCTGATCTCTACAAAAATAAAAAAACTTAGCCAGGCCTGCAGCTGTAAGCCCCAGCTAATTGGGAGGCTGAGGCAAGAGAATCACTTGAGCCCGGGAGTTCAAGGCTGCAGTGAGTTATGGCACCACTGCATTCCAACCTGGGCGACAGAGTGAGACCCTGTCTCTAAAAGAGTAAACGAATATGCCAGAGTAATAAGTACTGTAAAGAACAATAAAACAAGTGCTATTTTATTTTTAAATTTTTGTATTTTTTGTAGAGTTGGGGTTTTGCAGTGTTGCCCAGGCTGGTCTTGAACTCCTGAGCTCTTGAACTCCTGGAGTTCCTCACTTGAACTCCAGTCTAGTCAGGGAGGGCTGCTCTCAGGAGGCGGTATTTGAGCAGAGACCATAAGAAACTTGCCTGGTGTTTATTCCGTATCTCTTGCATTTAGCTTGATACTGATGGACATTGTGTGGGCCAGAGGCAGGGATGGTTGGCTATGACCCCAAACCAGATGGCAGGAATAACACCAAGCTCCAGGTGGCAGTGGCTGGGTCTGTGTCTGGACTTGTCACTCGGGCGCTGATCAGTCCCTTCGACGTCATCAAGATCCGTTTCCAGGTACTCTTCCCCTTTTTCCACGCAATGGACTGGAGGACAAGTTCAGTCTTTCTTGCAAAAGCAGTTCCTAAAACTTGGAATTCTATCCAGATGAAGGGCTTGCCTTTTTCTGAAAGTTCCCCTTCACATTCCAGCCCACCCCGCTGTCCTGACGTTTTTTATTTTGATTCCCAGCTTCAGCATGAGCGCCTGTCTCGAAGGGACCCCAACGCAAAGTACCATGGCATCTTCCAGGCCTCTAGGCAGATTCTGCAGGAGGAGGGGCTGACAGCTTTCTGGAAGGGACACATCCCAGCTCAGATTCTCTCCATAGGCTATGGAGCTGTCCAAGTAGGTGGCAGGGGACCTGGCCAGGCCTCTGGGGTCACGTTGCTCAATGGAGGAGCAGAGGGAGGGTGAGGCAAGCAGGAATGCCGCGTAGGGCAGGACGGGAGAGGCAGACCCCACGCTTCCCACCTGCCTCACCCGGGAGCCTTCCTGACCAGCTGTACTGTAGGCATTCCCCTCCCCTATGTCCCCGCATCTATCCTGTGTAACTTAGATGTTGCATCTTGGAGACTGATTTGATGTCATGCCTTCTGTGGGGCTTGGCGAAGGACAGCACTAATGCATTTCAATTTTTGAAATACCACCTTCACATACGTGGTTCATCTGAACTTCACCACACCATCATGAGGAGGGCAGGGTAGGTGTCATGTGGATCTCAGGGAGGTGAAGTCAGCTGTCTGAGGCCACACAGCCTGCACATGGCAGGGCTAGGGTTAGAGCTCACGCTTCGTTCAGTGGAGCACCAGTATAGTCATAGTGCACAGCGTGTGATTTTATGCAGTAGACATGGTAAGAACCAGCCCTGTACAGTGCAAACCATGGGCCAGGCCCCTGTTGGAAGCACTTCACATACAGTCACAGCAGTCCTTAAGGTAGGGGCTGTTGTCCCTCCCATGTCACGCATGAGAAGACTGAGGTGGACAGAGCTTACATAATTAACCCAACCAAAGTCACTAGCTAGAAAATGGCAGAGCCACGACCCCCACCTAGGCAGCTAGTGCCAGAGACGTCCCTGCCTACTCCTCCTGTGACATCACAGTGACCGCCCAAGTCAGGTGTTTACTGGCTGGGCATGTCCTGCGATCCTGTCTCTGTACTTGTCTGCAAACAGATACTGCAGCATGACAAATAAATACAGCAACAGGATAGTCTCAAGAAGCCAGGCCTGGGCCAGACTCGGTGACTCACACCTGTAATCCCAGCACCTGAGCCCGAGAGGTGAGGTGGAGGTTGCAGTGAACCATGATCATGCCATTGCACTTCAGCCTGGGTGACACAGCCAGACCCTGTCTCAAAAAAAGAAAAGAAGCCAGGCCATCTTCAGTTGGCTGAAGGAAGATCTGAGCATAGCCCTGGTATAGTGGCTCACACCTGTAATCCTATCACTTTGGGAGGCTGACGTTGGGAGGATGGCTTGAGCTCAGGAGTTTGAGACCAACCTGGGCAACATATCGAGACCTCCTCTCTACTAAAAATAAAAAAAAAAAATTAGCCAGGTATGGTGGTACATACCTCTAGCCCCAGTTATTCCAGATGCAGGAAAATAATTTGAGCTAGAGAAGTCAAGGCTGCTGTGAACTATGATCGAGCCGCTGCACTCCAGCCTGGGCAACTGAACACGACCTTGTCTCAAAAAGCAAAACAGGGCCAAGCTTGGTGGCCCATGTGTGTAATCCCAGCACTTTGGGAGCCCAGGGCAGGCAGATCGCTTGAACTCAGGAGTTTGAGACCAGCCTTGGCAACATAGTGGAACCCTGGTTCTACAAAAAATACCAAAATTAGCTGGACATGGTGGCATGCACCTGTAGTCCCAGCTACTTGAGGGGCTGATGTGGAAGGATCACTGGAGCCCAGGAGGTGGAGGCTGCAGTGAGCCATGTTCGTGCCACTGTACTCCAGCCTGGGTGACAGAGCGACACTCTCGTCTCTAAAAACAAAAACAAAAAAAGAAAACAAAGATCTGAATGTGAGGGGGTCACCCTGTTGAACATGCTCCCGAAAGAATCTGCCCCAGAAAAGAATGATTCTCGAACAGGGCCGCCGCCAGCTGCACGGAAGGGATCCCTGCAGGAATCAGAGCATGGCCATCTTTCCCAGTTCTCAGAAAACTAAGTTAGCCAGTAACATTTTCTGATATACATTTTTCTCATGTATCTTTTATTTATTTTTTCTTGAGACGGAGTCTCACTCTGTCTCCCAGGCTGGAGTGCAATGGCACGATCTCGGCTTACTGCAACCTCCACCTCCCAGGTTCAAGCGATTCTTCTGCCTCAGCCTCCCAAATAGCTGGGGTTACAGGCACATGCCACCACGCCTGGCTAATTTTTGTATAATTAGTAGAGATGGGGTTCCACGATATTGGCCAGTCCGGTCTCCAACTCCTGACCTCATGATCTGCCCGCCTCGGCCTCCCAAAATGCTGGGATTACAGATGTGAGCCACTACACCCAGTCTTTTCTTTGAGACCGAGTCTTGCTCTGTCGCCCGGGCTGGAGTGCAGTGGCATGATCTCGGCTCAGTACAACCTCCACCTCCCGGGTTCAAGTGATTCTCCTGCCTCATTCCCCCAGTACCTGGGACTACAGGCGCCCGCCACCATGCCCAGCTAATTTTTATATTTCTATTAGAGACAGGGTTTCACTATGTTAACCAGGCTGGCCTCGAACTTCTGTCCTCGTGATCCGCCTGCCTCGGCCTCCCAAAGTGCTGGGATTATAGGCGTGAGCCACTGCCCCTGGCCCCCATATATCTTCTTAAACCTTTGAGTGTCTGACTCTACTCAAGTATCAAATGGCATCTGAGTTTTACATAGAATTTTATATTTATCATATGCTGTCACTGCTCAAGAAGAACATTTCCTGACCTTTTCCTCCCCCCTCCACCTGGGCCCCAGCCAGGTCACAGGTGATGTGTTTGGGGAGTATTTGGTCCTTGCCCTCATCCTTTGGGCTGTCAGTGACTTCTTCACTTACTCTTCCAGTTCTTGTCATTTGAAATGCTGACGGAGCTGGTCCACAGAGGCAGCGTGTACGACGCGCGGGAATTCTCAGTGCACTTTGCGTGCGGTGGCCTGGCTGCCTGTACGGCCACCCTCACTGTGCACCCCGTGGATGTTCTGCGCACTCGCTTTGCAGCTCAGGGTGAGCCCAAGGTGAGTGACCAGGGGCCAGATGAGGTAGCCCAAATAAGGAAGGTGTTGTCACAAGGGTTGCATTCTTTATTTTTTATTTATTTGTTTTTGTTTTGTTTTGTTTTTTTGAGACGGAGTCTTGCTCTGTCGTCTAGGCTAGAGTGCAGTGGCGCAATCTTGGCTCATGGCAAGCTCCACCTCCCGAGTTCAAGGGATTCTCCTGCCTTAGCCTCTTGAGTAGCTGGGACTACAGGCACCCGCCACCACGCCTGGCTAATTTTTTTGTATTTTTAGTAGAGACGGGGTTTCACTACATTAGCCAGGATGGTCTTGATCTCCTGACCTCTTGATCCGCCTGCCTCGGCCTCCCAGAGTGCTGGGATTACAGGCGTGAGCCACCGTGCCCGGCCTATTATTTATTTATTTATTTATTTAGAGACGGAGTCTCGCTCTATCACCCAGGCTGGAGTGCAGTGGCGCGATCTTGGCTCACTGCAAGCTCCGCCTCCCGAGTTTAGGTGATTTTCCTGCCTAAGCCTCCTGAGTAGCTGGGACTACAGGCACCTGCAACCACACCTGGCTAATTTTTTTGTATTTTTAGTAGAGACGGGGTTTCACTGTGTTAGCCAGGATGGTCTTGATCTCCTGACCTCATGATCTGCCTGCCTCGGCCTCCCAGAGTGCTGGGATTACAGGCGTGAGCCACCGCGCCTGGCCTAGAATTTATTTATTTATTTATTTATTTGTTTATTATTTATTTATTTATTTTTTTGAGACGGAGTCTCACTGTGTCGCCCAGGCTGGAGTGCGGTGGCCAGCTCTCAGCTCACTGCAAGCTCCGCCTCCCGGGTTCACACCATTCTCCTGTCTCAGCCTCCTGAGTAGCTGGGATTATAGGCACGTGCCACCATGTCCGGCTAATTTTTATATTTTTTATAGAGACAGGGTTTCACTGTGTTGGCCAGGCTGGTCTTGAACTTTTGACCTCAGGTGATCCCCGGCCTCGGTCTCCCAAAATGCTAGGATTCCAGGCGTGAGCCGCCGCACCCGGCCAATTCCAAGTGTCTTTGGTTTCCACAAAGAATGGGGTGGTGGAAATAGGATAGACTCGAGGAAGAATTTACTGAGTGAAAACAAGGGATTAAATCCCCACCATATTGTTTCCTAGACATATTTAAGAATAGCATCATATATGTGTGTGTCTGTGTGTTCTCAACCAAGAAAGAATCATTTTATTATTATTTGTATATATTTTTTGAGACAGGGTCTTGATCTTTCACCCAGGCGGGAGTACAATGGCTGCAATAGCTTGCTGCAGCTTCGAACTCCTGGGCTCAAGCAATCTTCCTGCCTCAACCTCTCAAGTAGCTAAGACCACAGGTGTGTGCCACCACACCTGACTCATTTTTTATTTTTTTACTTTTTGTAGGGACAGGGTCTCATTATGTTGCTCAGTTGGTCAGGCTTAGGCTGGTCTTGAACTCCTGGTTGTTTTTGTTTATTTGTTTGTTTCTGAGATGGAGTCTCGCTCTGTCATCCAGGCTGGAGTGCAATGGCACAATCTCAACTCACTGCGACCGCCTCCCAGATTCAAGCAATTCTTATGCCTCAGGCTTCCAAGCAGCTGGGACTACAGGTCTGCCACCCTGCCCGGCTAATTTTTTTTTTTTTTTTTTTTTTTTGAGACAAAGTCTTACTCTGTCACGCAGGCTGGAGTGCAGTGGCGTGATCTCAACTCACTGCAACCTCTGCCCTCTGGTTTCACGTGATTCTCCTGCCTCAGCCTCCTGAGTAGCTGGGATTATAGGTGCCTGCCACCGCGCCTGGCTAATTTTTGTATTTTTAGTAGAGATGGGGTTTTGCCTTGTTGACCAGGCTGGTCTTGAACTCCTGACCTTTTGATCCACCCGCCTCTGCCTCCCAAAGTGCTGAGATTACAGGTGTGAGCCACCGTGCCTGGCCATGCCTGGCTAATTTTTATATTTTTAGTAGAGACAGATTTTTGCCATGTTGGCCAGGCTGGTCTGGAACTTCTGGCCTCAAGTGATCTGCCCGCCTAAACCTCCCAAAATGCTGGCATTACAGGCATGAGTCACCACGCCTGGTCTTTTTTTCTTTATTTTTAGTACAGAGTCTCACTCTGTCATCCAGGCTGAAGTATAGGGGTATAATTACAGCTCACTGCAGCCTCCACCTCCTGGGGTCAAGCAATCCTCCCACCTCAGCCTCCCAAGTAGCTGGGACCATAGGTGCTCAGTGCCACACCTGGCTAATTTTTGTATTTTTTGTAGAGATGGGGTTTCACCATGTTGCACAGGCTGTTCTCAAACTCCTAGGCTCAAGTGATCCTCCTGCCTTGGCCTCCCAAAGTGCTGCAGTTATAGGGCTGAGCTGCCACACCTGGCTGAGAAACAATAATTTTTCCACTGTCTCAACTCTGCTTTAGGATACTGTTAGTGGAAAGGAAGGATACTTTGTTTAAGAGTTTGATCTGGGCAACATGGCTGTCTACAAGATACAAAAAAATTAGCCAGGCATGGTGGTATGCACCTGTAGTCCCAGCTGCTTGGGAGACTAAGTTGGGAGGATTGCTTGAGCTTGGGGAGTGAGCCATGATTGCACCATTGCACTCCAGCCCAGGCGACAAAGTGAGATATCCCGTCTCAAAAAAAAAAAAAAAAAGGCCGGGCGCGGTGGCTCAAGCCTGTAATCCCAGCACTTTGGGAGGCCGAGGCGGGTGGATCACGAGGTCAGGAGATCGAGACCATCCTGGCTAACATGGTGAAACCCCGTCTCTACTAAAAATACAAAAAACTAGCCGGGCGTGGTGGCGGGCGCCTGTAGTCCCAGCTACTTGGAGGCTGAGGCGGGAGAATGGCGTGAACCCGGGAGGTGGAGCTTGCAGTGAGCCGAGATCGCGCCACTGCACTCCAGCCTGGGCGACAGAGCAAGACTCCGTCTCAAAAAAAAAAAAAAAAAAAAAAAAAAGAATTTGATCTGGACTAGTGCAGAATAATTGTGGATTCAATTCTGCCAGTTCTTTGTATTGGCTGGCGTGCAGGTCCTGGGTGGGGAGGCCCTTTTGTTTAGGAGACAGCCTCATGACTTTTTTTGGTTGAGAAGGGCAAAGTCCCCTGGGAACAATCCAAAGGAAAAGGATTGGGGCAGGATGGCGGCCGTGGAAGTTGAAATCCACTAAGGAGTATGTTACAACTCACCTGCCAAAAAAAAGAAAAAGAAAACAATTGTAGGCCAGGCGCAGTGGTTCACACCTGTAATCCCAGAACTTTGGGAGGCTGAGGTGGGTGGATCCCTTGAGGTCAGGAGTTTGAGACCAGCCTTGCCAACATGGTGAAACCCTGTCTTTACTAAAAATACAAAAATTAGCTGAGCGTGGTAACACGCCTGTAATCCCAGCTACTCAGGAGGCTGAGGCAGGAGAATTGCTTGAACCCAGGAGGTGGAGGTGTGGTGAGCTGAGATCGTACCACTGCACTCTAGCCTGGGTGACAGAGCAAAACTCCATGTAAAAGAAAAAAAGAAAACAATTGGGGCATAAGAGGCCAATTGCTCTGTATGATAACTCAGTAGAAAACTAGAAGTTTGGGATGACAGTCGTTGCAGGGAAATGGGATGAGGGACCCTAGGAACTGAAAGCAGAAATGGAGGGGAAGGTGTTTACAGATAGAGAGCACAGACCAACCTCCGCAGCGTGGTAGCCACAGAGCTGAGGCAGAGATGGCTCCTGTCAGTCCAGCTTTCCTGTTCTGGGTCTACCATAATCCTCCTGTATTTCTTTCCAACCTTCAGTAAAAGTCTGTGAGGAGGAAGAAGTGAAGAAAATATTAAGAAAAGAGAATGAGGCCGGGCGCGGTGGCTCAAGCCTGTAATCCCAGCACTTTGGGAGGCCGAGGCGGGTGGATCACGAGGTCAGGAGATCGAGACCATCCTGGCTAACATGGTGAAACCCCGTCTCTACTAAAAATACAAAAAACTAGCCGGGCGTGGTGGCGGGCGACTGTAGTCCCAGCTACTCGGAGGCTGAGGCAGGAGAATGGCGTGAACCTGGGAGGCGGAGCTTGCAGTGAGCCGAGATTGCGCCATTGCACTCCAGCCCGGGTGACACAGCGCGAGACTCCGTCTCAAAAAAAAAAAAAAAAAAAGAGAGAATGAGCCAATAGCTATTATCTTAGCTATTTGGGAGGCTGAGGCAGGAGGATTGCTGGAGCCCATGAGTTCAAGGCTGCAGTGTGCCATGACTGTGCCTGTGAATGGCCACTGCACTATAGCCTGAATGATGTAGCGAGACCCCATCTCTTTATTATTTAAAAATTAAAAAAAAAAAAATTTTTTTTGGCCAGGGCGCGGTGGCTCATGCCTGTAATCCCAGCACTTTGGGAGGCTGAGGCAGGCGGATCACAAGGTCAGGAGATGGAGACCATCCTGGCTAACACGGTGAAACCCCGTCTCTACTAAAAATACAAAACACTAGCCGGGCGTGGTGGTGGGCGACTGTAGTCCCAGCTACTCGGAAGGCTGAGGCAGGAGAATGGCGTGAACCCGGGAAGTGGAGCTTGCAGTGAGCTGAGGTCGTGCCACTGCACTCCAGCCTAGGTGACAGAGCAAAACTCCGTCTCAAAAAAATAATAACAACAAATAAATAATTTTTTTTAGGCCAGGTACGGTGGCTCACGTCTGTAATCCCAACACTTTGGGAGGCTGAGGCAGGCAGATCACCTAAGGTCAAGAATTCGAAACCAGCCTGGCCAACATGATGAAACCCCCGTCTCTACTAAAAATACAAAACTTAGTTGGGCGTGGTGTCAGGTGCCTATAATCACAGCTACTGGGGGAGGGGGGCTGAGGCATGACAATTGCTTGAACCTGGGAGGTGGAGGCTGCAGTGAGGCAAGATTGTGCCACTATACTCCAGCCTAGGCAACATAGCAAGACCCCATCTAAAAAAAAAAAAAAAAAAAGATAATAGCATATTACCTCTAGCTTAAACTATGGACATGTTGGATTTTAGATTCTAGAATGATCAGAGAATATCTGGTCATGAAAGTGAGGGGAAGAGACCTGGTTAAAACCTACAAGACCCTCCACCTGCTTTAGACTAGTCACAACCATATTGTAAACCTGACCTTGCGTGATAAAAAATTTTACAACATATAAGGTGTATCAAGGTTACAAAGACAATTCTTCATGAATTATAATTTTAAAAAATACCAGCTGCTCCCTGATTCCGATTCCCAGAGGTGACTACTTTTAATACTTACAGTTGTTTCTTTGATTATTTCCTTCCATAATTCTAAGTAACATACTTGGCCGGGTGCAGTGGCTCATGCCTGTAATCCCAGCACTTTGGGAGGCCAAGGAGGAAGGATCACTTGAGGTCAGGAGTTCGAGACCAGTTTAGGCAACATAGCAAGACCTCTTCTCTACTTTATTTTTGTTATTTATTTATTTATTTATTTATTTTTGTTTTTGAGATAGAGTCTCCGCCTTTCACCCAGGTTGGAGTGCCATGGTACAATCTCCGCACACTGCAACCTCTGCCTCACAGGTTTAAGCAATTCTTGTGCCTCAGCCTCCCAAGAAGCTGGGATTACAGGCATGAGCCACCACACCTGGCTAATGTTTGTATTTTTAGTAGAGATGGGCTTTCACCATGTTGGCCAGGCTGGTCTCAAACTCCTGGCCTCAAGTGATCTGCCTGCCTCTGCCTCCAAAGTGCTGGTATTATAGGCGTGAGCCACCGCGCCCGACCGCACCTTCCTGTTTTAACAGCTGCACTATGTTCTTGTGAGCTGGTGTCCCGTAATTCATGTAACCATCACCCACAGATGGACATCGCATCTTTAGCTCTTCCCCAGAACACTGCAGTGACTCTTGGACACATACCTTTGTGCACACCTGTGGATAGAACAGTGGTATACATGTGTGGAAGGGGGAGTTTCTGGAAAATGCCACTCTTTGAATCTCTGTCCAGCGTTTTCCTTGACTGTCTTCCTGGCAGGAGGAGTTTCGCTCCTGGTAACTGGGTTTTTAGGCGAGGGGACAGAGCTATGATGGGCTGTTCCAGGGCTAAAATCACCTCACTGAGACCATTCAAAGTGCGTGTGTGTGTCCAGGTCTATAATACGCTGCGCCACGCCGTGGGGACCATGTATAGGAGCGAGGGCCCGCGGGTTTTCTACAAAGGGTTGGCCCCCACCTTGATCGCCATCTTCCCCTACGCCGGGCTGCAGTTCTCCTGCTACAGCTCCCTGAAGCACCTGTACAAGTGGGCCATGCCAGCCGAAGGAAAGAAAAATGGTGAGGCAGCCCTCACGCGAGAGGGAACCCTCCCACCCCAGCCGCCAGAGTGCCCTCTTCCAAATCACGAGGGAGCTAAAGTTCTGTCCAAATCGAAGACTGTGGGTCTCTGTACCCGGCTCTGTAATGTGGCAAACAAAGCAACTGCAGCTGCTTGGAGAGAACTTGATTCCTCCCAGCTCATGCCACACCCATCACTGGCATTACTGACATTTACGTCCCGTGATTGGTCATGGTTTTCATTTTTGTCAGAAGTCCAAATTGCAAATTGCTTGTTTTTTGGTTGAGGTTCTTCCGTTGCTTTTTCCAGGCAGGGGGAGCGGGAGGTGTGGGCAGGGAGAGGCTGGAGAGGGGTGGGGCATCCTGGTCCCTCTCCAGCCCTGAACTGAGTCATGCTGCGGAGCCTGAGGCCCACACTGCCTCCAGCTGAGGGACTACGGCCTCCAGCCCTTCCAGCCCGGCTTACTCCGCCAGAAGTGGCTATGTCTGGCTCTTTGGAATGGGAGGACCAGTGGAGTCAGATAGAAGTGCGCTTGTGGGGTTTGGTTTGTGGTGGAGGATTAGCCCTGATGCCTTTTAAGTTGTCACCCATAGACTGCGTTTCTCTCATCCGTTCTCCCAATCCCACTTCTCTGGTTCAGAGAACCTCCAAAACCTGCTTTGTGGCAGTGGAGCTGGTGTCATCAGCAAGACCCTGACATATCCACTGGACCTCTTCAAGAAGCGGCTACAGGTTGGAGGGTTCGAGCACGCCAGAGCTGCCTTTGGCCAGGTGAGCCATTCATTCCCGGGCAGACAGCTCTGACCCTTGCCATCACTGGGCATATGAGGGAACCAGTAGTCACCTGCTACCCACTGGGCAACATTACCCCTGGCCAGGGCCCCTTCACCTCCAGTCTATCCCTGGAGATCCCCAAGCATGTGGGAAAGCTGCATGTGAGCCCTGGGTCCTGAGCACTGTGGAAGGATCTGGGCCAAGGACATATAGTGTCTGCTCTTTTTTTTTTTTTTTCTTTCTTTCTTTCTTTCTTTATTTCTTTATTTATTTATTTATTTTTTTTGAGACAGAGTCTCGCTTAGTCGCCCAGGCTGGAGTGCAGTGGCGCGATCTCGGCTCACTGCAAGCTCCGCCTCCCGGGTTCACGCCATTCTCCTGCCTCAGCCTCCCGAGTAGCTGGGACTACAGGCGCCCGCCGCCTCGCCCGGCTAATTTTTTGCATTTTTAGTAGAGACGGGGTTTCACCATGTTAGCCAGGATGGTCTCGATCTCCTGACCTCGTGATCCGCCCGCCTCGGCCTCCCAAAGTGCTGGGATTACAGGCGTGAGCCACCGCGCCCGGCCTTTTTTTTTCTTTAAAATAGAGGCAGGGTCTCACTCTGTTTCCCCAGCTGGTCTTGAACACTCCTGACTTCCCCTTCCAGTGTGCTGGGATTACACGTGTGAGCCACTGCACCTAGCCCAGTTTCTGCTCTTAAAACATGTCCTGGCCGGGCGCTGTGGCTCACGCCTGTAATCCCAGCACTTTGGGAGGCCAAAGCAGGCAGATCACGAGGTCAGGAGAGTGAGACCATCCTGGCTAACATGGTGAAAGCCCATCTCTACTAAAAAAAAAAAAAAAAAAAAAATTAAATGGGCGTGGTGGCGGGCACCTGTAGTCCCAGCTACTCAGGATGCTGAGGCAGGAGAATGGCATGAGCCCAGGAGGTGGAGCTTTCAGTGAGCTGAGATCACGCCACTGCACTCCAGCCTGGGCAACAGAGTGAGACTCCATCTCAAAAAAAAACATGTCCAGAGGCTGGGTGTGGGCGTTGTGGCTCACACCTGTAATCCCAACATTTTGGGAGGCCAAGGCCAGTGGATCACCTGACATCAGGAGTTCGAGACCAGCCTGATCAACATGGTAAAACCCCGTTTCTACTAAAAATATAAAAATTAGCTGGGCATGGTGGTGGGCACCTGAAG
The DNA here is from genome assembly GCF_008728515.1 of Papio anubis. Taxonomy (NCBI): domain Eukaryota; kingdom Metazoa; phylum Chordata; class Mammalia; order Primates; family Cercopithecidae; genus Papio; species Papio anubis. Next base: position 66,854,009 of record NC_044992.1, on the reverse strand, counting down.
TCCCAGCTACTCGGGAAGGTGAAACAGGAGAATCGCTTGAACCTGGGAGGCAGATGTTACAGTGAACCGCGATCACACCACTGCACTCCAGCCTGGGTGACAGAGCGAGACTCCGTCTCAAAAAAAACCAAAAAAACAAAACATGTCCAGTGCAGTGTGGACGTAGAATACATTCACATAGGGAAGGTCCCCAAATATTAAAGAACATAGAAAAGGGGTTTTGCTGTAGCTGTTCTGGAATGGGGTGAATTTGAGCAACTAAGTTATATATATGTATTTTTTTGTTTTTGCTTTTGGTTTTTGTTTTGAAATGGAGTTTTGCTCTTGTTGCCCAGCCTGGAGTGCAATGGCGCGATCTTGGCTCACTGCAACCTCTGCCTCCTGGGTTCAAGCAATTCTCCTGCCTCAGCCTCCCAAGTAGCTGGGATTACAGGCACGTGCCACCACACCCAGCTAATTTTTTGTATTTTTAGTAGAGACAGGGTTTCACCATGTTAGCCAGGCTGGTCTCGAATTCCTGACCTCAGGTGATCCATCTGCCTCTCCCTCCCAAAGTGCTGGGATTACGGGCGTGAACCACTGTGCCTGGCCATATAGTTTTTGAGACGGAGTCTCACTCTTTTGTCCAAGCTGGAGTGCAGTGGCGTGATCTCGGCTCACTGCAGCCTCTGCCTCCCTGGTTCAAGCAATTCTCCTGCCTTAGCCTCTGAGTAGCTGGGATTATAGGCGCCCGCCACCATGTCCTAATTTTTGTATTTTTAGTAGAGATGGGGTTTCACCATGTGAGATGGGGTTTCACCACATTGGCCAAGGTGGTCTCGAACTCCTGACCTCAGTTGATCTGTCCGCCTCAACCTCCCAAAGTGCTGGGATTACAGGCATGAGCTGCTGCACCCCGGCCAAAGTTGTATTTTTATTTATTTATTTTTTGAGACGGAGTCTCGCTCTGTCACCCAGGCTGGAGTGCAGTGGCCAGATCTCAGCTCACTGCAAGCTCCACTTTCCGGGTTTACGCCAGTCTCCTGCCTCAGCCTCCCGAGTAGCTGGGACTACAGGCGCCCGCCACCTTGCCCAGCTAGTTTTTTGTATTTTTTAGTAGAGACAGGGTTTCACCGTGTTAGCCAGGATGATCAAGACCATCCTGGCTAACACGGTGATCAACCCTGTCTCAGCCTCCCAAAGTGCTGGGATTACACGCTTGAGCCACCGCGCCCGGCCCGAAGTTGTATTTTATGCGCGCTAGGAGAGTTGGCCGTTCAGAGAAGCCCCATGCTAGGTCATGTTGTAGTCTTAGTAGTCACTCCTCAGTTGCTCAGATTTTTACATACTCCCTTTCTTTTGGTCATCAATGGGTAGGGTTGGGGGTAGAGTAAGGATGGGCAGTTCCAGGGCTCTCCCCTGTGTATCCTGGAACCTGAGATGTGGAGGCATGAAAAAATATGCCTGACAATGTCAGAGGAGAGGGATGGCATGGAATGGGAGGCAAGGTAGGGAGAGAGCATTCCTTCCTTGGGGGAAGAGAAAGAGTTGGGTTTGTAGTTATAATGCATTTTCTTTGTAGGAAACTTTAGAGAATTTAGATAGACAAAAACAAAGACCAAGCCAGCTGTAGTCGATCACACCTGTGATCCCAACACTTTGGGAGGCCAAAATGGGAAGATCACTTGAGGCCAGGAGTCTGAAACCAGCCTGGTCAATATAGCAAGACCCCGTCTCTACAAAATAAAAATTTAAAAATTAGCCAGGCATGGTGGTGTGTGCCTGTAGTTCCAGCTACTGGACAGTCTGAGGCAGGATAATTGCTTGAGCCCAGGAGTTCGATGCTGCAGTGAGCTATAATCACTGCACACCATCTTGGGTGACAGAGTGAGACTCTGTCTCAAAAAAAAAAAAAAAAAGACCAAAATCCCTTGTAATTTCACTACCACAGATAACCACATAGAAACGTTCAATGTAGTTTTATTTCTTTTCATAAATACAGTGTACATTTTAACAAAAATGGGGATACACTGTATACAAGGTTTGTAACCTCCCTTTTCCACTTACCAACTTGTCCTGAAGAGTTTGTTTTCTTTTCTTTCTTTTTTTTTTTAAATGGGACATCACTCTGTTGCCTAGGGTGGTCTCGAACTCCTGGGCTCAAGCGATCCTCCCCTCTCAGCCTCCCAAGTAGCTGGAACTGCAGGCATGCGCCACTGCACCCAGCATGAAGGGACAGTTTGAATTTGGACAGGGAGTGATGGTGGGAGCCCAGGATGGCAGAGGGAGGCCTTGCTGCTAACGAAGACTAGTGTAATCCAGTCTGGCCAGAAGTGGGAAGGGCATGTGGGAGGACAGTGGAGGTCAGATCAGGGAGGGAAATCAAGGCGAAATGGTGCAGTGCCTTGAATGGCAGATCTTGGGGTTTGAACTTGATTTCTCATGATATTGTCACTATGAGTTACTGCAGCTTTTGGAGGGAAGCCAGGCCTGAGGAGGGCTGTGCCTGGGGACGAAAGTCTGGCAGCAGTGCATGAGGTCAGCTGGAGAGGGTGAGCTGGAGGCAGGGAGGCCTGGCTGAGAGCTACTGAGGGCCAGGTTCAGATCTGCTGCCCAAGGGGGATCAGGTGGGATGAGGTGAAGGGTCAGAGACACCTCTGGGAAGAGGTTCCGGAGCCATTGCTGGATCCTTTGGAGCCACAGGCAGCCGTTCTTCCTGGGCAGGAAGGAGCTCTGTCCAGCTGCTGATTTCTAGGCCTGTCAGCTATTCAGTCTTAACCTAATTGCAGTACAAAAAATGAGATTAATTTATTTGCTATTTTGAGCTGGGCATGGTTGCCCACGACTGTAATCCCAGCACATTAGGAGGCTGAAGCAGGTGGATCACCTGAGGTCAGGAGTTCAAGACCAGCCTGGCCAACATGGCGAAACTGCATCTCTACTAAAAATACAAAAAATTAGCCGGGGGTGGTGGTGTGTGTCTGTAATCCCAGCTACTCAGGAGGCTGAGGCAGGAGAATCGCTTGAACCTGGGAGGCGGAGGCTGCAATGAGCCAAGATTGTGCCACTGCATTCCAGCCTGGGCAACAGAGAGAAATTCTGCCTCAATGAAAAAATAAAATAAAAATATTTGCTATTTTGCATTCATTCCTTTGTCCAGCAAGTACTTCTTAAGAGCTGTGATGTGCCAGGGGCTGTGTTGATGGGAGCAGAGTGGACATCCATGTTTTCATCCCTTTCCTCTCCCCAGGTGCGCAGATACAAGGGCCTCATGGACTGTGCCAAACAGGTGCTGCAAAAGGAAGGTGCCCTGGGCTTCTTCAAGGGCCTGTCCCCCAGCTTGCTGAAGGCTGCCCTCTCCACAGGCTTCATGTTCTTCTGGTATGAATTCTTCTGTAATGCCTTCCACTGCATGAACAGGACAGCCAGCCAGCGCTGAGCGCAGGAAGGACCCCAGGTCTTTCCTGGAGGCAGCCTCCTGAAGGAAGATTCAGTCTCCACTGAGAGGTGCTGTCTGGCCCTTCCCTGCGGGCCAGCTGCCCCCAGCAGGGTGGCAGCCTTGAACCCACCCAGCTGGGACACCACCAGAAGGTCCAGGGCTCTCCCCATGAGAGGATCAGAGGGAATGCAGGACGTGGTCTACGGTGAAGCAACGACACAGCGAGCAGGAGCAGGAAGCTGCTGTTTCTCCTCTGACCCCAGCCCACACTCCAAAGGAAAGAGATGCCGTCCTACACCTGTCAGCCCTGTCTGCCCGGAGAACAGAACGCTCCTGGTCTGGATGGGGCTGCTGCTTGAGTGCAGAGGGCTGCAGTAGGCCCTTTGCAGGAGTCAGGTCCCCACACTCGGCCTGTTTTTCCCAACCTATTTAACAGACATTAAAGCTAAACGCACATTCCTTATCTTCCGTCTCCCCTGGCACATCTGCCTGCTCACAAAGTATGACGGAAAAGACTCCTGCCTTCCTCAAATCCCATGTTCTCCACAGCTGCAGCCCTTGGCAGCTCTGCTTCTAGTGCTGGGGGAAACTCCAGGCTGAGCCATTCACTTCCTGGGCCCCGTGCCCAGATCTTCGTGTCTGCAGACACACACCACCCAGGCCGTCCTCTCCCAGCACCGGGCTGGTCATGGCCGTGGGGCTCCATGGAAAGCAGTTCCCAGCGCCCGTGCAGGAAGTGGAGGGGCCATGCTGTGGGCAGGCATGGGTGAAGGTGCAGCCTCTCCCCAATCTACCTCACTCGCTCCTCTTTCACCCGGGGCTGGGTCGGCCTTGCTGGGTGAGGAGCTGTCGGCAGGGCAGGTGGCATCAGCGCCCACTGCCTGCTCCTCAGTGCAGAGCATGCTGTGGGTGCATCCGCCCCTGTAGCCGCAGAAGGGCCTTGGCTCTGAAGCAGCCCGCTGATGGGGATGGCAGAAGGGGCGGGCAGGCAGCCTGGTGAGGGCACAGCTGGTGCCTGGGGTGTTACCAGAGCACAGGGACACCCACAGGCAGAGAGGCAGAGGAGAAACCAGTTCCAGGCTGCGGGGAGGTCTCCAGAACATGACCTGCACCCTTCCCTCCACCTGCCCGGCCTGTAGAGTTGCTCCGACCTGGGAAGCCCTCCATTCTGCCTCCCTCTCCAGCCTTGGAAGGAGGCACCCACTGGGAGCCGGCGCTGGCCCTGGCGTGTGGGTCCTGGGCTCCTCCTCGCACCATCCTTCCCTGCCTCTGGTCTGGGATTTTGGGGTCTGTCTGGGCCCTGAATGCTGGGGCTTCCTGGCTCGGGGCTTCCTGGCTCAGGGCTGCTGGTTCCCAAGGTCCAGGCTGCGGCGGGGGCCGCGAGGATGCAGCTGCCTGAATGTATTGTTTATGAAATTCCGTTAAAGCTCCTTCTCTTCATCTCTCCTGCCCATTGGTTTCTTTTGCTGCAGCTGAGCGTTCTCTTTATCCTCCGTTTTCGGTGACCACTTTGGCGGTTCTTTTAAAAGGAGGCGAAAACGCGGGCAGCGCTGGCAACGCTCCTCCCGGTCCCGCGGCAGGAGCGGCGGCAGTTCTTCCCCTCTTCTAGGTGCCCTCCTGTCACCCAGGGCAGACGCCGGGCGGTGGACCGGTCCGCGCCACTTCAGGGGCACTCGCAACAACCGACGGCCGCGAGTTGCCCACGGGGCCCCTTTCTCAGGGCTGCCCCTCCGACCTGAAACTCGCTTCGACCGTGTCCTCCTTGGAGCGGGAGAGGGTTGTGGCTGGCCCGGGTCCTGCAGCCCCTGCCTTCTCTACCTGGGTGAGGGGAACGGGGAAAGTGGTGCGACCAGGGCAGATGCTGTTCCTTCTCCACCGGGTCCCCACCACGCCCTCTGCTCCTCCCACGCCGCGCAGCCCAGCGGCGTCTCCCGGCCCCGTGCACCTGAGCTCCGGGGAGGGCCGGGTGCGGGGCCACGCGCAAGATCGAGGATCCGGCAGGTCCGGCGTGGGCCCGGATAGGGCCGAGGCGCACCGGGTGAAGAGGTGACGAGCCGAGCGAGTTCCGCCTGCGGCTGAGTGGCAGCGTAGCAGGATCCCACGCGGGCGAGGTGGCTTCCGGGGCGGCCTGGAGGCCAGGGCAGTGCCCCGGGGGCCCGGCAGGTGGCGCCGGCGAGCCGGCCCTTCCCCGGCGCCGCGCGAGGAGATGAGCTCACGGCGGCCCCCGCAGCGCCGGACGCTGGTTGCGCGCTCCCAGCGGCCGAGCGGCCCCGGGCACGCGCGCGCGCCGCCGGCCCGACAGGTGGGTCCCGGCGCCCACGCCGCCTCTCCCGCCCGCGGGATCCTGCGCCGTGGGCTACGCAGTCCGCCCTGTGCTGCTGGAAGGGGCGTTCTGGGCACGGGGGGAGCGGTCGAGGGCTGGAGACCCTAAAGGCGCCTCCTATGGCCAGAGGGGACCCTCCGGCGGGAGCTACCTCTCGGGGGCGCATCATCCTGCCCCCCGCTGTAAGAGGAAAGCTTCATAATGGAGCTTAGGAATTAGGAGTCTCGAGTGAGTAAGGCCGGGTTACAGCCACTCGGGAGCCGGTCCCACCAGTCTGTCCCGGGGAGAAGCTGGCCCGGGTCTAGGGGGCGGACAGGGCGCCTGCGTTCCTACCTACGCAGGCCGGCCCCATCCGGGGGATGCAGCGGCGGGTGTTTAGACCGAAGGACTAGGCAAAAGCCAGAAAGGGAGGGTTGGGGAGAGGGCCTTGGAGCCCTGCTGGGGACAGAGTCGCACCGCTTGGAGTTCCCAGCCTGGCCTTCACCCGGCATCTTGCTGGGCCAGCAGCGTCAGGCCGGTTTATTTAAGCAACCGTAACGTCCGCCCGCACACACCCTGCCCCAGTCCACTCCTGCCTCCCGCTGGGACTGGAGGGTGGGCGCTTTCCTGCTTCAGCTTCTCGCTCTTGTGTAATCCCACAAGCAAGGGGTTTCTAAACTGAGCAGCAGGTGCCTGGCTGATGCCCAGTCCCCGCCAGAAGCCAAGCCTGGTGGGCCGTCAGCCAACCACCGCACGCCACGGACCGCTCTGGAGCCCCTGTCCGAGCGCCGTCAGCCCCGCCCAGGGTCTGCAGGACGGAACCCGCCCTGCGCTCCACACCTGAGGCCGCTCCCTTCGCCTCTTCTCTTCCCCAGGTGCTGTCCTTAGTCCCAGCCCAGTCAAGAGCTACTGGGGCTGGCTAGTCATGGGGGAGCCCAGTAGAGAGGAGTATAAAATCCAGTCCTTTGATGCAGAGACGCAGCAGCTGCTGAAGACAGCACTCAAAGGTGAGCACGGGATCCCTTCCTGAGCTGGGGTCAGGAGCCACAGAGAAGGGCCCCTGTAGGCAGCACCAGAGGCTGAACCTGGTGAATGACTCCACCCCTCCCCTCATTCTCTGACGATAGGAATCGGCAACGTAATTCTTGAACTGGAAGACAAGCTACATTGAGGCCATTATTTTGGAGTATGAATCAGTCACCTCTCAGACTGTAAAGACTTTTTTAAAAGTTTAACCATAGGGCTGGGCGCAGTGGCTCATGCCTGTAGTTCCAGCACTTTGGAAAGCCAAGGTGGGCAGATTGCTCGAGTCCAGGAGTTCAAGACCAGTCCGGGAAACATGGTGTAAACCCCATCTCTACAAAATAAAAAAAAATTGAAAAATTAGCCGGTCATGGTGGCATGCACCTGTGGTCCCAGCTACTTAAGATGCTGAGGTGGGAGAATTGATTGAGCCTGGGGGGGTGAGGGTGCCATGAGCCATGATCCTGCCACTACATTCCAGCCTGGCTAACAGAGCAAGACCCTGTCTCAAGAACAACAACAAAAGGTTTAATCATAAAAAAAAAAGAACACAGCTCCTGCCCTTGAAGCGCTTACATTTGAATTGCTCGTTTCTGTGCTGCCATAGCCCCGTCTCTTGAATGCACAGCTGCGTGCTTTGAGACAGGTGGAGAATATTCCGTCTGCCAGAGGAGCTATAGTAATTGCCCTCGCCTGATGCCTTCCCGCTGTAACACGCAGGACAGAAGTTTGTCTTCAACTAATAATTAGCAGCACCCATCATGTGCCAAGCCGAGCCTGCTGGGAGGCCCTGTGTCTTATAAAAACACTATTTCTGGCCGGGTGCGGTGGCTCAAGCCTGTAATCCCAGCACTCTGGGAGGCTGAGACCGGCGGATCACGAGGTCAGGAGATGAGACCATCCTGGCTAACACGGTAAAACCCCGTGTCTACTAAAAAAAATACAAAAAAAACTAGCCGGGCGAGGTGGTGGGCGCCTGTAGTCCCAGCTACTCGGGAGGCTGAGGCAGGAGAATGGCGTAAACCCAGGAGGCGGAACTTGCAGTGAGCCGAGATCCGGCCACTGCGCTCCAGCCTGGGCAACAGAGGGGGACTCCGTCTCAAAAAAAAAAAAAAAAAACTTGTGAAACTGCTGTTGGAGGCATGTCCTGGTTAGTATTCCTTCCTCAACCTAGTGCCAGGAAAAGATGTGTTTCCTGAGAAACTACATTCTTACTTTGATTGGTTCCTACCAGCCACATAACCCCTCCCCATCTTCTCTGACTGGGCAACAGTCAGCAGACAGCTAAAGCTGTTTGTATGGTTACTGTCCTCTGTATGGTTTCTTTTCTCTTTTTTTTTTTTTTGAGACAGTTTCTCTCTTGTTGCCCAGGCTGGAGTGCAATGGCACAATCTTGGCTCACTGCAACCTTCGCCTCCTAGGTTCAAGCAATTTTCCTGCCTCAGCCTCCCAAGTAGCTGGGGTTACAGGTGCCCGCCACCATGCCCAGCTAATTTTTTTGTATTTTTGTAGAGACGGGGTTTCACCATGTTGACCAGGCTGGTCTTGACCTCCTGACCTCAGGTGATCCACCCGCCTCAGCCTCCCAAACTGCTGGGATTACATGCGTGAGCCACCACACCGGGCCCTTTGTATTATTTCTTTTTTCTTTTTCTTTCTTTTTTTTTTTTGAGACAGAGTCTTGCTTTGTTGCCCAGGCTGGAGTGCAATGGCATGATCTCGGCTCACTACAATCTCTGCCTCCCGAGTTCAAGCGATTCTCTTGCCCCAGCCTCCCAAATAGCTGGGATGACATGAGATGATGCACAAGCCGCCACACGTGGCTAATTTTTGTATTTTTAGTAGAGATGGGGTTTCACTATGTTAGCCAGGCTGGTCTCAAACTCCTGACCCCAGGTGATCCACCCACCTTGGTCTCCCAAAGTGTTGGGATTACAGGCGTGAGCCATTGAGCTCGGCCATGATTTTTTTTTTTCTTTTTTTTTTTTTTTGAGACGGAGTCTCGCTCTGTCACCCAGGCTGGAGTGCAGTGGCCAGATCTCAGCTCACTGCAAGCTCCGCCTCCCGGGTTCACGCCATTCTCCTGCCTCAGCCTCCCGAGTAGCTGGGACTACAGGCGCCCGCCACCTCGCCCAGCTAGTTTTTTGTATTTTTTAGTAGAGACGGGGTTTCACCATGTTAGCCAGGATGGTCTCGATCTCCTGACCTCGTGATCCACCCGTCTCGGCCTCCCAAAGTGCTGGGATTACAGGCGTGAGCCACCGTGCCTGGCCTTTTTTTTTTTTTTTTAATTATACTTTAAGTTCAAGGGTACATGTGCATAACGTGCAGGTTTGTTACATATGTATACTTGTGCCATGTTGGTGTGCTGCACCTATCAACTCGTCAGCACCCATCAACTCGTCATTTACATCAGGTATAACTCCCAATGCAATCCCTCCCCCCTCGGCCATGATTTCTTGTAAGTACCATGCGCTGATTGCACCACTGGAGTCACTGTCCTCTGTATGATTTCTGATCTCTTTCACTTCAAGCATATGAAAGTGCTCTACTCTAAATATCTCAAGTTCTTAGAAGCAGGTGGAGGCAAATGTGATAAAGCAGCAGCTCTAGACTCCCCTCATATCTCTACCCCTAGATCCGGGTGCTGTGGACTTGGAGAAAGTGGCCAATGTCATTGTGGACCATTCTCTGCAGGACTGTGTGTTCAGCAAGGAAGCAGGACGCATGTGCTACGCCATCATTCAGGTTGGGGGTCGGGAGAGTAAAGGAAGCTGCTTTGAGGAAGGTGCTTCAGGAGTGGGCAGAAGGCCTGGCCTGCAGGACAGAGATGCACAGGGTCTAGCTCAAAGACATAAAGAGGCATAGGATGGGTGGGGTTGCAGGGGCACCGCCCCCCACCCTTCACCTTCCTCTCCCTGGCTCACAGGCAGAGAGTAAACAAGCAGGCCAGAGTGTCTTCCGGCGTGGACTCCTCAACCGGCTGCAGCAGGAGTACCAGGCTCGGGAGCAGCTGCGAGCACGCTCCCTGCAGGGCTGGGTCTGCTATGTCACCTTTATCTGCAACATCTTTGACTACCTGAGGGTGAGGCCCCGGCAGCCACCCTGGGAGGCGACATGGCCTGTCACCCGAGGCCCAGGTTGGACTGTTTCCCTTGGCCACTAAGCCTGGTGCTCTGACCCCTCCTCTCCCTCACAGGTGAACAACATGCCCATGATGGCCCTGGTGAACCCTGTCTATGACTGCCTCTTCCGGCTGGCCCAGCCAGACAGTTTGAGCAAGGAGGAGGAGGTGGGTGGCCCCAGCCCCGGTACAAGCACAGAAGGCTACGGGATGGACAGTCTGGCTCAGCCGAGTGTCAGCTCACTGCTCATGGAGGCCTTTGAGGACGGTGTCACTTCTGGGGCAGGAGTGTGGGGGTGTTTAAGGCCTGTCAGAATTACAGGACAAGCTGCCAGGTCTGGAATTCATCCAATACAGACAGCAGCCAAAACCTACTGGCTCAGCAGCTTCCTTCTCAGTCAGAAAGCCAACCTCTGATGGCAGCTGTGCGAGCCATGGCTAGCTGTGGGTACAGATGGCCCCAAAGCCAAACCAGGGTCAGGCAGTGTGAGGGAGGCAGGAGAGCGGGATGAAGGAGTGGTTTGGAGACAGGTTTGAGTGGAGCCTGGCCAGACGAGGGACCTCAGGAAGTCCCGGAACTCATTTCTTTCTGTGTAAGATGTGGAAGTCTGCTAGGAGCCACTGAAAATGCTTGAGTAAGAGAATGATACCATCAGCACAGCACAGCTGGCTCCTGCAAAACTCTACAACACTGCAGAGCTGTAAAACCAGTCAAATTCAGACCATTAGTGATAGCTCTGCTTCAATGGTGAAGAAGTACCCACTGGATGGTGAGGAGGGAGCAAGGGAATGAGTGTAAAGGCAAGGCACAGCACCTGGCACTTGGCAAATGCTGTGTGACAGGCTGACCCTGCCCCAGTTCACTCGTGTTACCCCCCGACCCCCGCCGTCCCCTGCAGGTGGACTGTTTGGTGCTACAGCTGCACCGGGTCGGGGAGCAGCTGGAGAAAATGAATGGGCAGCGCATGGATGAGCTCTTTGTGCTGATCCGGGATGGCTTCCTGCTCCCAACTGGCCTCAGCTCCCTGGCCCAGCTGCTGCTGCTGGAGATCATTGAGTTCCGGGCGGCCGGCTGGAAGACGACGCCAGCTGCTCACAAGTATTATTACAGCGAAGTCTCCGACTAGGCCTCCAGATCAGGGCTTCCTTGCCAGCACTGGCCTTTCTTCTACACACCTCTGAAACTGGCAGTGGAGTCTCTGCCTCACCCAAAGACTTTTCCCTTCCAGACTTTGAGTGTCTTCCCTTCTAGACTTTCCCATCTCCTGGTGAGATGTTTCCCACTTATGCCATGGTCCTGCCCTAAGCCCCTTTCCCCACCGCCTTCCCACCAGGGCCAGGCAGAGAAGAGCAACTCCTAAGAGCCACTGCACTGTGTAACCATTAGTGCAACTACTACCTTGGTGCCTCAGTTTACCCATCTGTAAAATGGGTAAGCATAGCCATTGGGATGCTTTGGGATGTCAACGGGCGGAGGCAGAGCACAAGTCATACCAGAAACTGCTTTTTATACATTTTGTACAAGGACAACTCTGGAAGCAAGCCTATTTCCTCCAGCCAGTTTCAATGAATGCTGCACCACATGCTACACCAGTTCAGCGTGAGAATTTTCTAATAAATCTTTTCTAATACTAAAACTGCTTCCTTTTATATCCAACGGTCCACCCCAAGCTAAGGGAAGAGAAGATGGCCCTGAGTTTCCTGGAGGAAATTCCCAAGTCAATGTGCTCCCTCTTTATAAGGAAATGGGGGCAGAGAGAGCAAGTTCCAGCCTCAAAGAAAGAAGGATTCGCGGACAGTGAACATGCTGCTCCCTCTTTCTCATGAGGCCTGCCCACCCTTACAAAGGAACCACATCCCTAACCCACAGGGAGCTTTCAGCCTGGCAGTGGCTCACACTGTCTGCTGCGGCAGAGGGCCCTGGGCTCCTCCTGGAGACTCTACCACCAGCGGTAGTGGGCCAGGGCACGGTTGGCCTCTGCCATCTTGTGCATTTCATGCTTCCTCTTGATCACAGGGCCCCGGTTATGGAAAGCCTCCAGCAGCTCGTGTGACAGCTTCTCCGGCATCAGTGTCCGCCGGTGCTTGTTCTCCCGGCACTCCGTGATCATCCACTTCATGGCTAGGAAGCGGCGGCGCTTGTCGGGTAGGGGTACAGGGACCTGGGGAGACAGGACATAGGCAAGTTGGTCCAAGAGTCTGCCAGGGTTTGGGGCCTCCTGCCTCCCTGAATTCTAAGGAGTAGCCACACGTTCCTTCTGGACCAGCCCTGGTCAGGCCTGGTGAGAAGGGCCTGTCTTGTCTTCTTTGAGCTTCCCTCACCTTCAGGTGACCCCAGTGCAGCAGACATAAGAGGCGTTCATTTAGCAAACACTCATTAAGCACTGGCCTCTCCAGGCACAGTGGCTCACACCTGTAATCCCAGCACTTTGGGAGGCCGAGGCAGGAGGATTGCTTGAGCCCAGGAGTTCAAGACCAGGCTGGTCAATATAACAAGACCTTGTCTCCATATATCGAAAAGAAAAATAAGGCCAGGCGCGGTGGTGCACGCCTGTAATTCCAGCACTTTGGGAGGCCGAGGCAGGCAGATTACCTGAGGTCAGAAGTTCGAGACCAGTCTGGCCAACGTGGTGAAACCTCGTCTCTACTAAAAATGCAAAAGTTAGCTGGGCGCAGTGGCAGGCGCCTGTAATCCCAGCTACTTGGGAGGCTGAGGTAGAATTGCTTGAACCCAGGAGACAGAGGTTGCAGTGAGCCAAGATTGCACCACTGCACTCCAGCCTGGGTAACAGAGCAAGACTTCGTCTCAAAGAAAAAAAAAAAAGAAAAAGAAGAAAAGCATTGACCATTTTCCCTCCTAAATGGTAGTCCTACCAAGTTGTTATAAGAACCAAACAGGAAAAGCCCTATTAGCTGGGGTGACTTATCTGCCTCAGACCATAGGTACCTAAAAACAAGACCCCTTCAGTCTTCAGACACAGCAAAACCCTCTACTAAAATACAAACATACTCTACTAAAAGTACAAAAAATTAGCTTGGCATGGTGGCGGCCACCTGTAATCCCAGCTACTCGGGGTCGGTGGTGGAGGGTGAGGTGCAGGGGCTGAGACAGGAGAATCTCCTGAACCTGGCATGCAGAGGCTGCAGTGAGCCAAGAGCCGAGATTACGCCACTGCACTCCAGTCTGGGCAAGAGTGAAACTCCATCTCAAAAAAAAAAAAAGAAAGTTAAAAGAAAAACAAAAAAACAAGACCCCCTGTCCAAAAATAATTTGCTAGGCCTTCACTATGTGTCAGTACCATGCCAGACACGAGAGTGCAGACAATAATGAAGAAGTCCCTACCCCATGGAGTTGATACTGAAAAAGGAGAACACAAGAAAACTCAGGACAATACAATATAATTAAATGCTATGAAAGAGGTACCTAGTAATGCTCAGCAAACACGGATGAAGCATCAGTTATGGGTCAAGCACTATGGCAAACACTGGCATACGAAGATAGGATATGAATAGTCCCTCACCATGAGAATTTTACAGGTTAGGACACACAGGATGCTTGACAGAAGAAGGTAAAGGGAGGTGGGCTCCCAGATGTTATTTAGCTACTTTTTGCTCTCTTCTCTCTTCCATCTTCTGCCTATAATTTTTCTGCTATAGGACTCAGACGAGTGGACCATGACAGTCTCAATCTTTTCTTTTTTTTTTTGAGACGGAGTATTGCTCTGTCGCCAGGCTGCAGTGCAATGGCGTGATCTCGGTTCACCACAACCTCCACCTCCTGGGTTCAAGCGATTCTCTAGCTTCAGCCTCCCAAGTAGCTGGGATTACAGACATGCGCCACCACAGCTGGCTAATTTTGTATTTTTAGTAGAAACAGGGTTTCTCCATGTTGGTCTCCAACTCCCAACCTCAGGTAATCCACCGGCCTTGACCTCCCAAAGTGCTGGGATTATAGCTATGAGTCACCATGCCCAGCTGCTTTTTTTTTTTTTTTCCTGAGACAAGCTTTAGGGTGCAATCACAACTCACTGCAGCCTTAACCTTCTGGACTCAAGTGATCCTCCTACCTCAGCCTCCTGAGTAGTTGGGAGCACAGGTGCACACCACCACAGCTGGCTAATTTTTTTTTTTTTTTTGTAGAGATGGGGTCTCCTTATGTTGCCCTGCTGGTCTCTAACTCCTGAGCTCAAGCTATCCTGCATTAGGCTCCCAAAGTGCTGAGATTACAGGTGCAATCCCACTGCACCAGCTAGAAAGCTATCTTGACCCAACTCCCAAGTACCACCTATCTTGTTTCACATGTGAGGGATCCTGCTTTCTTGCCCTGGCCATTCATTCACCTGGTAGAAACGGCCTCCCTTGAGGATGGGTACCAGCCCAATCACAGGCTCACAGTTTTTCAGTGCTTGGTGGAAGATGGTGTAGGGGTTGCGTTCGATGGTTGCCTGTTCCTCTGCAGAAGCGGAATGGTACTTCTCAAACTGCTTCCTTTTCACAGCTTCCAGAGTCTGCAAAAGAATACAGTGGAAGAGGCTGCCCCAGGCTCCCTAAAGGGTTTACCCAGCCAAGCTAGTACCTTGCCCTTTACTCCCATCCTCCGGTTCTGCTATGGCAATGCAGCTCCTCTCACAGCACATCCAAAACAAAGTTTTTAAGTGCCTCCCCCTTTGCTAGACTAGGACAAAAAGAGTGGACTGAGATTTGTGGCGTGGAGGCGGGGTGAGTGAGGTGGGGAATGGCAGTTGTTTTATTTTCCCTTTTTTTGTAATTGTGTGTTTATTTCCGAAACACCAAGGAATGGCAGTTGTTGACTCCTACAGGGCTTCATTAAAGCTGGTACACATGCAGGGAAATTAATCTTAATAATAGGTATATGAATCCATTTCCTCTTAAGCTACACTGAAAGTACCAAGTACAAGGCTACGGGGTGGGGGGCAAAAGAAAGATGACTGAGGAGGGAGGTGCTGTTTACCTGAGTCACGAGGGATCTGGCCAGTACTTTGTTTCCTCCTTTCATCATCATGTTGGTGAATTTACTTTAAAAAGAAAAGCAACATGTTTAGCTCTCCAAGGCTGTATCACGGAATCCTCACAAGAGACCCTCCCTGGGATAGTCCCAGTCCATGTAACAAATGTTTGTTTCCATCTAACCTGATGACTGGGTCTTCAAACACAGAACTTGTTTTCCCTGCTGGAGCAGCTTTGATGAGCTGAGTCTTCTTGAGCTCCCGATCATACTTCTCCTCCTCAGTTAGCTCCCCCACAGGCTTACGATAATATTCCTTGTCAATCAAGGGATCCTTGAATTCAGGACTATAGCGGCTCCACCTCACCTGAGTTAACCTAGGAGGGGGAAGAGGAGGAGACAGGCAAAAGCTGACTCCACAAGCGAGTAGGTTTGACTTAACAATAGGCATGGCTGCCAACGTGCCGACTAAGGAGAGCGGCGCGGAGACTGCGAGCTAAAACTGAGCCACAACAATTCAGGCCCTTGTCCCAAGAAGTAGGACATCCCTCAAGCAGGCGGGTCAAGTCTCCTCCTGGTCAAGTGCTAACGGTAAGGATGGGCTTGGCGCCTACACATCCTTCCCAATTCACAGGCGATCCCAGCTCTGAGCTCTTTAGCTGAACCGCACTTTCAGCTCCGCGTTAGACCCTAGATCAGCCAGACCCCTTAGGCGAGAGGTAGTCACTAAACCTTCAGATTGGTCCAGGGTCACGCAGCTAACTTAGAAGCTTGAATCCAGATACTCCGGCCCCCAGGGCAATGCTCTCTCCAGGGCCCCACGCGGCCTGCCTGTGGCCCCCTTCCTTCCTCGCAGGTCCCTTCGTGTAGAACCAAGCGGCGCCCCCCGCTGCCCACCGCCCTCTCACCCTGGAAGCTGCAAGACAGCCCGCCGCACGCCCAACGCCAGGCCCGACCATCCTCGGACAACCTTCACTGCGGGGGCAGCCATCTTGGCTGGTCACGAGGACCCCACAAGGACTGCCCTCGGCGCGCCTGAGCGAATGACGCGAAACAGGTGACAAAGACTCCTCAGGGTCCTAAATCTGCGTTTCTCTCCACTGATCTGGACGTTAGAGTTTCTCACTCTGGGGACCAAAGGGAAGAGCCAAAAGGAAACACTTGCCCTCCCAATATCTGTCGCACTCTGGCGCGGCCCTCGGTGATGGCACTCACTCCTCTCAGGCCCCCATGCAGGCCCCGCCCCGCCTCAGCTCGTGCAGACTCTCGCGAGTTTTGAGGCCGCGGGGCCGGCCCGGGCGGCTGCAATATGGCGGAGGCGGAAGGGGAGAGCCTGGAGTCCTGGCTAAGTGAGTAGCCGCGGCCGGTTCTGGCTGCCCTCGAGCCTCTGGGCTGCCCCTCTCTTTACCCCCACGTCCCCTCCTTGGGCTCCACGGCTTCACCTGTTAGCAGCCCACGCCCGGGCTCGCCCTCGCCGCGAGCAGCATGCTATCACGCCCCTTCCCTATCAGGGCGCCGGGGCCCCAGCCCGGCCCCCGCTTCCCTAGCTGCGGCTCGTCCTCTTGCTCTAGCGCGCGGCGGCGTGAACTCGGGGTCCCGTCGGGCACCGCAGGCTCGGGGGAAGGCGACAGCCACGATCTTAGGCTGACATGCATCGGCGCTTTGGGGAGATTGTGGTGGGGTCGCCGCCCGGCGGTGACTCCAGGAACCTAGCGCCCCCTGACTAAGGGAAAAGCTTCGTGGGTGCTGCCGACTGCGTTCAGTTGCCTAGCAGCTTCAGAATTGCGACCATGTGTTGAAGAAGTGACGGGTTCGCTCAGGCAGAATGCTTGAAGTGAGAATAATATTCCAAAGAGAGCGACGATAGAGAGCAGAGAGCTCTACCTTTTTCCTGCAGTGACCACAGAAGCATGGTGAAATCGGTATCGAGGACTCCCCCACCCCGCACACATACATATACCCCTTTGAACATCCTAACGAGTCAGTGTTGATAGCCTATTCTAAGGCCGAGGAGCACAGTCTGAAGCTGTAGTTATAGAGGCATATTGCTGTCATTGCACTGTGAATTACAGTGCTACGAAGGAAATGTGTGTTAATCTGGTTAGCAGGTAGTACTCGGCCTGAGGGTTAATAAGTGAACTTTTCTATAGGCTAGACCTGGAAGCCTCCTTGAAGTGGAGAGAAAAATTGGACTGGTAATGGGATAGGCGAGATACCTAGTACTGCCTCGTTCTGAGGTCTTTTATTTAGTACTGCTTCCAGGATCTTGGAGGTGATAGCTATTTCCTTAAATTGTCTGATTTTTCCTAGTAAGAAACCCCCTTCAGGAGGTTGAGCTTCAGTTTAAAGGGGAGCATATCCCAAAAGGGAAAAAAAGTAAGATTACGTTTGCCAAATCTACAGTTGCAGGCAGGTCATAAGGCTTCTTTATATATGGAACTGTTCTCCAAGGAGCTCAAAGTACTTTACAGATATTCATTAAATTCGTTTATCAAGTATCCTAGCAAAGCAGGTACTACTGCCATAATTTCACAAAAAGAGGACATCCTGACTCCAATCAAACCACTTGCCTAGAAATGCCTAACTTGCTATAACCACAGTGGAATTAGTTTGCTTTGAAGATATTAATATGGGTATTGAATAATTTAAATGACCTAAGCTGAGTTTAATAGGCTACATTTTGTTTTTGTTACTTGGTTTTGAGACAGAGTCTCGCACTGTTGTCTAGGCTGGAGTGCAGGGGCGCGATCATAGCTCACTGTAGCCTTGAACCCCTGTGCTCAAATAAGTCTCCTGCCTCAGCCTCCCAAGTAGCTGGGGCTATAGGCACACGCCACCACGCTTGGCTAATTCTTTTGATTTTTAGTAGAGATGAGGTCTTGCTGTGTTGCCCAGGCTGGTCTCAAACTCCTGAGTTCAAGTGATCCTCCCACCTTTCCCTTCCAAAGTTCTGGGATTACACACGTGAGCCACGTGAGCCACTGCACCCAGCCTAGAGTCACATTATGAAATGAGAGGGACACTTGGTCGGGGGGGAGTCACATGCTATCTGTAGAGACACAAGCTTCACAGTTGTTAGGACTTAATGATGTGAACTGTACCAGTTGAGCAAACCAGCAGTTGGGATTCAGCATCATCTCACTCAGGGTCCTTGTCACCCCACGTTTGCCTGAATGGTTGCAGAAGCCTCTGCTTGGCCCAGAGGCTCAGGTCTCTCCCGTCCTCACCTCTCCTCAGTCCATTCTGCTCCCAGAAGCGTGCTTGTGTTGAATCAAGTCATTCCACTGTTGCCTGTAATCTGGCCTTGGTTGTTCCAGGCCTTTTTCTCTGTGGCTTCCACGTTTTTCTCCTCTGCTCAGTCTGATGTTCTTAGCTTACCAATACACGTTGCTCTCCTTACGTGGAAGCCCTGCTCCCCTTTCCTCAACTAAAAGCTTGAAAAACCATCTCAGATTCTCTTTTCTCACAAACCATCTCTTGATGACTTCAGTCTTCTCTCAAGTCCCACCGCGATCAGTCAAGCAATGTTTAATGAGTACCTGCTATGTGGGGTGTTATAGGAGTTGGGAAGTTTAAGAAGATTTTGCGGCCGGGCACGGTGGCTCATGCCTGTAATCCTAGCACTTTGGGAGGCCGAGGCGGGCGGATCACGAGGTCGGGAGATCGAGACCATCCTGGCTAACACGGTGAAACCCCGTCTCTATTAAATGTACAAAAAATTAGCCGGATGTGGTGGCGGGCGCCTGTAGTCCCAGCTACTGGGGAGGCTGAGGCAGAATAATGGCATGAACCCGGGAGGTGGAGCTTGCAGTGAGCCAAGATCACGCCACTGCACTCCAGCCTGGGTTACAGAGCGAGATTCCGTCTCAAAGGGAAAAAAAAAGAAGATTTTGCCTTTAGTTGGATGGAGGTTGATGCTGGAGTGGATAAAGAACTCTTAAAAGATAAAGATACAAGGCAGTGCTAAAACACAGGCATTCTCTTTAGGGAACTGGGGATGGGGGAACAGATGATTCAGTGAGGATACTGCATTTGAGCTAGCCATTAAAGAATGGGAAAGTTTGGCGCAAAAAAACAAAAAACAAACAAAAAAAAACACTAGATGGTGATGTAGAGAGAGCAAACCTGTTTGGGGCACACAGTAACAGAGGGGTTTGGAAATGAGGGAAGATAAGGCTGGGAAGTTAAGACCAAATTCTACCAAGTCTCCAATTTCCAGCCCAAGAAGTTTATTTTATTTATTTATTTATTTATTTATTTATTTGAGACAGAGTCACTCTGTCACCCAGGCTGGAGTGCAGTGGCACAATCTCAGTTCACTGCAACTTCTGTTGCTTGGGTTCAAGCGATCCTCCAGCCTCAGCCTCCCAAGTAGTGGGACTTGGGAGGTGCCAAGTGGGACTACTGGTATGTGCCGCTACAACTGGCTAATTTTTGTATTTTTAGTAGACATCGGGTTTCACCATGTTGGCCAGGCTGGTGTCGAACTCCTGACCTCAAGTGAGCCACCTGCCTCAGCGCCCTCCAAAGTGTTGGGATTATAGACATGAGCCACCGCGCCCGGCCCCGCCAAAGAAGTTTAAATTTCTGCAGTTATCAGGCCCTCATTCTTTCTGTACTAGATGAAATCGGTGTTTTGGTGTCTTTTTTTTTTTTTTTTGAGACGGAGTCTTGCTCTGTCGCCCAGGCTGGAGTTCAGTGGCGCAATCTCGGCTCGCTGCAAGCTCCGCCTCGGGTTCATGCCATTCTCCTGCCTCAGCCTCCTGAGTAGCTGGGACTACAGGCGCCCGCCACCACGCCCGGCTAATTTTTTTGTATTTTTAGTAGAGACAGGGTTTCACCGTGTTAGCCAGGCTGGTCTCGATCTCCTGACCTCGTGATTCGCCCGTCTCGGCCTCCCAAAGTGCTGGGGGATTACAGGCGTGAGCCACCGTGCCTGGCCTGGTGTCTTAAGAGGGTTGATTTCATATAAGGACTTTACATAGGATTAGGATGGATTAGAATGGAAGTTCTAGAAGCAGGTGAGAAGGAGTGGAAGATAGGGATAAGGAAGGAAGGGATTTAAAAAGACATTGAGAAGGAAAGGACCACAGGACTGAGAGGAATGGATGAGGAGAGAGGGAAGAAGGAGTCAAAAAAGAGGTGGGGGCCTAGGGGACTTTTGGAAGGTGGTACTATTTATAGGAATAGTGACTTAATAGGCCACATACAGTGGCTCATTCCTGTGGTCCCAGCTACTCAGGAGGCTGAGGTGGGAGGATTGCTTGAGCCCAGGAGTTGGAGGCTGCAGTGAGCCATGATTGCCTACTGCAGCCTGGGGCAATAGAGTGAGACCCCTATCTCTAAAAAAAGAATGAGCACACTCCTGTGGGTGTTCCCAGCTACTTGGGAGGTTGAGGTGGGATGATCACTTGAGCCTGGGAGGCAGAGACTGCAGTGAGCCGTGATGGAGCCACTGCACTCCAACCTGGGTGACAGAATGAGACCCCGTCTCAAACAACAAAAAAAAACACGAAAGAGGCCAGGCACTGGGACTCATACCTGTAATCCCAGCACCTTGGGAGTTCGAGGCAGGCGGATTGCCTGAGCCTAGGAGTTCAAGACCAGCCTGAGCAACATGGCAAAATTCTGTCTCTACCGAAAGTACACAAAATTAGCTGGGCATGATGTGAGTACCTGTGGTCCCAGCTAGGCTGAGATAGGAGAATCATCTGAGCCTGGGAAGTTGAGGCTACAGTGAGCCATGATCACACCACTGCACTCTTGCCTGAGTGACAGAGTGAGACCCTGTCTCAAAAAAAAAGAAAAAAGAAAAAGAAATAGGGAAGTCAGGAAAGAGAAGTGATGCTTTTTTTTTTTTTTTTTTGAGACGGAGTCTCACTCTAGTCACCCGGGCTGGAGTGCAGTGGCACAATCTCAGCTCATTGCAACCTCTGCCACCTGGGTTAAAGTGATTCTCCTGCCTCAGCCTCCCAAGTAGCTGGATTACAGGTGCCTGCCTCTTCGCCTGGCTAATTTTTGTAGTCTTAGTAGAGACAGGGTTTCACCGTCTTAGCCAGGCTGGTCTTGAACTCCTGACCTCGTGATCCACTCACCTCAGCCTCTCAAAATGCTAGGATTGCAGGTGTGAGCCCGGGCCATACATTTGTTTTTAGACTCATTTCTGTACCAAATTAGCCCAATTATCTACTGTCTTGTGTTTTGAACTGATTTTTTTTTTTTCATGTATTGAACCCGGAGAGCACAGCCTCCTCGAGGGTAAAATCTGTGTCTCAAACTGTTTCTGCAGTCCCTCCGGGGTCTGGCATGCTGACATGCTGTTTACTTCGTTGTCTGTGGGTGCTTAACAAAGACTTGGTGATTGACTAAGTTTGTGTTTCCATTCAGGACCCTACCATTGAAGATTGACCTTTACTCCCTTTCCAGCCCATGTTCTTGAGTCTGCTTGTTTATAAGTCATTTGTTACATAGATGTTTCTTTTTGGAGATGGAGCCTCACTCTATGGCCCAGGCTGGAGTGCAATGGCCTGATCTCAGCTCACTGCCACCTCCACCTCCTGGGTTCAAGCGGTTCTCCTGCCTTAGCCTCCGAAGTAGCTGGGATCACAGGTGCGCGGAACCATGCCCAGCTAATTTTGTCTTTTTAGTAGAGATGGCGTTTCACCATATTGGTCAGACTGGTCTCGAACTCCTAACCTCACTCAGGTGATCCACCTGCCTCGGCCTCCCAAAATGGTGGGATTACAGGCATGAGCCACCATGCCCAGCCCATATATATATATATATATATATATATATATATGTATATGTATATATGTATATTTTTATTATTTTTTTTTTTTGGAGATGGAGTCTTACTCTGTTGCCCAGGCTGGAGTGCAGTGGCACAATCATGGCTCACTGCAACCTCTGCTTCCTGGGTTCAAGCAATTCTCCAGCCTCAGCCTTCAAGTAGCTGAGATTACAGGTGTGTGCTACCGTGCCCGGCTAATTTTAGTATTTTTAATAGAGACAGGATTTCACCATGTTGTATAGGCTGGTCTCGAACTCCTGACCTCAAATGATCTACCTGCCTTGGTCTCCCAAAGTGCAGGGATTACAGGCATGAGCCACCACATCCAGCCTGCTATGTAGATATTGTTTTCTCTGGAATGTCTGAGCCATGCTGGAATGGGGTACCCAATGCTGCTGTTTCCATCGCCACATGACGTTTTAAATCCCACGAGAGTCTAGGCTAGCAATGGAGTGAAGCTGAAAAAATGAAAGCAGGAAATCCAGAGACACAGAAACAGATGAGGCTTTCAACAGAGGCCCGAAAATAGACAGAAATCATGAGTCAGAGCGGAGCCCAGAGGGGCGGTTCGGGAAGGCAAGGTCTGTAGGGGAAGCTCGGGTGTCACCTCTGTGCCAAGTGAAGGAAATGTTGAGTGGGTGGAAGGCTGTGTGCATCTGCTGGGGAGGCAGTAGGCAGATGGAGAGATCAAGTCACCCAGAATTATCCCCAGAGGTTCCTTCCCATTCCTGTGGGCGGGTGAGCTCTGCTTTCTGAGCTGCCCAGAGAGCTGGAGGAGATAGATATGGAACTGACCGTTGCAGAAACCAGGGCTTTTTGTGCCCCTGAGTAGGCAAAGAGCTCCCTGTGGATTTGCCGTAAAAAGGTCTATCAAGGCCGGGCGCGGTGGCTCACGCCTGTAATCCCAGCACTTTGGGAGGCCGAGACGGACGGATCACGAGGTCAGGAGATCGAGACCATCCTGGCTAACACGGTGAAACCCCGTCTCTACTAAAAATACAAAAAATTAGCCGGGCGAGGTGGCGGCGCCTGTGGTCCCAGCTACTCGGGAGGCCGAGGCCGGAGAATGGCGTGAACCCGGGAGGCGGAGCTTGCAGTGAGCTGAGATCCGGCCACTGCACTCCAGCCTGGGCGACAGAGCAAGACTCCGTCTCAAAAAAAAAAAAAAAAAAAAAACAAAAAGGTCTATCAAGGTGGAAGAAAGTGAGATTCTAGAGAAATTAATACGAGTGAAAAGTGGGCAGGAGTGTTCTTGGAAGTAGAAATGCTGTTGGAACACTAATAGGCTTGGGAAGAAGATATTTTGTGGTGAATACCCATTGCTTCGGGGGTGGGGAGATCCACATTTTACTCTGTACTTGGAAGATGCTTTTCCCCGTGCAAAAAGTGGGAGTGGGCCAATTTTTCTTCTATCACAAGGTGTATGACGGTTCCCAAAATAATAGCACTGGGGGATGGGGACGGCTCCTCAGACCATTTAATTTTTGTACCCTGCAGCCTTTTGGTGTTACGGAGAACTTTAAGCACCCGATAGGAATTAGTAACAGAGCTACACTAATGCTAACACCTGAGAAGGTTTCAGACAATTGGTGGGAGAGACTCAGCATTTGGAATGTGAGAGCTGGTAGGCTACCGTACAGTAATGCAGGATTGCCAGACATTTCTTTCCAGATGGCCACCCTTGATTACATTCATCTCCCCTCCTTTCAAGCTCGAGATTTTGAAGGACCTACTGATTCTCTTTCAAGATTGAAGACAGACACCTTCCTTTCTTCTAAATAGAAACCTAGGCAGGGTGCGGTGGCTCACGCCTGTAATCCCAGCACTTTGGGAGGCTGGGGCTGGTCTTGACCTCCTTACCTGAGGTCAGGAGGTCTAGACCAGCCTGGCCAACATGGCGAAAACCCATCTCTACTAAAAATACAAAAAGTAGCCAGGCGTAGTGGCGCATGCCTATAATCCCAGCTACTCAGGAGGCTGAGGCAGGAGAATAGCTCGAACCCAGGACGCAGAGGTGGCAGTGAGCCCAGATCGCGCCACTGCACTCCAGCCTGGGTGATACAGTGAGACTCAATCTCAAAAAATAAATAAATAAATATGAATCTAAACCATCAGAATCTTCCCCTCGCAGCCATTGCAGCCAGAACAGAAACACTACCGGGGAGGCTGAGCCCGGACCTGGGAAGCAGGGTGCTACACTGGCTGCCATGGGCCTTCCCTCTGCCTGGCAGCTGTCTCTACTCAGATCCCTGCAGCCCTGTTCCCAGTGAAGGAGCTGGAGTCTCTGTAAGGATTTGCTCATCCAGCTGGTGATTTTTTTTTTTTTTAGATGGAATTTTCACTCTTGTTGCCCAGGCTGGAGTGCAGTGGCGCAGTCTCTGCTCAAGGCAACCTCCGCCTCCTGGGTTCAAGTGATTCTCCTGCCTCTGCCTCCTGAGTAGCTGGGACTACAGGCATGTGCCACCACGCCCAGTTAATTTTGTATTTTTAGTAGTGACAGGGTTTCTCCATGTTGGTCAGGCTGGTCTTGAACTCCTGACCTCAGGTGATCTGCCTGCCTCGTTCTCCCAAAATGTTGGGATTACAGGCGTGAGCCACTGCACCCAGCCCAGCTGGTGATTTTTTTTTTTTTTTTTTTGAGACGGAGTCTCGCGCTGTGGCCCAGGCTGGAGTGCAGTGGCGCGATCTCGGCTCACTGCAAGCTCCGCCTCCCGGGTTCACGCCATTCTCCTGCCTCAGCCTCCTGAGTAGCTGGGACTACAGGCGCCCACCACCGCGCCCGGCTAATTTTTTGTATTTTTAGTAGAGACGGGGTTTCACTGTGGTCTCGATCTCCTGACCTTGTGATCCGCCCGCCTCGGCCTCCCAAAGTGCTGGGATTACAGGCGTGAGCCACCGCGCCCGGCCAGCTGGTGATTTTTAAAGTTAACAAAACACAATTATGAGAAATGAGAATTTAGAAACTTCTGACAAAGAGGGGCTTGTCGGGAGGGGCTCTGACGCCCTGCCTTGGGCCTTCATGGAGATCTGGGGAGGGAGCAGGAGTGTTTTGGGTTTTTTTGTTTGTTTGTTTGTTTGTTTTTTGAGACAGAGTCTCCCTCTATCACCCAGGCTGGAGTGCAATGGCGTGATCTCGGCTCACAGCAGACTCCGCCCCCCAGGTTCACGCCATTCTCCTGCCTCAGCCTCCCTAGTAGCTGGGACTGCAGGCGCCCGCCACCACACCCGGCTAATTTTTTTGTATTTTTAGTAGAGACGGGGTTTCACCGTATTCGCCAGGATGGTCTTGATCTCCTGACCTCATGATCTGCTCGCCTCGGCCTCCCAAAGTGCTGGGACTACAGGCGTGAGACACTGCACCCAGCTGGGAGCAGGAGTGTTTCAAAGGGTGTGTGTCTTCAGCCTTCCATTTGTCTTCGGAACCCAAAGCCCTAAATTTAGCAAACAGCTGGGGAGTGCTTTCTGAATAGGGAGCCTCTGGATCTGAATCAGAGATGGGAACCCATGTAGCCACCGTCAGCAGGGCTCTTCAGTGTAATCACAGGTTTGGGAAGGTAACAGGGAGGACAGCCCATACCAAATATCGGAACTTTGCATTTAGTGCCTAGATTTTAAATCCCAGTGGCCCTCTGAGAACTCTAGTACTTATGTTTGTGCTTGACCATGGAAGGCCATTAGAGCCTGGGGGTGCTAGATACTCAAGCTGCAATCCCAGGGAGATTGCACAGTGACCGGGGCTTAGTAGGGGTTAAGTAAATGTTGTTGACTTGACAGTGATGAGCATTATGTGCAATTTCAAAAGTACTTAAAGCGTTATGGAAGGCTAGGTCTGGAAAAACCTTTTGACAGGTATGTGGAAAATATTCGCCTGGCGCGGTGGCTCATGCCTGTAATCCCAGCACTTTGGGAGGCCAAGGCGGGCAGATCACCTGAGGTCGGGAGATCGAGACCAGCCTGACCAACATGGAGAAACCCCGTCTCTACTAAAAACACAAAATTAGTCGGGCATGGTGGCACGCACCTGTAGTCCCAGCTACTTGGGAGGCTAAGGCAGGAGAATCACTTGAACCCGGGAGGCAGAGGTTGCAGTGAGCTGAGATTGCGCCACTGTACTCCAGCCTGGGCGACAAGAGTGAGACTCTGTCAAAAAAAAAATTCAATGGTTATAAATATGTATATTTTTTATCTAGTTCAATTTGATTTCAGTTTCCCCACAAACCCTTCCTGACCATCTCCACTTGCTTAACACTGAGCTCATTTGTATACAGCTGGAGTTCCCTTGATTATTATATTTATATTCCCTTTATTATTATATTTACATGTTTTATGCAGGCATTTATTTGGGAATATTTTAATTATTTGTGTTTGTCCTTTTGACCTTGATCCACTCTAAGCTTCACGAGACAGAATTTGTTTTCTCTTTTATTTGTGGCTTTCAAAATACTGATCAGAAAGCAGTATTTGTATTTGCTCTCCGACTGACCCTTTTTTTTTTTCCTTTCTCCTTGCTACTGACTCAACTGTTGAGGCTTCTGTATTATAGAGTAAAGTTGAAAGCAAACTCTTAGTGCCTAAAACTTGCGAAGAAAACCTTCCATTGCATCCTCCTTGCTCTTCCTAACACTTGTCTTCTTCTTTGTTCTGTCCCAAGATAAAGCCACCAATCCTTCCAACCGCCAGGAGGACTGGGAATACATAATTGGCTTCTGCGATCAGATCAACAAGGAGCTCGAAGGGTGAGTCTCAGCACTGTGGGGGCAGCTGAGGGAGCGGACTGGGAAGGGGAACAACCATGGCCAAGGAGGGCCAGCCAGGTAGCCCCAGGCTTAGTGCACTGAAGTGTGTTCTGCTTGTCCCCCAGGCCACAGATCGCCGTCCGACTGCTGGCCCACAAGATCCAGTCCCCGCAGGAATGGGAGGCACTCCAGGCCCTGACAGTAGGTCCTTCACTCTCCGGAGATGGAAGCTGCAGCCCTTCACCTGCCCCCGCCATTCCTCATGCCCCCGCCATTCCTCATGCCCCCATAGTGGTTCTAAGGGCTCATCCCAAAAGCCAACAGAACGTCCTTGATACAGACTAGATAGATCTAGAATCTGTTCAGCCAGCCGTTCCACAAATGTGTGTGCGTTTTGCCAGGCCCAGGGACAAAGTTTCTCTGACTCGGTGTCCCGGGTGCTTTCCACAAGCTCACCAACAGTTGTGCAGGGGGTGGGAGGGATGTTTACATCCTGTTATCTTTGAGAAAGATGACAGCGTATTTCTCCTCCTTCCGCTGATCTCCTTAACTGCAGTTAGGTGACTGCAGTGCCATCCCTGCCAGCACAGCCACATGGTTAGTGTGTGAGGCAGAGGGGCTAAGGAAATCAGCACAGAGTCAAGGCCCTGAGCCTCATGTGGGGCAGGAGAAGCCTTTGTGAAGAGATGCTGACAGGGCTGTGTTGATAGTTCAGAGTTGGCCGGGGGAAGAAAAGAGAGGTGAGTCCATTCATTCTGTAGTTAAACATAATGCCGGTCACTAGCGAAGGTGTCGCACTGATGGCTGAGTCCCCTGGGGCAGATCTTGGTGTCTATTCAGACTGAGGGAATTTAAGGCGTGGAATGGTGCCTGGCCCTCAGTGCCTCCACATGCTCCTAAACCAAAGAGCAGCCGAGATCTGAGGAATCCGGGGCTTTAGCCCTACTGCGTTCGGGTCCTGGAAAGAGAAAAGAAATATTATCTAGCTCACATGCTCCCCTCAGTCGTGTTTGCTGTAGAACGAATTTCTTAAAACAGTGATTCTCAGCGGGGCATGGTGGCTCGTACCTATAGTCCCAGCACTTTTTGGGGCCTAGGCTGGGAGGATTGCTTACGGGAATTCAAGACCAGCCTAGGCAACATAGTGAGACCCTGTCTCTACAAAAAATAAAAAAATTAGCCAAGCATGGTGGCACACACCTGTGGTCCCAGCTTCTCGGGAGGCTGAGGTTGGAGGATGGCTTGGGCCTGGGAAGTTGAGGCTAAAGTGCAGTGGTGATCACACCACTGCACTCTAGCCTAACATAGCGAGACTCTGTCTCAAAAAAAAAAAAAAAACACAAACCAGTGAATCTCAACAGGGTCCTCCAGGGAACATTTAGCAATGTCTGGAAACATTTTTAGTTGTCACACGTCGGGGTAGGGGTCCTCCTGGCATCAAGTAGGCAGAGGCCAAGGATGCTGCTCAACACACTATAAAGTGCAGAGTGGCCCCCCATGACAAAGAATGAGCAGCCCAAAGTATCAGCCAGGCCTCATCTGAGAAACCCTGCTTTAAAATGCAGAAGCCAAGAAAGGGAGCATGGACAGTGCACCCCACCCCGCCTTAGAAACCGCAGTGCCAGGGACCACAGGCAGCACAGGAAAGCCGAAGCGTAAGTTAGGGAGATCAGTGGAGGGAGGTAAAATACCCTGTCATCTTTCTCAAAGATAACAAGATTTAAACATCCCTCCCACCCCCTGCACAACTGTTGGTGAGCTTGTGGAAAGCACCCGGGACACCGAGTCAGAGAAACTTTGTCCCTGGACCTCACCTCCCTCATTGTAAAACACAAGGCCAGAATCTTTAAGGAAGGCACCTTCCAGGACTGGCATCCAGGCCTTCTTGGGGTCGGGTTCTCGGGGTTTCTTGCTTTAGTCCCTGCCCAGCTTTCCCAGCAGAGGTTTGCAGTTGGAGGGACGTGGTCTGTGGGCGATCCCATTGCTTAATTGCACTGTCCCCAGGCAGTGCACACCGCTTTTTGTGATGAGCTCCTTCCTGTGGGCGTGTTTATTCAGCACTCTCTGGGTGCCGGGGTCTTGCCAGTGCCAGGTCCCAGCCCCGAGCGCACCCTCACTCAGCACCTCTCTGTGCGGCTACAGGTGCTGGAGGCGTGCATGAAGAACTGTGGGAGGAGATTTCATAACGAAGTGGGGAAGTTCCGCTTTTTGAATGAGTTAATCAAAGTCGTCTCTCCAAAGGTCAGTCAGCGGCGGATTCCTCGCTCTTAGGGGCTTCTTTTGTGTTCATTTCCATCTCCCATCATACTGGCTTTCACTGCCCATCCAGCATCTCCAGGGAACTGAGATTATTCGTGTCTTGTCCTTAGAGAGCTAGGCCCTGGAGGTAACGGGATGACCAAACAGGCCACAGGGACTAGCAGCTTTTTCTGAAGCACCCACAACCCAAATCTGACAGGTGATGTGGCAGTGGCTGTGTGTTTGTCCAAGGTGAAGCATGTAGTATGGGACTCTAGGCTCCTGGCACACGGCAGTTGTGGGTTTTGTGGGTTTTCTTGGCCTGTCTCACGTGGATAAGGGGAGCTGGCCTCCGTCATTGCTCCAATGCGCAGCTGGCCATGTTCTGTTGCACGCTGGTGTGGCACAGCTCTGGGCCCCCACTTAAAGCAGAGGGAATACTTTTTCAGGCTAAAGACATTCTCATAAACACCCTCAAGATAAAATGCAGTTTGTTTCTGGCAACTTGTGTGTGAAAATGCAGTGATGACCTCCTGGCCCCCTGCCTATCCACAGACTGTATCCAGGTGGACACAACCACACCACAGGGAGGTCCTTCCCCTCCCCACACTGTCTCACACACACTTGGACACCTGTGGGTTTTGAGTAGGACCGTAGCTGCTGAGCAGCCATGCCATTGCTGTGAAGAGAACCTTACACTTTCTCTGCCTCAACACTGCAGTTACTAGGTCCTCTCATGTTCTCTTGCCGTGTAGTACCTGGGGGACAGGGTGTCTGAGAAAGTGAAGACCAAGGTTATTGAGCTGCTATACAGCTGGACCATGGCCCTGCCAGAAGAAGCAAAGATCAAAGACGCCTACCACATGCTGAAGAGACAGGGTACGTGTCTGCCTGCCCACAGCCTCCAGGCAGCCCTCGAAGGCTGGCCCAGGCAAGGAGAGAAGGGAAGGTTTGGGATCCCCAGAGTCCCTCCTGAAGCGAACAGCATTTGTCCCCAGGCAAGGCTGAGTCGGGTTGGATGGGATAAGGTGTAGCAGCCTGCCCTCCACCCCACTACCCTTTGCAGGTCTTGATCACAGGGACGTGGCCCTTGGTGTATGAGGAGGGGTGACAAGGTGACCACAGCCTGAGTGCACACGCTGCCATCTCCCCTTTCAGGCATAGTGCAGTCTGATCCACCAATTCCTGTGGACAGGACGCTGATCCCCTCTCCACCACCTCGTCCCAAAAACCCTGTTTTTGATGATGAGGAGAAGTCTAAGGTAAAGAGCACCCTGGGCCTGGGATTTTCTCAGATGAGAGGGGGTAGCACCAGGGGAATGTGGTTTGCACTGTGCTGCGGGGAGCTCTCTGGGGTCTCCCCGGGGTAGGGATGCTACCTCTTCCCTTCACCTCTGATTTCCTCCTCTCTCAGCTTTTAGCCAAGCTGCTGAAAAGCAAGAACCCAGATGACCTGCAAGAGGCCAACAAGCTCATCAAGTCCATGGTGAAGGAAGTGAGTGGGTCCTTCAGGCACGGGGTGGAGGAACCCATGACCACACAGCAGAAGCCTCTTTGCCCCTGGACACGGCCTGTTTTGTTCTCCCCTGCTGCCAGCTGCCCTACCTGTGCCCCGGAGGCTGAGAGTGGGAGGAGGAGCACAATAGCTTCCACGGGAGCACGGAAGAGAGGAGTGGGACGGGAGCAGGGATGTGAAAGCAGAAGTGTAGACTGGGCCCCAGGCACCCAGCACTGGAAGGAGCTTCCGTGCCTCTGCGCTTGTGTCGTGGGGTAAGGTCTGACCTGGCAGAAGTGGAAAGACAGTCAAGTGAAGCTCTCTTTCTCCTGATCTTCTTAATTGGGGCAGGATGAGGCACGGATCCAGAAGGTGACCAAGCGTCTGCACACGTTAGAGGAAGTTAACAACAACGTGAGACTGCTCAATGAAATGCTGCTTCATTACAGCCAGGAGGACTCTTCGGACGGGGACAGAGAGCTGATGAAGGTGGGACCGTTGACGGCAAAGGCTGCCTCCCGGGGCTACGCTGCCCTCCAGGAGCTCAGCCAGCATTTGCTGAGCACCTGCCTTGTCAGAGACACAGGCTGTGCACTTGGCAGCGTATTCATGACCTTACTCATCTGCACAGCAGCCATGTCAGTAGAGAGTGGCGTCCCCATTTGCTGCCTGGGATCAGCTGATTTGCCCAGGGTGTAAGGGCTGAATGGAAACCTGAGTCTGACTCCAGAGACCACGCCCTCGGTGCTCACCCCTGCTCTCTGCCTTTCCTTACTGCTTTGGGGACGTTGAGACAGAGAGGCTTCCTTGTGACCCTGATGCCCATATGGTGCAGGCCATGGTTGGGTGGATATTTTGAGTTCTGAGGAGCATGCCAGCGTGGAAGGCAGGAGGGGACTGACTTCCCCTCATCCATCCTGGTGACTGCTACCTAAACCAACACCCTGGGTGACGTGGTGTGGTGGTGGCTGGTGGCAAGAAGACGTGCGCTGTGGTCCCAGCTCTGCTGGTAACTGACCATGGCAACTGGCAGATCCCCATCGTTTTCTGGGTGTGAACCCTGAATGAATCAGATGATCTCTAAGGGCCTGTGTGGTTTGATTTTTATGTCTTGAGTCTCTTTCAGGAGCTGTTTGATCGGTGTGAGAACAAGAGGCGGACTTTATTTAAACTCGCCAGTGAGACTGAGGACAATGATAACAGTTTGGGTGAGTGAAAGAGCAACTGTCAGGGATGAGCCAGGCGTTTAGATACGTGGGTGGGAACTGTCACAACAGGAGTGAGAAGTCTCTCTTTCCTGCTCCAGGGGACATCCTGCAGGCCAGTGACAACCTCTCCCGGGTCATCAACTCTTACAAAACAATTATTGAAGGGCAGGTCATCAATGGCGAGGTGGCCACCTTAACCCTGCCTGACTCAGAAGGTGAGATGCTCTGGTCCCCAACTCTAGACTCCTCCAGACCAGCCTCAGGTCACGACCATGAAGCTGCGGGTGTAGGCTGGCCAGCGTGGTGTTGCACGAGGCCCGAGGGGGTTCTCTGCCATTCCAAGCAGTCCTTCAGCTTCCCGGAGGCCTGGAGATGTGGGTGGGAATTTCCCCGCCTGCTTTCTCAGACTTGCTTTACAGCATCCCCTGGCAGAGATGCCATTGGATTAGGCCAGAGGCTGGAGCAGTAACCACTGTGCCTAGGGTGCTGCCTTCTGCCACACAGCCACTAGAAGACCGCTAATTATTCCTGTTCCACTCTGTTGACCCATCCAGGAAACAGTCAGTGCAGTAACCAAGGCACGCTCATCGACCTTGCCGAGCTGGACACGACAAACAGTTTGTCCTCCGTGTTGGCCCCAGCACCCACTCCACCCTCCTCGGGCATCCCGATCCTCCCTCCACCACCCCAGGCTTCAGGACCTCCACGTAGCCGCTCCTCTAGCCAGGCCGAGGCCACCCCGGGGCCCAACAGCACAAGCAACGCCCTCTCCTTGCTGGACGAGGAGCTGCTCTGCTTGGGTACGACCCGCAGGGGACTGTCCATCCCCTGACAGGGCTCCGGGAGGAAGAAGGGTGTGTGGAATTAGGAGGAGTCCTGAGCGGGGGCCCCAGTGTGACTGTTGAGGTGAGCAAAGAGCCCTGAGTTGTAGGTAGTCAGTGAAGTTCAGCAACCCTGAGGGCCCCACAGCCATCCTCCCGGTGGACTCTGCCTCCTGCCCTGCACCCCGTTCCACAAACCCCCCACTTCTGCATCATGGACTGGAGGGCTCCATTCCCCTCTGGAGGCTGCCTGCAGAACAGCTTCTCCCTGTGCCTTCACCCATTGATGTCACTTGTCACCTGACCAGGCAAGGCGGGGCTAGGGCTGCCCAGCTCAGTCTCTTCTCATCCAGTTTTCTTCTCTGTTGTCAGGCCTCGCCGACCCAGCCCCTAATGTCCCTCCCAAAGAGTCAGCTGGGAACAGCCAGTGGCACCTCCAGGTAGGGGCACAGGATCTGTGACAGCACTACTGTGCCAAGGACCTCCACTTTCCAGTGTCATGTCTCCTGGGCTACAGTTAGCTGTCCTTTCCCTCCAGAGCCTGCCAGCTGCAGCGGGGAACAATGAGTGTTTCCGGGACTGTCTTCCGTGTGGTCCTTGGAGGGCTGTGCCCCGCTCCAGCGGCAGGCCCTCCCCGCCAGCCCCTCCCCGCCAGCCCTCGGCTCACCACCTTTTCCATTGCTCATAGAGGGAACAGTCCGACCTGGACTTCTTCAGCCCCAGGCCGGGGACCGCTGCCTGTGGCGCCTCCGACGCTCCTCTTCTCCAGCCTTCGGCCCCCTCCTCAAGCAGCTCCCAAGCTCCACTGCCGCCTCCCTTCCCAGCTCCTGTGGTCCCAGCCAGTGTTCCTGCCCCCAGTGCGGGCTCCTTCTTGTTTTCTACTGGAGTGGCCCCAGCTTTGGCCCCAAAAGTTGAGCCTGCAGTCCCTGGGCACCATGGCTTGGCATTGGGCGACAGCATGTTGCACCACCTGGATGCCCTCGATCAGCTTCTAGAAGAGGCCAAAGTGTAATGAGTGGGAGGAGATGTGGGGTTGGGCCTGAATGTGTCAGAACCAGAGCTAACTTTGAAGGGGTGGGGGTGCCTTGTAGTCCCATCAGTCAGGCTGGAAGGCAAGGGGTGGGCCTGGGTAAGAGCATGGCCAAGGGCCTTGGGTGAGGGTCAGTCCAGCTCTGGCTGGCTCTCTTGATGTGCCTTCCATCCTTCCCACCTCCCAGGACCTCAGGCTTGGTGAAACCTGCCACCTCTCCTCTCATCTCCACCACCACCCCAGCCAGGCCTCTCCTGCCCTTCTCCACGGCGCCCGGCAGCCCACTCTTCCAGCCGCTGAGTTTCCAGTCCCAGGGCAGCCCCCTGAAGGGGCCTGAGCTCTCCCTGGCCAGCATCCATGTGCCCCTGGAATCGATCAAGCCTAGTAGGTGTTGGAGGCTTGAGGTGGGCAGGGCAGTGGGGCCTACAGCCACAGAGCTGTAGGACATGTGACGGGTGGATCCAGGCACTGTTTGCTGGGGGTCCCTTAGAGCCAGGCAGTCCTCCTTGCCTGCATTCTTGGCCTTAAGCTCCTCACTGAGCGCCCCTCCCAGATTCCATAAGGAAGCATTGGATTCATCACGGCCACGGAGTAGCCTTTGTCCCCTCACCGCCAGGGCTCTGTTGGGTGTCTCTGGTGCTGCTCCTCCCACACCCACGTGCCACGTTTTTGCAGGCAGTGCCCTTCCCGTCACAGCCTATGATAAAAACGGCTTCCGCATCCTCTTCCACTTTGCCAAGGAGTGTCCCCCAGGACGACCTGACGTACTGGTGGTGGTGGTGTCCATGCTGAACACAGCTCCCTTGCCTGTCAAGAGCATCGTGCTGCAGGCTGCAGTGCCCAAGGTACTAGTGTCTCCCTGGGGCCAAAACGGCTTTAGCTTGACCCTATTGTGTGGAGGCCTTTGCAGCCAGCAGGTGGCAGTGTGTATGTGCACTGTGGGTTCCATCTGGGGCACCTGCCAGCTGTCTTCAAAGGAGCTTCTCTCTTTAGTCAATGAAAGTGAAGTTGCAGCCACCCTCTGGGACAGAACTCTCTCCATTCAGCCCCATCCAGCCACCGGCAGCCATCACCCAGGTCATGTTGCTGGCCAATCCACTGAAGGTGAGCAGCAAAGCACCCGGGGTCCCAGCCTGAGGCCCCAGCTGCCCCAGATTAGGACCTCAGGACCACCACCTCCCAGCCGGAAGTGTTTTGACTGTAGGATTGACACATCCCTTTGCTGCCTCAGGTTAAGCAGCTGAGCATGGTTGGGGGTTGTGGGGAAAAGGGACCATTCCTGTAGCACAGAGAGGGTAGCAGAGTAGAGGGCGTCCTGCTGAGGGGCCGCCCGGGCTGGATCTCACTTGCTGCCCTCTGTCACAGGAGAAGGTGCGGCTTCGGTATAAGCTGACCTTCGCCCTGGGGGAGCAGCTGAGCACAGAGGTGGGCGAGGTGGACCAGTTCCCTCCTGTGGAGCAATGGGGGAACCTATGACCCCAGAGGATGCTGTGATCTCCACCTTGAAGCCAGGCAGGCTGCCCTGAGACCGGGAGGGCTCTGGTCCCATCATTCTCCATGCCCTGACGACAGTGCTTGTAGCTTTGATGTGGAACAGGGGCCCTGGGCATTTCTGCTGGGAACCAAACTGCTGCTGTGGTAACCTCTCCTTTGGCCCCTAAAAGGACCTGTTTTTATCTACCTGTGTGACTTGAAGTGGCCATATGCTGTCAGGGGTGGGGAGTGGCCCCTGACTTCACTGCTGTCCCGGGAACATGGACCCCAGGCTTGGCGTAGGTGTTTTCTTCTTTCTACTGGCATTCACTGAAGCCACCGGGGTGGGGGTGGGAGACTCTAAAGGGAGGCTGTCACAGCTCACTCCCCACAAGAGCCACATCCTCACACCTGACAGATGCACGGCCCAAGGGGCCGCAGCCCTTTTGCAATTCCATGCTTCCCCCGCCAGCCAACTCCTGCTGCCATCCCCAGGGAGGTGGGCCAAGCTCAGTGGCCCAGAATAAGGAACTGGCATACTGCAAAGTCCCCAGCTCTGCCTCTGGTGGACAGCATCATCCTGGAATGGCCACGGAGTAATGAGTTGTGTGCTTATCCCTGGCAGTGGCAGGCTGTGTCCTATGGACATCTTGGCAGGACATGGAATTTGGCCTCATGACAGGCCCAACTAGGGATAGGAAGGAAAATGAAGAGAGCCAGTGTTTCCCCTTCTCCAGAAGCAGGTACTCAGCTTTCTGGGAAAAGCGTGCCTCCAGCCGTGGGGACAGGCCATCCTACTGACTACCTCTTGCTTGGCATGAAATAAACTGCTATCCTCCCCTTACAATCTCCCTCCACTCTGCGTCCTACTGCTTTGGCCTCCCTCTCCTCTCACCAGATGGCATGTGGTGTGGCACCTGTGGCTGGACACAGGAGGCCTCAGGATCACAAATGTTACACTAGACGTATGTCCTAATGTGCTGTCCAGAAACCTTGACTGTTCCCCAGCTCCTGAGGGGCACTGTCAGCGAAATGCTGGGTCTGGAGGTGATGAGATCAGGGGCCACACTTGAGCCGAGTCACCAGACCCTATTGCTTCAACAGTGCTTGGCCCCAGCCAGCTTGTCCTGGCCACTCTGGCTGCTGGATGTGATCCTGGGACAGGGATTCCAAGCCTCCCTCACAAAAAAAAAAAAAAAGAAAAGAAAAGAAAACAATCACCAGCTGCCATAGACACGGGGAAGCTTGCAGAGCTCAGATGAACAAGCTCAGCAATCGGACATCTCTGGGGGAAAGGAAGGTGGCACAGACCACATTCCCTGGTTCCTCCCTGCCCCTTGCCAGGCTTCCTTATTCCTTCCTATGGATCAAGAGGTCATATTCCTTCCCTGCCCCTCGGTGTCTTTAGCAAGCAGGTTTCACTGCTTCATTAGAACAGGACAGGTCAAAAGTGAATCATTTTTCACTAAAGAATAAACCCAAGAGCTTTCCAGAGACTGGCTGCTGCAGCCCTGGGAATGTCTGGAAATACTCTGTGGAAATGGAACTTTCTATTACGCTCTAGACATCACAGTTATTTGAGTGTTACTCATTACTATTGAGGTCAATGCTTCGTGGCAAATGGCTGTACTGGACATACCAACTCTGCTGCCCTTGTTTTGCTGCATGTTAAATAAAACCATTTTCACTGTACTTGGAATCTTCCTAATATAGACGCCATTCACCCTGATGGAGGAAAAGGTACCACCTATGAATTCCAGGTATACATGAGTGGATAGCCTGTGATAGAACTGCCCAAGGTTTTTGTTAAAAGTGCAGGTTCCTGTATGCTTCTATTTTAAGGGAACTAAATAACCAAAATGTTAAGTGTTGCAGAAGAGGTGAGGCAGGATTTCAGAAGCACAAGTATACCACCAAGGGCTCTTCAAATTTCCAAGACACTGTAGGCACCATAACTTTGGGGGTTTCTTTTTTTCTTTTTTTTTTTTTTTTTTGAGGTGGAGTCTCACTCTGTCACCTAGGCTGGAGTGCAGTGGGCAGATCTCAGCTCACTGCAAGCTCCGCCACCCAGGTTCATGCCATTCTCCTGCCTCAGCCTCCCGAGTAGCTGGGACTACAGGTGCCCGCCACGTCGCCCGGCTAGTTTTTTGTATTTTTTAGTAGAGACAGGGTTTCACCATGTTAGCCAGGATGGTCTCGATCTCCTAACCTCTTGATCCGCCCGTCTTGGCCTCCCAAAGTGCTGGGATTACAGGCTTGAGCCACCGCACCCGGCCTCTTTTTTGTTTTTTTTTAAACAGAGATGCGGTCTCCCTATGTTGTCCAGGCTGGTCTCAAACTCCTGGGGTTGAGGGATCCTCCCAAAGTGCTGGGATTACAGGCGTGAGCCACTGCGCCAGACCTGGGGGGTGGTTTCTTATCTAAGGAGGCACAGGAAGACAGTTCCACATCAAATAGAACATAAGAGAAGGCTGGGTGCGGTGGTTCACGCCTATAATCCCAGCACTGTGAGAGGCCAAGGCGGGCAGATCACAAGGTCAGGAATTTGAGATCAGTCTGGCCAACACAGTGAAACCCCGTCTCTATTAAAAATACAAAAAATTTAGCTGGATGTGGTGTGCACCTATAATTCCAGCTGCTTGGGAGGCTAAGGCAGGAGAATCACATGAACCTGGGAGGCGGAGGTTGCAGTGAGCTGAGATGGCACCATTGCACTCGAGCCCAGGCAACAGTGCAAGACTGTGTCTCAAAAAAAAAAAAACATAAAACAAGCATTTTTTAATCTTACTACCTCAGGTTCAGACTGGACAGATAAACTCCCTGGGTGGACTCTAAGAACCTACATTTGCAACACATTTATTCCTTTAAAAAATCTATATACATTGCCATACAAAGATAACACAATGAAGCAGTTCTCAGGAACCTTCCAGTGAGCCTTCTCTTATAATTGCCCGAGCAAGATTTCGTGCCAGAGCAAGTCTCAGCATTTCCACCTTGGTGGTTTCTATGTCCTCGTCCTGCAAAGCAGAGAGCACCAGCATGAGACAAGAGCAGGAAGGAGCCCTTTCACACTCCCGAAGGTTCTAGCTAATCCAAAAGTAGAGGGCACTTAACACTCATAGTAGCTTCCAGAAAATTATCAATATAAAAGAAAGCAATACCAAAGGGCCATACTGGAAATGATGAACAGGAAAGAGCAAAATGTAGAGCTCAGAACACTAGAATCCCTCATTTCCTCCTAAAAGAAGGTGGTGTGTGAATGACACAGGTTAAGGGGAACAGAGGCACATGTGTCCATAGGAGCCAGTGTTTCTGGAGGGAAGGGGAAGTCTGAGATAAGAGGGAGCCTTTTCCCACCTCCATGTGGAACCATCAGCCCAGAAGTGAAAATGACCTGGAGCTGCTGAATATCAGATTCTCCACACACAGGTCTTCTTGACGTCAAGTCCTCCAGACACCGCATCAACTCGTAAGTCTGTTCTGCTGAGAAAATCACCTAGGGAAGAGAGCCTGCCTTGCTTGGCTGCCCCCAGCCCAGGCCTGCACTGGTTGGGCAGGGGCCCACGTTCGGACGTTCTTCCTTTCATGCCTTTCGCAACAGTGTGCTTTGTACAGGAAGACCTCATTTCAAATTAAGCAGTGTTTCCTGTGTGAGTCTGGAATTCCAGAGAGGGTGCTAAGGGGAACACACGTGCGCAGGCAGAACGACAAGGGAGGAAACACACACACGCCAACAGCTACACAACTAAGCTCCAGCAGGGACAAGCAAAGAAAACCACCCTGCTGCAACCTTCACCTGTTTTTGTTCCAAAAGGGGCAGGGCATCTGTCAGCAGAGTCATCCAGAAAGACCGAGGGGCAATCCGAGACGTCATCAAGGACAGAAGGAGAGAAGCTGCGTCAGCAAAACGCTTCTCCCCGTACATACGGTGGAACTCGCGATACTTTCCTACGGCGAAACAAGAGCACTAGGTAACGTGCATATTCCCCCAAATTGCCCAAGTGACACCTACAAAAGTCACCCTGGCCCTAACCAAGAGAAGAAAAACCACAGACCAGCCACTCCACAGAGCAGGAGATTTTTTCTATCTCCAAACTCATAGGCCCCAATGAGATGCAGACCAAGAGCGTTCAAAGCAGACTTGGAAGAACTCCAAAGAGCCAAATCTGGGGAAACATCAGAGTCAAAATACGTAACAATAGTCATGGATTAAAACAGATTGACTAGGCCAGGTGCAGTGGCTCATGCCTATGCCTGTAATCCCAGCACTTTGGGAGGCCAAGGTGGGTGGATCACCTGAGGTCCGGAGTTTGAGACCAGCCTGGCCAACATAGTGAAACCCCATCTCTACTAAAAATACAAAAATTAGCCAGGTATTGTGGCATGCACCTGTAGTCTCAGCTACTTGGGAGGCTGAAGAGGGAGAATTGCTTGAACCCGGGAGGTGGAAGTTGCAGTGAGCCGGGATCGTACCACTGCACTCCAGCCTGGGAGACAGAGTGAGACTCCATCTTAAAAAAAAAAAAAAAGGAAACATGGAGGCACTGGCCGGGCGCAGTAGCTCACGCCTGTAATCCCAGCACTTTGGGAGGCCAAAGCGGACGGGTCACTTGAGGTCAGGAGTTCGAGACAAGCTTGGCCAACATGATGAAACCCCATCTCTACTAAAAATACAAAAAATTAGCCAGGCATGGTGGCGCATGCCTGTAGTCCCAGCTACTTGGGAGGCTGAGGCAGGAGAATCGCTTGGACCTGGGAGGCAGATGTTGCAGTGAGCTGAGATCACGCCACTGCACTCCAGCCTGGGTGACAGAGTGAGACTGTCCCAAAAAACTAAATAAATAAAAGACAAAAATTAGCCAGGCGTGGTGCCGCATGCTTGTAATCCCAGCTACCTGGGAGGCTGAGGCATGAGAATTGCTTAAAGTCAGGAGGTGGAGGTTGCAGTGAGCTGAGATCATGCCACTGCACTCCAGCCTGGCAGCCTGGGCCACAGAGCGAGTAAGATTCTGTCTCAAAAAAAAAAAAAAAAGAAACATGGAGGCACTAAGGAGATGTGACAGCCAAACTCACGATCCTGGACATGACGGAGGATGTTTCTGGGGCCACTGATGCAATGGGAATATATGAAGGAAGTGCTGGGAGGTCTGATATGATCCCTCCAACCTCCCCAACTACCCACTTGTGTCTAAAGCACAGGGCACAAAACCCAGGGACTCACCCAGGAATGTCAGTCGGTCACTGAGCATCATGGCTGGCCCCAGGTTGTCAATGAGATCCAAATCAGAAAAGCAGCCTCGCTCACAGTAATCCCTGAGGAATCTGCAGGGCCCAGCCCAGACATCAGAGCAGCAGTCTCAGGCCCACCTCAACCACCCAGTCCCTGGGAAGCCAACACCAGCGGTACCCACCTGTCTGACACAAGCGTGGCAAAGGCGGCATCCTTAGCACGGATGCTCCAAGAGAGGGCAGAACCCAGGCGATTGTTGCGGACGGCTTTCATGGCTAAGATCTTACAAATGCTGCGAACTTTGCGAGGGAAAAGAAAAGGTGAACGGCTTTCACTCCACAAATCACTCCATTCCTGAGCCCTGTGGGGACCAGAGTGGCCTCACAGCCTCACTCCACCCCCAAAGCCACTCTGTGGGCTCTAAACGCAGCTGGATTGGCAGAGCTGGAAACTCAGGCTGATTAACAGTGTCTGGGCTCTGCTAAGAGTGTAAGTGCCCGTCACGGCAGGACTGGCTCTGTGAGTGTGTGTGGCTTCAAGGGTAGCAAAAGATTTTTGTTTCTCCCTACGTGTCAGCTCTTCTATTACCTCTCCAGATGCCTCAAATCCTATCTTCCTGTGGATCATGAATACCATATGCTTTCAGAAATGGTCGTGAACATGCCAACTGTCTCTCTGCAGGGTAGTAACTCATGTTTACATCCCTCAACAGTGAGGGGAGAGAGGAAGGGGCAGACTTGGTCATCCTCATTCCACTCTCTCTGCTTTTCGGGAGCCACCTCCAGCACTGCTTCCCCATTGAGCCTGGCTGAGATAGCGATAGCAACCCACCTGGACAGGGAAATAGCGCCGACCCCAGCCCTGACCTCGTGGAATCAAGTGTGTGAGAAAAGGGGCGGCTCACGCCTTTCCAGGTGGTGTGTAGATTTTGTCTCGGTTCCAGAGGATCCCTAGCTTTCCTGTCCCTCCCAAATAATTATCCCATCTCTTAGTTTACCTCTTGGCGTCCACAGCCCCACCTCTCTCCAGTGTGGCTCGTGAGGAGGAGAATGGCTGGGGTAGGCACAAAGTGTGACCTCAGGGTCGCGACTCCCATGTCCCACAGATGGTAAGGCTGGGAGCAGGGCCAGCTCACCTTGTTCAGTCATCTGCCGCTGCTCACAGATCCGCAGCACCTTGAGGGCTTTCTGCTCAGTGTTCAGAGGTATCCGCTCAATGTGCAGCTCCAGGGACACCCGGCCCAGCTTGGGGCAGTAATCAAAGTAATCCACCCCCAGCTGCCACAGGCTGCAAAGGTTCGAGGAAGACAGACATGAGGTGCTGCCTCGTGGCTCTGGGGACTGGCACCTGCAGCTCCCTTTCACTGACCCTTCTGTAGCCTTCAGGGAGCCAACCGGGAGAGAACAGTCCAAGCTCCAGTGGCACCCGCATGCTGAAGAGCACACGGCACAGCCTGCACCCGTGGGAGCCTCCCTACCTGGGATGAGCGAACAGTCCAGAGGCGTACTCCAGCAGGAGGAACTCTCTCATGTTGGAACCGAAACTGGAATAAAACATACCAAAAGACCAAGACTCCTGGCCTGCCCTGTTCAGGGCCCCCTTCCTCAGCCCAACCTCCCTTCCAGGCATTCAGTTCACCCCACCCTCGAGGGCTTGGTGGTAAGAAGAGGAGGATCGGTGCGTCCAGGCCACTTACTAGAGGTTGTGTGACTGGAGGAGCTTGCAGTGGTCCAGCAGGTCTGTCAGGTGGGCCACAAACCACCAGTTGCTCAGGGCGATGCTGCAGATTCAGATACCAAAGCAAGGAGGAGAGTCAGGGCAGAGGCCGTGTCCCACAAGAGCGGGAGTGAGCAAGAACCCCACATGTCCTATCCCTCAGAGAGATGGGGCCGGGTGTGATGGTAGCTCATGCCCATGATCCCAGTACTTTGGGAGACCAAGGCTGGCAGATCACCTGAGCCCAAGAATTTAAGACTAGCCTGGGCAAAATGGCAAAACCCCATCTCTAAAAATATAAAAATTAGCCAGGTGTGGTGGAACACACCTGTAATCCCAGCTACTCGAGAAGCTGGGGTGGGAGGATTGCTTGAGCCTGGGAAGCAGAGGCTGCAGTAGGCCGAGATCACACCACTGCACTCCAACTTGGGTGAGAGAGCACAAGCATATCTCAAAAAAAAAAAAAAAAAAAAAATTGCTCAGAAAGTAGTTGAGACGGAGTCTTGCTCTGTCACCCAGGTGGGAGTGCACTGGTGAGATCTCGACTCATTGCAACCTCTACCTCCCGGGTTCAAGCAATTCTCATGCCTCAGCCTCCCCAGTAGCTGAGGTTACAGGCATGCGCTGCCACACCCAGCTAGAAAGCAGCTTTTGAATGTTCTCACCACACGCACACCAAAAGGGTCACTATGTGAGGTGACGGATGTGCTCACTAGCTTAATTTCACAATGTACACGTCTATCAAAACATGTTGTACACCTTGGCTGGGCACAGTGGCTCACTCCTGTAATTCCAACATTTTGGGAGGCCGAGGTGGATGGATCACTCGAGCTCAGGAGTTTGAGACCAGCCTGGCCAACGTGGCAAAACCCCATCTCCACCAAAAATACAAAAGTTAGCTGGGCGTGGTGGCGAGTGCCTGTGGTCCCAGCTACTCAGAAGGCTGAGACAGAAGA
The DNA here is from genome assembly GCF_008728515.1 of Papio anubis. Taxonomy (NCBI): domain Eukaryota; kingdom Metazoa; phylum Chordata; class Mammalia; order Primates; family Cercopithecidae; genus Papio; species Papio anubis. Next base: position 66,811,480 of record NC_044992.1, on the reverse strand, counting down.
TGGCTTGAGCCCAGGAGGCAGAGGTTGCAGTGAGCTGAGATCGCACCACTGCACTCCAGCCTGAGCGACAGGACAAGACACTGTCTTAAAAACAAACAAACAAACAAAAAAGGTTGTATACCTTAAATACATACTACTTTGTTAATCACACCTCAATAAAGCTGGGGAAAAAAATGGGGAGTGGGCTGGCCCAGGGGAAAGGACACCTCAGCTTCCCAAAACAGCTGTTGCTACCCAGATTTATAGCTGATGGTTATGTCAAAACCATTAGAGAAGCCAGTGAAAAGGCTATAGGGGACCCAGGCTAAGGGAGCCAAAGCCTTAGCCTGCATGAAAGTCACCCGCCAGTGGAAGGAAGGGCTGAGACGGTGCCCAGTGTCTTCCCAAAGGATCCAGCAGCATCCCAGGCTGGAAGGCAGCAAGCACTGAGGGCCTCTGCCCACAATACAACTCAAGTGACGGAGACCAGACCTAGTGCTGCACAAGGCCACCACGGTCTCCCCGCAGGGCCCAGCAGGCCTGAACCATACAGTTAGGTCTTAGATCACACACACACACACACACACACTCACACTCTCTCACTCTGAAGGATTCTGAGTGAGCAGCTGAGACGCAGAGCAGGCGGGCAACCTCAACATTCAAGGCGGGAAAGGCCTAATTATCAGCTCCGAAGTAGCCCTCTGCCGAAAACGAAAGAACGCTGTGGAGTTGGGAAGACCAGCTACGATGAAGGTGACCCCCCTGGGCAACTGTAGCCCCAAATGAGCTGTTTGTCCTGTACTAAGGTCACTGTCAACTCCTTACCCAGGCCCCATCTTGCTTGTTGGGGGCCCTGGAGTAATCAAAGCTCCAGAGCCTCTGCCTGCTATTCTGGAAATGGGGTGTGAGGTTTGCAAACACTGCTGCACCCTGCATCCAAGGTTGTGTGCTGGGCCAAAAAACAAGTCAGAAGATTCCAGATTCAGCAGACATTAAACTGGAACTCTTCTTGGTTACTGAAGGAAGACTTGTCACCTTTTAGCTCGATACTTTTGGAGGACTTGAAGGGCACCAGGAAACTGCTGACATCTTGCCCAATTCCCAGTGAAGTGTACCCCAGCTCTGTTTCCTCTTGCCAGAGAGCAAGGAATTGGCTCGTCTTCAGAGGAAGCTGTAAGCCAGGAGGGAAGAAGGGACCCTGTGGAGGACACCATGGAAGAATCCTGCCATCTTTTCAGCTGAGGGGTTAACAGTCAAGCATGCCCAGCCAGGCGCTGACAGACAAACCCCTGGCCCTTTAGCAGGGCTGAGGAACTACAGCCTCTGAGTCAGGATCCCCTGGCTGCCTTTTCTGCCCCTTAGGGTCTGGCATGACTACTGACATAGGAGTAAATCAGGGGCCCACTTAGAAACCTCCCTTCTCCATGTTCATATGAAGGTGGTGTGATCAGGAAAGGAAAAAGAGAAAGAAACCTCTTTCTAATGCCTTTAAAAAGGCATGCCAACAGCCCACTGGCTCAAGTCCAGAAAGAGACACTTCCCTGCCCCCCGGAAGTGTGCATGGATCTGACTGATACATCCCATGAGAAAACATGTGCCCACAAGACCCCAATTCAATCTTTCCCCAGCCAGGAGGGCACACTTCTAAAACTGCTACTGTCTCTCAAGACATTTCAGCCCATTTCACAATTCCTGGGACAAGCTCTGCTTTTCTGTTCCTCTTTCAAAACAGGATAGGAGGTAGCCTCGCCATCAGAGAAATGCAAACTCCAAGATTTCCCACTAACAGAGCTCAGATCCCTTCCTGCTTGTGAGGATGGAGAGAGGCCAAGACTGGGGGACTGTAAGCCTAACCCTTCCTTGTCTGTGTCCGGCACGAGAGTGTTGTTGTTCACCCCTCTTCATTGGTACTTCTCTTTTTCTTCTGCCACTGGAAATAGCAGGACCCTTTCCCCTTTTATACTCCCTGCATCCAAGAGACTTGTTCTGCTCAAATCTGTTTTATTCCTAGAAATTCAGATACAGCTTATAAAGGAAGCCCTGGTGAAACGCATTCACTATTATAACGGACAGGAAATTTAGGAATACTCAACTATGGGCAGAGACACCAAAAAAGCCAAATGATGGTGTGTTTGCGTGTTTTTAACTTATTCTAATTCCTCCATGCAGGGCCTTCCCACGATGTTTACAGGCCTGTGAAAATACTGACACAAAACTTGACTATCAGGCCGGGCATGGCAGCTCACGCCTGTAATCCTAGCACTGTGGGAGGCTGAGACAGGCAGATCACTTGAGCTCATGAGTTCAAGACCAGCTTGGGCAACATAGTGAAATCTCATCTCTACAAAAAAAATAATAATAATTAGCCAGGCATGGTGGCACACACCTGTAGTCCCAGCTACCTGGAAGGCTGAGGCAAGAGGATCACTTGAACCCAGGACATCAAGGTTGTAGAGAGCTGAGATCACTCCACTGCACTCCAGCCTGGGTGACAAAGTAAGACCCTGTCTCAAAAACAAAAACAAAAACAAAAAAAAAAAACCTTGGCAGGGGGCAGTGGCTCACACCTGTAATGCCGGCACTTTGGGAGGCTGAGGTGGGCAGATCACCTGAGGTTAGGAGTTCCAGACCAGCCTGGGCAACATGGTGAAACCCTGTCTCTATTGAAAAACACAAAAATTTGCTCAGCGTGGTGACAGACACCTGTAATCCCAGCTACTTGGGAGGCTGAGGCAGGAGAATTGCTGGAATCCAGTAGGTGGAGGTTGCAGTGAGCCAAGATCGCGCCACCACACTCCAGTCTGGGCAACGAGCAAAACTCTGTCTCAAAAAAAAAACCAAAACCCCAGAAACAAACAAACACACAAAAAACTTTTTTCATTCCCCAAATCTAGAATCATTTTCTTGAAGCCCTGGCTTTCTTTTGGCCAAAATAAGAGCCGGCAGGGCTAAGGAAACACTTCCCATGCCCAGATCTACAAAGAGCCAGTTGAGGTCAGTGAATCTGCCACCTGATCAAGGCCATCTTCTGCTATTACCCACTTCCTCCCTTCCCAGCAGGTCTTCAGTGCAATGCCCACCATCCAGTGTGCACAAGAAGGGGACATTCTTTCTGACTTAACATATATGGAGAGTTCTGGAAAGGTTTATCTCTGATTCATTATGTTTGGCACTCCCTTTCCTGCCTTGCTAAAGATTCAGTGCAATGACAGAACACCTTCTTTTGGATAGAGGGCTGGAAATTCTGAATAATACCCAGCCTCAAGCCCGGTGGTTTGGTAGCTCACGTCACTGGAGTGAGACTGTTGGAACATGCCATCCCATAAGGTGACTACGTATCCATTAGGTGCCAAGAAACAGGCTTGCTGGCTTTTTCTAGATTTTAAATTGTCAAAGTAATTTCCTGCAATGTTATTTTAAATAAACATCCCTAAAATAGAAACAGTTATGTATATGGTAGCCCTCAAGCCTCCAGGAAGTCCCCAAGCTCACCCAGGGAGAAGCCATTATCTACCTGTAGCAGGCCAAGCAGGGGAGCAGGTGCTATGGTTTGAAGGGATCCCCTCTAAAACCCCAGTTTTGCCAATGTGATAGTATTAAGAGATAGGGCCTCTGAGAGGTGATTAGGCCAGGAGGACTCCTCACTCATGAATGTGATTGGGTGCCCTTATAAAGTGACTTGACAAAGGGAGTTTGTCCTTCTTGCCCTTCCACCACATGAGAACACAGTTGTTCAAGGTGCCATCTTGGAAGCAGAGAGCAGCCCTCACCAGAAACATTGCCAGTACCTTGATCCTGGACTTCCTAGCCTCCAGAACTGTGAGAAAATAATCTTTTTCTTTATAAATTACCTGGTCTCAGGTATTCTGCAATAGCAGCAAGAGATGGACTAAGATAGCAGGTCTGAGGAAAGAAGGGTAAGGAAGAACAGGCCACTCTAGAAACGGATGGTGGTGATATTTGCACACCTAAAAATGGTTACAGTGGGGGGTGGGAGAGATCCTACCTGCACTCTTTGATCACTTGATGGATGTCAAACTCAAAGGCTGCCAACAAGATGTTGTCCAGGGGTTCTGGGCTGCTCTCACCTCCCAGAAACAGGTCCAGGCTGGACTGTGGAAAGGTGATGAGACACTCAATTCCGAGGATGGAAGCAGAGACTCAGGGCACAGGCAGGGCTGCTGTATAAGGAACCCCAGAGAAGGGTGCCATGTTCTTTCACTAAGGACCAAAGGAAAGGATCTTCCTGTTCCTCGGGGACAAATTCAAAGAGAATGACCCATCACGGCGCCACCAGGACTCCTACCTCCACCCTTGCCCACCCCAAGCTCACTCACCTGGGCGTAGTAGTGCAGATCAATGGGTTTTACTGTGGGATTGGAGTACAAGAGCCGAGTCACTAGGAAATGATACCAATTACTCAGAAGTTCCTTCTGCTCTAACAAGGCGGCTTCGTCTCCCAGCATAATCTGAGGAAGAGACACTTGTGCTGAACTCTGTCCTCCTTTCAGGGGTACTTTCTCCATAATGCTCCTGCTCTCAGCTAGAGCACTGGATTTCAACTAGTCTGAAAGCTCTCACCATCATGGCAGAGCAACAGACAGCCCTATCCAAAGAGGACCAAGCTTCTGCCACTGCTGCACTAGATGCCACAGCCCCCACAGGAAGCCAACATGGATGCAATCTGAACTGCTTCCCAGACCTTCAAGAGAGACTCCAGGTGAGGGTTGGTGGCGAATGTGCTGTCCTGGAGATACCGCTCACATTCCTCGTGCCAGTGCTGCCACTTCAGCTCCAGCTCTGTCAGTGTCTGGGTGTTCCCGGGCTAAGGGAGAGACCAGCCATGAGACATCATCCCACCCAAACTCTTTATATTTAGTGAATCACCCATCTCCTGTGACCCAGCAGAGCAAAGCTACCCCCACGTACACTGAGAATGGGCATTGTCCTCATCAGGTCTCCCATGATTCTGCATATGCCTGCAGAGGCGGGGCTGGCGTCGGCTTCCTTGGAGAGCATCTGTCGGGCCTCATCCAGCCGGCCCTGCAGCACCAAGATGGTCACCTGGGAGGAGATCGGGCCCATGAGCACTAGCAGGAGGCCTGGCCCTGCCGAGGCGTGAGGAGGCCAGTCCCCTCACCCCATACTTCGGCTTTTTTTTTTGAGACTGAGTCTCGCTCTGTCGCCCAGGCTGGAGTGCAGTGGCGTGATCTCGGCTCACTGCAAACTCCGCCTCCCGGATTCATGCCATTCTCCTGCCTCAGCCTCCCAAGTAGCTGGGACTACAGGCACTCACTACCATGCCTGGCTAATTTTTTGTATTTTTAGTAGAGACAGGGTTTCACCATCTTAGCCAGGATGGTCTTGATCTCCTGACCTCATGATCCGCCCGCCTTGGCCTCCCAAAGTGCTGGGATTACAGGTGTGAGCCACCGCACCCAGCCACACTTTGGCTTTTTAACTCCTCACACATAGGCTTCTTTCTGCCCCTGAGTCGGCCCTGGGAAGAATGATGGCTCTTTCCCTCCAGAAGTAATCTATCACATCCAGTCTCATGGCTTTGCCACTTCCACCATGTTTTTCAAACAGCCAGCTGTAGTCCATTATAGTCTGTGACCAGCTTTTTTTTTTTTTTTTTTTTAGATTTTCGCTCTTTCTGCCCAGGCTGGAGTATAATGACACAATCTTGGCTCACTACAACCTCCACTTCCCGGGTTCAAGTGATTCTCCTGTCTCAGCCTCCTGAGTAGCTGGGATTACAGGTACATGCCACCACGCCCAGCTAATTTTTGTGTTTTTAGTAGAAACAGGGTTTTACCATGTTGGCCAGGCTGGTCTCGAACTCCTAAACTCAAGTGATTCCCCGCCTCGGCTTCCCAAAGTGTTGGGTGTGAGCCACCACGCCCAGACCCAGCTTTTCAAAAATAAATGAAACAGAGAAACATGTTCCTCTACCCGCTTCCCCCCACCCCTTCTCCACCATCATGGTGTGTGCTGTTGATTCTTTCTCCCACCGTCTTCTCACAAAAGGTTCAGGATCATGCAATTCCTGGCCAAGAAACAAAAGCAAAATCGTCCCATTCCCCAGTGGATTCAGATTAAAACTGGTAATACAGGGCCAGGCGTGGTGGCTCATGCCTGTAATCCCAGCACTTTGGGAGGCCAAGGCAGGCAGATCACAAAGTCAGGAGATTGAGACCATCCTGGTTAACATGGTGAAACCCCATCTCTACTAAAAATACAAAACAATTAGCAAGGCGTGGTGGTACTCATCTGTAGTCCCAGCTACTCAGGAGGCTGAGGCAGGAGAATCGCTTGAATCTGGGAGGCGGAGGTTGCAGGGAGCTGGGATTGCGCCACTGCACTCCAGCCTGGGCAACAGAGTGAGACTCCATCTCAAAACAAAACAAAAAACTGCTAATACAGTTAGCTACAACCCCAAGAGGAGGGACTGGAGAAGAACCAAGCTAGGTCTGCCAGGAATGACACATGAGATGCAGCACACCTTATCACAACAAGCTGAAACTGTCACCACTATCTGGAAAGGTGGACATACTTTGTTGAGAAAATGGTTTTTCTCTGATTATAAGCTCTACACTGGTAGGCTGGTTCAATAATAAATATGTGAGAAGTTTTGTTTGGAAAAAAATTAAAATGAAATAATAGAAAATGTCAGAATGCATTAAATAAAATGGTTCATAAAAGTTTCAGTTCAAATATAAATATGTAAAATAAATACACTCAGGCCGGGAGCGGTAGCTCACATCTGTAATCCCAGCACTTTGGGAGGCCGAGACGGGTGGATCACCTGAGATCAGGAGTTTGAGACCAGCCTGGCCAACACGGTGAAACCCTGTCTCTACTAAAAATACAAAAATTAGCTGGGCGTGATGGTGTGTGCCTGTAGTCCCAGCTACTCGGGATGCTGAGGAAGGAGAATCATTTGAACCCGGGAGGCAGAGGTGGCAATGAGCCGAGATCACGCCACTGCACTCCAGCCCAGGCGACAGAGTGAGACTCCATCTTGAAAATAAAATAAAATAAAATATAAAATATAAAAAAATAAATATAAAATATAAAATATATATATAAAATATAAAATAAAATAAATAAAATAAAAATACATTCAACCAAATAGTCCTCACAGTTCAGTCTTTATCTATGAATCTGCCTACTCACTAAAATTTATTTGTAACCCCCAAATCAATATTTGTGGTACTTTCAAATCAAAATTCATGGACGTGTACAGAGTGGTAAGAATATTGAGTTGCTTGACACACACTAAACAAAGCTTTATTGTGATGCAGTTAATGCTACTTTTTTTCATTTGTGTACATTTTGTTGGGTCCCCAAGTATAGTACTGAGGTGCTTTCTAGTGTTGCTAAGTGCAAGAACTATGGGAGGTGTTGGATAAGGTTCAGTCAGGCACAAATCACAGTGCTGTTGGCCCTGAGTTCACTGTTAATGAATCAACAATATTATGTCAAGTAAGTTGTCTCTAAACAGAAACACACATAAAACAAGTGATCAGTTATATATTGATTGGTTGAACAAAATGTGACCAGAGGCTTGCAGGAACCTAACCCTGTATTTCCCCTAGAAGCAATGGTTTAACATTCACTAATTCAGTATTCAAGGCACTGCACTCCAGCCTGGGCGACAACAGCAAAACTCTATCTCAAAAAAAAAAAAAAAAATCACAAATATATATACATACACATACTAATAACTCCCAACTTTTCCACTCTAGCCCAAACTTCCTTCTCTGAATTCCAGCTTTGTATATCCAAGGGCCTAGTCAACATCTCCACTTGGATCTTGAATAGGCATCTTAAAACGTAACATGTCGGACAGGCATGGTGCCTCACGCCTGTAATCCCAACACTTTGGGAAGCCAAGGAGGGTGGACTGCTTGAGCCCAGGAGTTTAAGACCAGCCTGAACAACACGGCAAAACCCCATCTCCACTAAAAATAAGAAAATTAGCTGGATGTGGTGGCACGCCTTTGTAGTCCTGGCTACCTGGGAGGCTGAGGTGGGAGGATCACCTAAGCTTAGGAGGTCAAGGCTGCAGTGAGCTGTAATCCGACCACTGCACTCCAACATAGGCAAGAGACTCTGTCTCAGAAAAAAAAAAAAAAAGAAAGAAAACACACACACACAAGAGAGAAACATGTCTAAAATTAAACACCAGTTTGCCTCCAACTCACCAACCTCATCCTCCCACATTCTTCTATTTCTTGCATGCCCACATCAAATCAATCCATCAGCAAACCCCATCAACTCTCTTCAAACATATCTAGCCTACACCACCACCATCTTTTGCCTGGCTTAGTACAGCAGAATCCGGACTGGCCTGCTTCCATCCTTGCTGTATAGTCTCAACATGGCAGCCAGGACAGCCTTTGGGAACCTAAGTAAGATCTCAGGCTTCCTCTGCTCAGCTCTCCAATGTCCCCTCACCCCATCTGGCTTAGAAGTAAAATACTAGCTTTTACTGTACATCAACCATGTCAACTACTTCAACCACATTTATGTCCTTTAACTAATTTAATGAGCACAGCAGCCCCGTGGGACAAGTATTATTATCTCCACTACACAGATGAGGACCCTTAGGGCCATTAAGTAGCTCACTCAAGATCTCACAGCTAGTGGCTGGGCACAGTGGCTCACACCTATAATCCCAATACTTTGGGAGGCCAAGGCAGGATTGCTTGAGGCCAGGAGTTCAAAACATAAAAAAATTGCTGGGTGTGGTGGCTCATGCCTGTACTCCCAGCACTTTGGGAGGCCGAGGCAGGCGGATCACCTGAGGTCAGGAGTTCGAGACCAGCCTGACCAACATGGATAAACCCCGTCTCTACTAAAAAAAATACAAAATTAGCCGGGCATGGTGGTGCATGCCTGTAATCCCAGCTACTCGGGAGGCTTGAGGCAGGAGAATCGCTTGAGCTGAGGAAGCGGAGGTTGCTGTGAGCTGAGATCGTGCCATTGCACTCCAGCCTGGGCAACAAGAGTGAAACTCCGTCTCAAAAAATAAAATAAAATAAAATAAAAAATTAAATTAAATTTAAAAATTTGGCTGGGCATGGTGGCTCAAGCCTGTAATCCCAGCAATTTGGGAGACTGAGGCAGGTGGATCACTTGAGGTCAGGAGTTCAAGACCAGCCTGGCCAAAACAGCAAAACCCCATCTCTACTAAAAATACAAAAATTAGCCAGGCAAGATGGCAGGAGCCTGTAACTCCTGCCAAGATCGCGCCACTGCACTCCAGCCTGGGCAACAGAGTGAGACTCTGTTTCAAAAAATAAATAAATAAAAATAAAAAATAATTGGGTTAGCCAGGTGCAGCAGCTCACACCTGTAATCTCAGCACTTTGGGAGGCCGCGGAGGGCGGATCACCAGGTCAGGAGATTGAGACCATTCTGGCTAACATGGTGGAACCCCATCTCTACTAAACAAAATACAAAAAATTAGCCGGGCATGGTGGCAGGCACCTATAGTTCCAGCTACTCAGGAGGCTGAGGCAGGAGAATGGAGTGAACCCAGGAGGCGGAGCTTGCAGTGAGCCAAGATCGGACCACTGCACTCCACCCTGGGCAAAAGAGCGAGACTCTGGCTTAAAAAAAAAAAAAAATTAGGACGGAGGGAGGCAGGCAGATCACTTGAGGTCATGAGGTCAGGAGTTCAAGACCAGCCTGGCCAACATGGTGAAACCCCATCTCTACCAAAAATACAAAAAAAAAAAAAAAAATCAGCTGGGCATTGTGGTGTATGCCTATAATCCCAGCTACTCAAGTAGGCTGAGACAGGAGAACTGCTTGAACCAGGGAGGCGGAGGTTGCAGTGATCTGAGCTAGCGCCACTGCACTCCAGCCCAGGCAACAGGGCAAGACTCCATCTCAAAAAAACAAACAAATAAATAAATAATAAAAAACTTTCGCTGTTGCTGGTAGCACATATCTGTGGTCCCAGCTACTTGGGAGGCTAAAGTAGGAGGACCACTGGAGCCCTGGAGGCCAAGGCTGCAGTGAGTGGTGATTGGGCACTGCAGCTGGAAAACACAGCAAAATTTAAAAAAAAAAAAAAAAAGGTCAGGCATGGTGGCTCACGCTGGTAATCCCAGCACTTTGGGAGGCCAAGGTGGGCGAATCATGAGGTCAGGAATTCAAGACAAGCCTGGTCAACATGGTAAAACCCCACCTCTACTAAAAATACAAAAATTAGCTGGGTGTTGTGACACGCGTCTGTAGTCCCAGCTGCTCGGGAGGCTGAGGCAGGAGAATCACTTGAACCCCGGAGGCAGAGGTTGCAGTGAGCCGAGACTGTGCCACTGCACTCCAGCCTAGATGACAGAGCGAGACTCTGTCTCAAAAACAAAACAAAACAAAAAAAAACACAAAAAAAACCCCACCACCTCACAGCTAGTAAAAGGCAGAGCTAGAAAGCTAACCCAGGCAGTGTGGCACCACAGACCATGTTCTTAGTCACCCTGCTATGTAGGCTGCAAAAAGCTAGTCTCAGTGACTACTCAGGGGGCCCTCAGACTGGTATATCTGTCTTTATCTCCCCAACTCATCCCTTCCACCTATCCCTACACAGCACAGCCCCTCCTGCCCCACCCTGGCTCTAGAACACAGCATCTGCAGGCCCTGCGATATGGAATGCTTTCTTCAGCCTAGCTCTCCTCACCTCCTTCAGGTCTCACCTCCAATCTCTCATGAGGGAGGCCTTCTTTGATGCCACTCTAGCACTTGCAGCCTCCCCTCTTTTTGGCACCTTGCCAGAGCACTTCACTATGTGCCAGGATACATGGTACTGGCCTATGTGTTGCTGTTCTGTCTCCACACACAGGATATAAACTCTATAAAGGCAGGAATCTTTGCCTGTTTTAGTCATGGTTGTCTCCTTGGTGCCTTGCAAATAGAAGGGGCTCAATAAATACTCAGTGAATGACCAGGCATGGTGGCTCACACTTGCAATCCCAATACTTTGGGAGGCCAAGGTGGGAGGACTGCTAGAGCCCAGGAGTTCAAGACCAGCCTGGGTAATACAGTGAGGCCTCATCTCTACAAAAAATAAATCTAGCCAGGCATGGTGGTATGCGCCTGTAGTCCCAGCCACTCAGGAGGCTGAGGTGGGAGGATCGCTTGAGCCCAGGAAATCAAAGCTGCAGTGTACCATGATCCCGCCACTGCACTCCAGCCCAGGCCACAAAGCGAGATCCTGTCTCTAAACAACAACAACAAACCCTAGCAAATCAATCAGAGACTCAAACATTTGGCCCACTACTTCCTCAACAAAGGCACTTCCCTTACCTGCACAGATCTCCCCGTACCATAAGGCCTAGAAATAGCCCCAACGGTAACAACTCCTTATTTGAATTCAAGGTTTTCTTTTTTTTTTTTTAATTGAGACAGAGTCTCGCTCTGTCACCCAGGTTGAAGTACAGCGGCACCATCTCAGTTCACTGGAGCCTCTGCCTCCCAGGTTCAAGCAATTATCCTGCCTCAGCCTCCTGAGTAGCTGGGATTACAGGCACCTGCCACTACACCCAGATAATTTTTGTATTTTTAGTAGAGATGGGGTTTCACCATGTTGGCCAGGCTGGTCTTAAACTCCTGACCTCAGGTGATCCCACCACCTCGGCCTCCCAAAATGCTGGGATTAAAGGTGTGAGCCACCGTGCCGGGCCAAACTACAGGTTTTTTTTTCTTTTCTTTTTTGTCCTCACAATCTGTTCCCAATTTCAGGTTTTATACGTTTAGTCAACTTTCCATTAGCCCAGTCAACTAGCAATCTTCTCCCTGCCACCTCCCAATTAGGTCAGTCAGCAGAGGTGAATGGAAATACCTAACACATAGATAATACATCCATATACACACATACGACATGCTGACTTCCAAACTGATAATCCAAAGTAATGTGCAAGCTCATTTACATCCAACCCCGTAGGCACCCCGGCCCCTATCAATTGGTTTTATATCATTAGCCAGGCATGGTGGTTCACACCTGTGGTCCCAGCTACTTGAGAGGCTGAGGTGGTAGGACCGCACAGGAAGTAGAGGCTGCAGTGAGCAAGATCACACCACCGCACAACAGCCTGGGGAACAGAGTCAGATTCTCTTTTTTCTTTCATATTTTTATTTATTAATTTATTTTGAGATGGGGGTCTCACTTTGTTGCCCAGGCTAATCTCAAACTCCTGGGCTCAAGCGATTCCTGAGTTGGCCACCCGAAGTGCTGGCTGGAATTACAGGCATGAGCCACTGCACCCAGCCAAGACCCTTTCTCAAAAAAAAAAAAAAAAAGGCCAGGCACGGCGGCTCATGCCTGTAATCCCAGCACTTTGGGAGACCAAGGCAGGCAGATCATGAGGTCAGAAGATCGAGACCATCCTGGCTAACACAGTGAAACCCCGTCTCTACTAAAAAAAAATACAAAAAATTAGCCAGGCATGGTGGCGAGCACCTGTAGTCCCAGTTGCTCTGGGAGGCTGAGGCAGGAGAATGGCGTGAACCCAGGAGGCAGAGCTTGCAGTGAGCTGAGATGGCGCCACTGCACTCCAGCCTAGGCAACAGAGTGAGATTCCGTCTCAAAAAAAAAAAAAAAGGTTTTGTATTACTTTTTATGTCTTCTCTTTCTTAGACCCACAAAGAAATCAAATTTCCTTTTACTCTGGAAAGTCTTCAAAGCATTATTTTTCTTACATGTTACCTCGGTTTTAGATTCTCCCATAGTCTAAATCCAAATCCAGGGAAGAAAAGATCCAAGAGAGTCTCCATAGTAACAGACTCCGAAAGCCAGCCTGCTGCTGGAGGCTCGGTGGGTGTCCTCAGACCCAGCCAGCGGCACCAGGGACAGTAGGACTCATGGTGAGAGGTGGGGGCCCGGCCTGTCTTACCAAGTTCCAGAAGCTGTCATGATTGCTTGGATTCTCACTGCCCAGAACATCCGCCGACAAACTGTCCACCTCGCACACATGGAGCCGGACCCAGTCAAGGAGGTGGAGGAGGAGATGGCCAGCTGGGAGGAGAGACTCTCATCACACACAAAAGCCTCAGCTTCACCTGCAGCAAGTTCCACTTTATCCAAAGAACAGAGAACGTTAAGGCAGACGCGCTGACTACACAGGTTTATCCCTTTTAAGCAGTCACACACGTGGTCCTGAATGAAGGACTGCGCTAAGAAAAAGCAAGTGCACTTTCACCAAATATTACCTCTGTGCCAGGCAGCTCCATCTTTAACTGACCCCAGAAAGGGGTGAAAATGGAATGCAGACCTCACCACCAGATTCTTCACAAATACTCAATAGCTACACAAGTAATGGCCGTTTAGGAACCAGTACTGACTAGCAAGCAGCCAAGTATGCAATGATGATAAAAAACATATGGCCAAGGGGCTGGCGGCGCACACCTGGAATCCCAGCACTTTGGGAGGCTAAGGCAGGTGGATCACCTGAGCTCAGGAGTTCGAGACCAGCCTGGCCAACATGGTGAAACCCTGTCTCTACTAAAAATACAAAAATTAGCCAGGCGTGGTGGCGCATGCCTGTAATTCCAGCTGCTCATGTGGCTAAGGCAGAATTGCTTGAACCCAGGAGGGAGAGGTTGCAGTGAGCCAAGATCGCACCACTGCACTCCAGCCTAGGTGACGGAGTGAGACTCTGTCTCAAAAAACAAAACAAAAAAATAATATGGCCGGGCATGGTAGCTCATGTCTGTAATCCTAGCACTTTGGGAGGCTGTGGTAGGCAGATCGCTTGAGCCCAGGAGTTGGAGACTAGGTTGGGCAACATAGGGAGACCCCATCTCTACAAAAAAAAAAAAAAAAAAAAAATTAGCTGAGCCAGGAACGGTGGCTCATGCCTATTAATCCCAGCATTTTGCGAGGCCAAGATGGGCAGACTGCTTGAGCCCAAGAGTTCAAGAACAGCCCGGGCAACACGGCGAAACTTCCCCTCCACAAAAAATACAAAATTAGCTGGGCGTGGTGGTGCGTGCCTGTGGTCCCAGCTACTTAAAAGGCTGGGCAGGAGGATTGCTTGAGCCCAGGAAGTCAAGGCTGCTGAGCTGTGATCAAGCCACTGTACTCCAGCCTGGGTGACAGAGCAAGACCCTGTCTCCCCTCCCCCAGCGCATACACACAAAAAATTAGCCTGCATGGTGGCACGTGCCTGTAGTCCCAGCTACTCAGGAGGCTGAGGCAGGAAAATCACTTAAGCCTGGCAGGTCCAGACTGCAATAGCCGTGATTGGACCACCACACTCCAGCCTAAGTGACACAGTAAGACCTTGTCTCAATCAATCAATAAAAATAAAATGAAATAAAATGGCAGAGTATAGCCAGCACTCTGTATCCATGATGTAGAACCTGCAGATACAAACGGCCAACAGTAACCTCCTCAAAAATCCACTGGAGAAGGGAGGCCTCTGAACAACCAACTCTAATTTCTTTTTTTTTTTTTTTTTTTTTTTTGAGACGGAGTCTCGCGCTGTGTCACCCAGGCTGGAGTGCAGTGGCGCGATCTCGGCTCACTGCAAGCTCCGCCTCCCAGGTTCACGCCATTCTCCTGCCTCAGCCTCCGAGTAGCTGGGACTACAGGCGCCGCCACCACGCCCGGCTAGTTTTTTGTATTTTTAGTAGAGACGGGGTTTCACCATGTTAGCCAGGATGGTCTCGATCTCCTGACCTCGTGATCCACCCGCCTCGGCCTCCCAAAGTGCTGGGATTACAGGCTTGAGCCACCGCGCCCGGCCAACCAACTCTAATTTCAAGTTCCTCACTTCTTTAGCGAGAGTATGAATAAAATGCTAGGGCTACACAGAGGTTACTACTCATTTATGGGAAATAGCAAACATAAATCCTTAAAAGAAATGCAAAAAAGCTGCAGCAGATCCACAGAGAGCTCATACAGGCCATGACACTATACTGATCACAGTTTAATTCAAGATCAACAGAAGGCCAGGCACGGTGGCTCAAGCCTGGAATCCCTGCACTTTGGGAGACTGAGGTGGGCAGACCACCTGAGGTCGGGAGTTCAAGACCAGCCTGACCAACATGGAGAAACCTCATCTTTACTAAAAATACACAATTAGCCAGGCATGGCGGTGCATGTCTGTAATCCTAGCTACTCAGGAGGCTGAGGCAGGAGAATCACTTGAACCTGGGAGTTGGAGGTTGTGGTGAGCCGAGATCACGCCATTGCACTCCAGCCTGGGCAACAAGAGCAAAACTCCCATCTCAAAAAAAAAAAAAAAAAAAAGATCAACAAAAAAATTCCCATTGGCAGAGTTAACACACAGAATTGCCCTGTCCCAATCATTAGTGACAGAATTCCCAACGTGACTTTGCCTCTCACCACCTAATCCCACCCCACGTTCATAAAACTTTCTTGAGCTTAGCCAGTTCATGATGTTAACACTGACCCCGCCTTTCACACACTAGGTTAATATTTCTCAGTACCTGTGACGGTTTAGCTTTCTAGGAGGCACTCTGTATGATTCTTTTTGTAGCACCTGACAAAATGGTCAGGTTTCTTTGGGTGTTTTCTAATGATTTCCCGTTGTTATAATGATGGAAAGAACATTCTCAGGAATAAAACACTCATCACCATGCACAGGAAAGATGAGGAAAGAGCAGAAGATGGCAGGGGACACCTATGATGTTATAAGGTGAGATTATTCCATGCTTACCCGGGGCCACTTCAATAAAAAGAATCTCACACAGGTTCCAGATGAGCTCCATTGCTGACAAAATGGAGACCTAAGGGAGAAATGGAGACAGGTTTCACCTGAAATCATTCCTGAGCTTTGCTCTGAGAGCCAAGGGATAAAGCAGGCCTTGACTCACATGACAGTCATTCCTTAACCCAACAGCTACTGCAATCCTACAGGAGGATTTCCCAGAGGGGAGTCAGCACGAGGATGTTAGGTGGCAGGATGGAGGCTAACATTATTTTGTTTTAGTGGTTGTGATTTTATTTTACCGTGCATTACAAAAATAACTTGGCCAGGTGCAGTGGCTCATGCCTGTAATCCCAGCACTTTGGGAGGTCAAGGCAGGTGGAATGTTTGAGTCTAGGAGTTCGAGACCAGCTTGAGCAACATTGCGAGATTCTGTCTCAACAAAAAATACAAAAATTGGCCAAGTGTGGTGATACATCCCTGTAGTCTCAGCTACTCAGGAGGCTGAGGTGGGAGGATCACTTGAGCCCAGGAAGTTGAGTCTGCAGTGAGCCATAATCATGCCGCTGCGTTCCTGCCTGGGCAAGAGTGAGACCCTGTCTCAAAATTTAAAAAAAGAAAAAAATATGGCCAGGCGCGGTGGCTCACACCTGTAATCCCAGCACTTTGGGAGGCCGAGACGGGTGGATCACAAGGTCAGGAGATCGAGATCATCCTAACACAGTGAAACCCTGTCTCTACTAAAAATACAAAAAATTAGCCGGGAGTGGTTGTGGGCACCTATAGTCCCAGCTACTCGGGAGGCTGAGGCAGGAAAATGGCGTGAACCCAGGAGGCGGAGCTTGCAGTGAGCTGAGATCGTGCCACTGCACTCCAGCCTGGGCGACAGAGGGAGACTCCATCTCAAAAAAAAAAAAAAAGAAAAGAAAAAAAGAAAAAAATATAACTTACATGTCACCAATTATTACTTTATTTTTTTTGAGATGGAGTTTGGCTCTTGTTGCCCAAGCTACAGTGCAGTGGCGTAATCTCGGCTCACTGCAACTTCCGCATCCTGGGTTCAAGTGATTCTCCTGCCTCAGCCTCCCCAGTAGCTGGGATTATAGGCGTGTGCCACCACGCCCAACTAATTTTTTGTATTTTTAGTCGAGATGGGGTTTCACCACATTGGCCAGGCTGGTCTTGAACTCCTGACCTCAGGTGATCTCCCCCACTTGGCCTCCCAAAGTGCTGGGATCACAGGCATGAGCCACCGCACCTGGCTTTTTTTTTTTTTTTTTTTTGGAGACAGAGTCTCACTCTGTCAGCCAAGCTGGAGTGCACTGGTATTTCGGCTCACTGCAACCTCTGCCTCCAGGGTTCAAGCAATTCTCCTGCCTCAGCCTCCCAAGTAGCTGGAATTACAGGTGCACACCACCATGCCTGGCTAAATATTGTATTTTTAGTAGACGGGGTTTCCATGTTGGCCAGTATGGTCTCGAACTCCTGACCCCAAGAGGTCTGCCCACCTCAGCCCCCCAAAGTGCTGGGATTACAGGCGTGAGCCACTGCGCCCAGCCTACCTCGATGAATTGATGCTTTAGCAAGGGACTTCATTTGAGTAAAAGGAAGAGACAATATTTACAAAAATATTCAGTAGATGACACGAAACACATAGAGCAAGAATTGTGAAGTTGGTATTCCAAGGACTGAAGTTTAGGAAACAGTCTATTAATGGGAAAGCCCAATATAAGACCCCGAAATAAATCAGACCTGGACCTTGCCCTTAGGAATATGCAGGCTTCCTTTCCTCACCATCCTTCAG
The DNA here is from genome assembly GCF_008728515.1 of Papio anubis. Taxonomy (NCBI): domain Eukaryota; kingdom Metazoa; phylum Chordata; class Mammalia; order Primates; family Cercopithecidae; genus Papio; species Papio anubis. Next base: position 66,794,011 of record NC_044992.1, on the reverse strand, counting down.
TCCACAGACACCACGATGATTTGTTCATAAGGGTACTTCAGAGACAGTGAATTACTGCCTAGTCACTTACTGACTTTGAAAAGTATTTAATATGAAGCATCTACTAAGGAAAAAGTCATCTTCCAGCTCCAAGTAAAGTAGAGCCACTTGCAACTCAGTAAAAATGTTGAGTTTGGTTAGGTGTGGCAGCTCACACCTATAATCCCAGCACTTTGGGAGGCCAAGGCAGGAGGATCACTTGAGCCCAGGAGTTCAAGACCAGCTTTGACAACATAGAGAGACCCTGTCTTTCAAAGAAAAAAAAAATGTTGGCCGGGCGCGGTGGCTCAAGCCTGTAATCCCAGCACTTTGGGAGGCCGAGACGGGCGGATCACGAGGTCAGGAGATCGAGACCATCCTGGCTAACACGGTGAAACCCCGTCTCTACTAAAAAAATACAAAAAACTAGCCGGGCGAGGTGGCGGGCGCCTGTAGTCCCAGCTACTCGGGAGGCTGAGGCAGGAGAATGGCGGGAACCCGGGAGGCGGAGCTTGCAGTGAGCTGAGATCCGGCCACAGCACTCCAGCCTGGGCGACAGAGCAAGACTCCGTCTCAAAAAAAAAAAAAAAAAAAAATGTTGAGTTCGAGAAGTGAGTAGTGTTTATGAGACTGAACGGTGATCTCACAAGATTAGTTCTCCATTTCGGGTGACAACCCCTCAACACAATTTGGTCAGGACATACATGTTCCATAAGAACTGAACATTCAGGGCCAGCACGGTGGCTCATGCCTGTAATGCCACCACTTTGGGAGGTCGAGGCGGGTGGATCACTTGAGTTCAAGAGTTTTGAGACCAGCCTGGCCAACATGGTGAAACCCCATCTCTACTAAAAATACAAAAAGTAGCTGGGCTTGGCGGTACGCACCTGTAGGACCCAGCTATTCTGGAGGCTGAGGCAGGAGAACTGCTTGAACCTAGGGCACTCGAGCCTGAGTGACAGAGCGAGATTCCGTCTCAAAAAAAAAAAAAAAAAAAAAAAAAAAGAAGAACCAAACATTCACTCAAGTATTTAACAAGCATTTCCTTGTGAGCTAGACCTTGAAAGGGGCAAGACAATCACTGTCACCCAAAGGAGCTGCCTATCTACCTGAAGAGACTTCTGCCGTAACAGGAACTGCAAAGCCACCCCAGGTGGGTGCCCAGGACACAGGACACAGTGGTGCTAAAACAACAAAGGTGACTCCCCTTACCTGGCTGCTGAACTGGCGGCCACTGGCTGGATCTTTAGCAGCAACTAATGAAACACAAAACATTTTAAGTGAGCAATGGAACTCTCAGGCTTATTGTCATAGCTGAATATTCCAGGGTCTGTGGCCTGAGCCTTTGTTTCCTTTAATGACAAAAATTAAAAGAAATTATAATCTCTTCTAATTATGGATTTTTTTGTTATTAATGCTTCACATCCCTTCAATTCTCAAACCAAAGGCCCTCAAGTTACCAAATGGCACTTTCAACTGCAACAAAGTTACCATAAAGATCTCTGACTTTGTCAGAGTGGCTTCATGTGTGGCTCACACCTGTAAGCCCAACACTTGGGAGGCTGATGTGAAAGGACTGCTTGAGCCCAGGAGTTCAAGACCAGCCTTGGCAAAATTAGGGAGACCCTGTCTCTACAAAAAATTTAAAAATTATCAGAACAAATGTCTCTGAGGAAGAGGGGACAAAAAATTTTTTTTAATAGCCAGGCATGGTGGTACACACCTGCAATCCCAACTACTTGGAAGGCTGAGGTAGGAAGATCACTTGAGCCCAGGAGGTGAGGTCACGGCTGCAATGAGCCACAATGTGTCTTTGCACTCCAGCCTGGGCAACCTTGTCTCAGAAAAAAAAAAAAAGTCCAGGCACAGTGGCTGACTCCTGTAATCCCAGCACTCTGGGTGTCCAAGGCAGGCAGATCACTTGAGACCAGGAGTTCAAGACCAGCCTGACCAACATAGTGAAACCCCACCTCTACTAAAAATACAGAAATTAGCTGGACTTGGTGGTATGCAACTATAGTCCCAGCCACTCAGGAGGCTGGCTGAGGCTGGAGAATCGCTTGAACCTGGGAGGTGGAGGTTGCAGTGACCTGAGTTCATGCCACAGCACTTCAACCTGGGCGACAGAGTGACACTCGGTCTCAAAAAAAAAAAAAAAAAAAAAAAAAAAACTCTAAAAGATTACCAAAAAAGTAAAGATTGTGAAAGATGGAAAAGTAAGTTTTGGACTGGAATATCAATCAAACTTTACCTCACAGTATTTATGCATAGATAAATACTCAAAATACCAACACACACACACACACACACACACGCACAGTCCTTACTTGCAACCTGGTGCATTTCCTCCATACATGCTCTTATGACTGATCGGTAGTTTTTACTCACTCGAACCAATCTATAAAAAATGAAATAACACACAAGATGAGCCTGGAACATCTTGTAGTGCCAGAAAAGAAGAAAACACTCAAATAAATGTAGAAATTTGCTGAAAGAAAGAGGGGAGCCATTGTGAAGGAGCTCGTAACCTTCTGAAGCTGGAACAACTTGGGCAACAAAATAAAACGCCACAAAACAACCCATGGGCTAAAGTTAATATCCATAAACCCATACTGACATTAATTGTTGCAGATGAAATCTACTAGTCAGACCTTGTCTCAAAAAAATAGATACATAAAGTTATTTAATGGCCGAGCCCAGTGGCTCAGGTCTGTAATCCCAGCACTTTGGGAGGTGAAAGCGGGCAGATCACCTGAGGTCAGGTGTTTGAGACCAGCCTGGCCAACCTGGTGAAACCTAGTCTCTACTAAAAATACAAAAATCCCAGCTACTCGGGAGGCTGAGGTAGGAGAATCTCTTGAACTCGGGAGGCGGAGATTGCAGTGAGCCAAGATCATGTCATTGCACTCCAGCCTGGGCAACACAGCGAGACTCCATCTCAAAAAAAAAATAAAAAATAAAAATTAAGACAGGGTCCCCTGCCATCAAGAAATTACAGGACTTTTGACATGTTTTTTCCTAGAAGTGACAATAGATTTCTCAGGCCGGGCGCGGTGGCTCAAGCCTGTAATCCCAGCACTTTGGGAGGCCGAGACGGGCAGATCACTTGAGGTCTGGAGTTCGAGACCGGCCTGGCCAACATGATGAAACCCCTCTCTACTAAAAATGCAAAAATTAGCCAGGCGTGGTGGCACGCACCTGTAATCCCAGCTATTCAGGAGGCTGAGGCAGGAGAATGGCTTGAACCCAGGAGGCAGAGGCTGCAGTGGGCCGAGACTGCCACTGCACTCCAGCCTAGGTTACAGAGTCAAAAAAAACAGGGCACAGCCAGGCGCGGTGGCTCACGCCTATAATCCCAACACTTTGGGAGGCCAAGATGGGCAGATCACGAGGTCAGGAGATCGAGACCATCCTGGCTAACATGGTAAAACCCCGTCTCTACTAAAAATACAAAAAAATTAGCCAGGAGTAGTGACGGGCACCTGTAGTCCCAGCTGCTCGGGAGGCTGAGGCAGGAGAATGGCGTGAACCCGGGAGGCAGAGCTTGCAGTGAGCCGAGATCGTGCCACCGCACTCCAGCCTGGGTGACTGAGCAAGACTTCGTCTCAACAAAAAAAAAAAAAAAAGAAAAAACAAAAAACAGGGCCGGGCATGGTGGCTCACGCCTGTAATCCCATCACTTTGGGAGGCCAAGACGGGTGGATCACGAGGTCAGGATACGGAGACCATCATGGCTAACACGGTGAAACCCCATCTCTACCGAAAATACAAAAAATTAGCCAGGCGTGGTGGCGGGGACCTATAGCCCCAGCTACTCAGGAGGCTGAGGCAGGAGAATGGCGTGAACCCAGGAGGCGGAGCTTGCAGTGAGCAGAGATCGCGCCACTGCACTCCAGCCTGGGCGACAACGTGAAACTCTGTCTTGAAAAAAACAGAAAAACGGCCGGGCGCGGTGGCTCAAGCCTGTAATCCTAGCACTTTGGGAGGCCGTGATGGGCGGATCACGAGGTCAGGAGATCGAGACCATCCTGGCTAACTAGGTGAAACCCCATCTCTACTAAAAAATACAAAAAACTAGCTGGGCGAGGTGGCGGGCGCCTGTAGTCCCAGCTACTCGGGAGGCTGAG